>NC_084492.1:20760593-21108926 GCF_030035675.1 Rhineura floridana | reverse complement strand
ATAAGCCCACACGCATGCCCCACCTACCTCTTATGTTCCTGTAAATGATGTGTGCACATGCTTGCCACCAACCAAGATGGTGACGGGGGCTTCCCTATTTGAGCTGATGACCCTGCCACCATCTTGGTTGATGGCAGGCATGTGCACTTAGCGCACACTTCATTCACAGGGACAGGAGAGGTAGGTGGGACGTGCGGGTGTGCTTGTTAGCCCTGTGCCACCTGTATGGATGAGTTGGGCTATGGTGCTGTGTGCTTGGGATGGCTGGTGCCCAAGAGTCCATGCCTGGCACCATCCCTGCCAGAGCTACTCG
Source organism: Rhineura floridana (assembly GCF_030035675.1). NCBI lineage: Eukaryota > Metazoa > Chordata > Lepidosauria > Squamata > Rhineuridae > Rhineura > Rhineura floridana. The sequence continues at coordinate 21,108,613 of NC_084492.1, read as the reverse complement.
TCATGATGGATATATATAATCTCTGGTATCAGAGGTAGCATTCCTCTGAATATCAATTGATGGGGAATTGCGAGTAGGAAGGTGCTATTGCCCTTCCCTGCAGTTTCCATCAATCCATTTTAGGCCAGCTCTCTGGAATTATAGAAGATGGGACAGACTCATGCTCTCAATTGGGACATCCTTTCTCAGATATTTGTAGGTCGCTAATATTATGTCTTTCCTTAATCTTCTCCAGACTAAACTGGTTGGATTAATTAATTTAAAATCTTTTGTCTTGTTAAAATGTTCCCCCACCCCTGATTAATTGTAGCAACAGAGTAAAAGGTTTTTTTTAATCATTTGATACAAATGCTGCATACACACTATATATTTAAACCACTCCTCCCCCTGTAAAGAACCCTGGGAACTCTAGCTTATTAAGGGTGCTGGGAATGGTAGCTCTGTGAGGAGCAAATTACAGTTCCCCAGATTCTTTGGGAGAGAAAAAAAAGTGCTTTAGATTTGCATGGTGTGTATGCAACCAAATACTTGACAAGACAAAACCAAAAACACAGGATAGCATGCTTCTCCCACGGGAAGAGTTGCTTCTTCTACAAGCCATGTGAATTTGTTGGCACTGAGCATCAGCAGAAGCTGATGCATTCTGAGAGGCGACATTTGAGTCATGAAGCAATTGAGAAATAGCCAGAACTTTGCTCAGAATCTCACCTTCGTTGAAGCATTTCACAAGGTGAATGCTTGTGCGTGTGATGATGATGGCTGCTTTATATGATAGTTTTATTGTCATCGGGCTAGGATTGTACTGTTTCTGTTACCTGCAAGCCACTCTGAGGCCTCTGCTTAGATGAGAGCAAGGTTGAAATGCTTTGTATCTAAATAAATATCTAAATTTCTTCCTGCTTGAGAGATCAGAGAGAGAAAGGTGGTAGCGGAAAGGCCTTTGTCAGACTGTGCCTGCCCTTTGTTTGAACTGTAGGCCCGGCTGCTGAGTTCACAGAGATCATAGGAACATGGGAAGCTTTCTTATACTGAGTCAGACCATTGGTCCATCTAGCTCAGTATTGTCTACACTGATTGGCAGAGGTTCTCCAGGGCTTCAGACAGGAGTCTCTCCCAGCCCCTCCTGGAGATGCTGGGGATTGAACCTGGGACCTTCTGCATGCAAAGCAGATGCACTGTCACCGAGCTAAGGTCCTTTCCCTACTGTACGGAAAATCTGTGATGGTCCCCTGAGTTAGCTCTCCTCCTCTGATATTCCCCTATGATGAATTCTCTGCCTTATATGGTGCATGAAAACATGTGTCATTTTATTCATGTTTATAGGAAGAAAAAAAGAGCACATGAGAGCACATTGATACATCATATGCCATTTGTAGACAACATCTATGCCCAAAATAGGTCAGAAAAAAATATATAACCGTGTCATATTAAATGCTTGCAGCATTTATCATTTTGAACAATTCAACCTTAAACATAAACGATACTGCTACTGGCAGGAGGGTATTTAACTTACAGGTATTTTGCCCCATAATTCTCCAGATAATTAACAATCCTCTAATCCACCGCAGAGTGGGATAAGGTTGTACTGCATCAGATACTTTTATCGTTCCAGTATTGTAATGATAAGAATGTTGGACTAGAGCTGGGAGACCAGAGTTCAAATCCATGCTCAGGCACAAAGCTCATTGTCTCTTACCCCAGCCTACCTCACAGGGTTGTTGTGAGGATATAGTATGGAGGGGGAGACCCCTGTATGCCACTCTGAGCTACTTGGAGGAAAGGTGGGATATAAAATATATGAAGAAATAATAATAAATTAACTTTAATACAATTATGAATTTTTAAAGTGAGCAGCAGATTCTTGTGCCAGGGCTATCCCTCCTCCCCTGCAAAAAGGGAGCTGCCCTTACCTGCAGTGATACTTGCCAGGGCCAAGAGCCTGGGACTGCATTCTCTCCATTGACAATTCTCACTGTGTCCCTTGCATTCGGTCTGATTGCAGGGACTCCGCAGCCTAGGAAGCAAGAAGTGATGAGAATTCAGCATCCTTGCTGAGGTCCAGGCTGAAGAAGGCAAGAGAGTGTGACGGATGTTGGGCTTTTGGCCTCGCTCCAGTGCTGCAGCTCTTAATAAGCCCCAAAGGTGAAATCCTGCCTGGTGAGATCCTGAAAGCAGCTGGTTGGCTTTCTTGTGTGCCAAGCTTGAGAGTCACTCAAAGTCCAGTTCTGTGCATTAGCAGCAACAGCTCAACGGTCTACCTGCAGTAACCTAGAGCCTCTCCTCTGAAAGTACTACACCTGCGCTTGCTGCTCATGCCACCTGATGCAAGAGCATACAAAGGAACATGCCTTGTTACTGAGTCAGACCATTGGTCCATCCAGCTCAGAGTGGTCTATACTGACTGTCAACAGCTCTCTAGGGATTCAGACAAGGGCTGTCCCCAGGCCTACCGGGAGATGCTAGGGATTGATCCTGGGATCTTCTACAGGCAAGGCAGAGGCTCTACCACTAAGCTATGGCCCTTCTGCATATGCAGATGTGCTAGAAGGGGCAGAGCTTGGAAAAGTTACTTTTTTAAAACTACAACTCCCATCAGCCCCAGCCAGCATGGCTACTGGATTGGGCTGATGGGAGTTGTAGTTCAAAAAAGTAACTTTTCCAAGCTCTGAAGGGGAACAGAGAAAGATGCTCTTTCCATTGGAAAGAGTCAGGGAAACTGTGTGTGTGTGTGTATGCACATAAATACACAGGGAGCCCCTAGAGCTGTTCCTCTCCTCTATAATGCAGGTAACATTGGGCAGGATGGCCTGTACACCTGTATAATTGGGGGTTTTGTGGGTATAGTATCTGTCCCCGGTCATCTGTGTCCTACATCAGTCATTAGCCAAGGAAAGGAAGGAAGCAAAGACCACGGGCAGCGCAGCCCTGAGTTGGTGATGGATGCGCTGATGCTACTCACCCCAGACGGTGCTAAGAAGGGCTAGGTAGACAGCAGCTGTCCAGAGGAAAGCCATTTCGGTTAGTACCCCAAGGGAGCTTCAGATCACCCGATGCCACTCACTTTATACTGGCTTGCCAGCTGCACCTAGGAGCTCGTTGGCAGCTGCAGTTCACCCCACCGCCACTCTGAGTCCTTGAGCTGATAATTGCAGGAGGCCAAATTTAGCCTCGTGATACACGCAGGTGCTGTACCAAGACGCTTCCCTATCAGAAGCCACAAGCTGCCAGCAGCACCTGTTTCCCCTAAACGGTCTCCTTTATGAATGGGAAACACACCATTCAGAATTAGGTGTGTAGTCCACCACCACCCGCCACCCAGTGCTTAGTGGCTCAGCCATAGAACTACATGACAAACAATAGCATTCCCATGATTTTCAATTGTCCGAGTAGTGAGAATTTCCCTGGGCAACACTACTGGTTTTAGTTTCTGTAGCCAATTATTTGTGAGTAATTATCACTTCCAGAAGAGAACATTCTTGTAATTCTACCATTTCCCCAGTAATGTTGGTTCTGGAAACCAAGATACTAGCGTTTTGTGAGAGTTGGACTGTTGTTGCCTACAGAGCATGGGTGTGCATCTCACAATAGTGGCTCAAAGCAGGTGTGGGGCAGAATTGGCCTTCCCAGAGGTACATGCCTACTGGAAACTAGCTAGGAAATAATTTACTTACTATTTGCTTGCAACAGAAATGCAAATAGGATAACACCAATCCTGGCTCAATTGCATTGGCTGCCGTTAGGTTTCCAGGCTCAATTCAAAGTGCTGGTTTTTGACCTATAAAGCCTTATGTGGCTCAGGACCCCAATACCTTAGGCACCTGAATGAATGTCCCCAGACCCTGCATTTGTCATCTGAGGCTTTTCTTCGTGTGCCCACTCTGAGGGCAGTGCAGAGGCTGGCAACACGAGAACATTCCTTTTCAGAGGTGGTTCCCCAATTGTAGAATGTTCTCCCCAGACAAATGTGCCTGGTGCCATTGTTCCCTGGGAAGACAGATTGTCTGATAAACCACTCTGGGAATTGTAGCTTTGTGAGGGGAATGGATGTTTCTTCACAACTCCCAGTCCCCTTAACAAACTATAGCTACCAGGCTTCTTTGGGGGGAAAAACATGACTGTTCAAAGTCGTATAAAACTGCTTTATATATAAGGTGCCACTACACAACAGTTCCTTTTACCCTAAAAAAGAACATTGTGTGTAATAATGCAGTGTGAGCATGGTTGGAGTATCAAAGCATGGTTCCTATTCAGCACTTTTCCAGTTGGGTAACAGGCACACATCCTCTGGAGGGATGTGGATTGCATTAACAGAGCTTCTCTATTTAGCACGCATGTCTGTTGCAAACCAGTTGGGAAGTCCTGGTTTGAGCAAAAGAAAAAGTAAAAAAAAAGGAAAATGTTGGGTTCTTGCCAATGTTTTGAAAATATGTGGCAATGTATCTATCAACTCTACATTAGCCCTGGTCATTTCCCTTTTTGCACTGGAGCTCTGCTGATGCGCATTCTCTGACAGCTATCAGCAAAGGCTGCGTTCTGTGTGAGGTGCACAATGGCCCTCCTGAATACCACAGAGACGCCCTGGAACAACACGGTGACAGGGGCATCATGGGTGGAGGCTAGTTTGCTTCCAAGTATCTTCCTTGGCGCTTGCTTCCTGGTTGGAATGCCTGGGAATGGTCTTGTGATCTGGACGATTCTTACCAAGTTCCCACAGCGCTCTTTCACTATTGTACTCATCTTGAACTTGGCGATGGCTGACTTAATGGTCATGTTGACAGCACCATTCTGGATTTACTATTTCGTCAACAGCTGGGTTTTTGGAGATGCCATGTGTCGACTGCTCATCTATCTTGTCTACTTAACCGTGTATGCCAGCGTTTTCTTCATCACCCTGATGAGCCTCCACCGCTTTGCTGTTGTGGTCCTTCCGTTCGCCTCCCAAAGGTGGCGGAGGCCATGTGTGATACACAGGACATTGCTGACAGTTTGGATACTGGCAAGTGTCTTTGCATGCCCGACTCTGATATCTGCATCAAGCCAGAATGTGGAAGGAGAGTGTACAGATGAAATATATTACTCTGACGAGCACCGCCTTGCAGTTAACATTCTGGAGACTTTGTTTGCCTTTGTGATCCCATTTGCTGTGTTGTCCGTCTGCTATTCCTGTGTGGTGAGAAGGATCCGGACTCTGAAACACCACAAAGAAATGAAGACTGGGAAGCTGGTTGCTGCTGTGGTCGGGGCCTTCTTTGTGTGCTGGCTCCCCTACCACATCTTAAATCTCATCATAATCTCTGCACTGTTGCTGAAATATGCCCAACCAGAGAAAGCAAAGGCCTTGCTAGAGACAACTGAAGCTTTGACAAACTTTCATGGTTCTGTAGCCTTTTTAAGCAGCTGCCTGAACCCCATCCTCTATGCCTTTGCAGCCCGGAGCTTCCGTGGGGGGCTACGGGAGACCAATTTTGCCAAGTTATTTGGCAAAATGCAACAAGACACAGAGGAAAAATCTACTAGAGACGCTACCGTTTCACTGCAAGCTTTGTAACACCAGGAGAGTAGGGGGTAACTTTAGAATAAAATCTTCCTCCTCTAACATAAGCATCTTCTGCATATATAAATAATCAAAGGAAGGACTTCAAAAGTGCTAAGGTGGAATAATGGGGGCATCTAGCAATCTGAGGGAAATACACACACACACACACACACACACAGAGAGAGAGACTCATCCATGGTTCATTATAAACTTTCCAGTGAGAACTGTTTACATCTATCCCAGCCAAGCAACCTTCCTGTTTGTGTTGCTGCTTCATCCAGGTCACTTCAGAGTATGTCTCTACTCTCTGTGATAGAACCAGGAGCCCTGGACGTGTTGAGATGCGTTGCCTCCTCTCAATCCTGCTTAGGGATGGATGAATCTTTCAGTTGTGGTTTCTCTCAATTTCTCATTTTTCCAGTCTTAAATTGAGTTCTCCACATTTCCACATCAGTTTGGATTTTAAGTCATAAAAATTCACCAGCATTTTAGTGCAAATTCTTTCTAATGTATACGTTTTTGTATGCAGTTTTGCCTAATATATACCTTTTTGCAAAACAATATTCCTTAATATAATGCATTTTTGTATGTTAATTTCACCAATATGTACATTTTTATGAACACTTTACCCTAGTATGTGGATTTTTGTACACGTTGTTTGGCTGGAGAACTGCACTACAAAATTCAGAGAAGCATGAATTTTGAAAGATGGCTGCATTTTGGTTCCTGTATTGTTTTGGAAAGTGCATATTAGGTAGGTTCATCTGTAAATGTGAACTGAACTGCATTTCCTCCCCATTCCTAGTCCTGCTAGGCACTTGGGTCCCCAGGACAGAACAGGCCCATGACATATTCTTTCCCAAAGTCTTGCTGCTACTAAAAAGAATCACGTGAACCTCCTGCCTCCACATAAGGGCATGTTCTGTTCAAACTTTCTGGGAAGAAATGATACCTTGAAATACCATACTGCCTGATGGGAATCTTCTGCTGAAGCTCACACATGAAAGTATTTTGAGTAAGAGGACAGCTAGCAGCAAGGTATTCAAATACCCTTCAAATTTTTATATTGAGCTAACTTGTCACTGTTCATGGCAACAAGGATTCTAATGCCCCCACCATGGGGGAACTGGTGTATGATCAGTTAAACATTCAGAAGTTTGATGCTGGTTGGTGTTAAAAATTTTAAAGTTAGTGTTTGTCTGTCTCTATCACATACATGGTAAGAGAGGGTAGCATGAGATACCTAGTTTTAGGTCTCATCCACACCATATATGTAAAGCACTCTTAAACCACAAACAGTCGTGGCTTCCCCCAAGGAATCCTGGGAACTGTAGCTTGCTAAAAGTTCTGGGAATTGTCGCACTCTGTGAGGGATAAATTACAAGTCCCAGGATTCTTTGGGGAAAGCCAAGATTTGTTAAAATGGTATGAGTGCTTTAAATGTATGGTGTAGATGTGACCTCACAGCTGCAAGTTATGGGACCCCAAACATCACTCCAGCTACAAAGGCTTCTGTGGCTATTCAAGGTGCCTGGAGAGAGACCAATTGAGATGGAGTATTATTGCTTAGGAGTTGTTGCTGGGGTCAAGATTTAGTTTTGGAGATGTATTATTTTTGCTGTTATCTGGATGATGTTCTTATATTTTTATTGTTAGTCCTTATTATGAATGATCAGCGGATTGTTTAATTTCATTGTATGTTTATTAATATGGCATGTCTCATTAGCCTGATGTTTCATGACTGCTTAAATTTCATTTAGTAATTGTTAGTGAATTATCCTATATAAGCTTTTTGATGTTGTGAGCCACTTTGAGCATGGTTTACCCTGGAAAAGTGGCATAAAAATAAATGATGATGAATACAGGAAATATGGAGATGACCAGCAATCTTTTTTTTATCTTAGGGTAGACATAATGATCAGCTGAGTTGATATGATGCCCATATTAACATAAGCAAGAGGAGTGATAATTCTACTTTATTCTGTGCTAGTTGGACTTCACCTGGGGTACTATGCCTAGCTTGGGGTGCTTTAAGAAGTATTTAGGACCTGAGCACAATAGCACTTTCCTCTCATCCAGTTTTCCAGCAACTGGTATCTAGAAGCATGCAGCCTCCGACAGTGGAGGTTGAACATATCCATCAGGGTTAGGAGCCATTGTTATCATAGAATCATAGAATAGTAGGGTTGGAAGGGGCCTATAAGGCCATCGAGTCCAACCCCCTGCTCAATGCAGGAATCCAAATCAAAGCATTCCCGACAGATGGCTGTCCAGCTGCCTCTTGAATGCCTCCAGTGTCGGAGAGCCCACTACCTCTCTAGGTAATTGGTTCCATTGTCGTATGGCTCTAACGACAATGTTATGTCATATGTTAACATTATCTTTCCTGAATAATGGATTATAATATATTATATAGTGAAATATAATGATATAACAATACATAATTGTCTAATCTTTCTTGATTGTTCATTTACATCAACCAATAAATTAGAATTTATTTTTTTTTGCCCCAGTGTGCATCACTTCACACTTGTTTACACTGAATTGCATGTTCCATTTTACTACCCATTCATCAGTCTGGAGAGGTGCTTTTGGAGCTCTTCACAATCCCCAGGTCCTTTGAAGGCTCCACTTTCTACACCCCTCCATTGGAAGAACTGCCCATTTATTCCTACTCTCTGCTTCCAGTTTCTTGACCAGTTCCTGATCCACAAGAGGACCTCTCCACCTTTATCCTATGACTTCTAAGTTTACTCAGGAGTCTTTGGTGAAGTACTTTGTCAGAAGCTTTTTGAAAGTCTGTGTTCACAATGTCAGCTAGATCATCTCTGTCTATATGCTTGTTGACACCCCCAAAGAATTCTAATATGTTAGTGAGACAGGTCTTAATTGCTATGCTGGTTCTGAACCTGGTCAAACTGTATGGTTAGTCTCAACTATGGTTTAGGGAAACAAGCCAATTTTCAAATTGGAGTTTATGATCCTAACATGTTTCCGTACACTGTTGTTAAGATTAACCACAATTTCTGGTTTGGACATGACAATAAACCACACTTAACTGAAAACAGAAGTAATAGCTTATGATCTTTGCCATGAGGAAGAGAAAGAAAATGGGGCGCAGAAGCACAAGATTCATGCATGTTATGCTAAAACATCGTTTAGTAATATGTCCAAACCAGATCAGTGTGAGGGAAATGTACACTGCACATGCTCAGAGGCACTTTCTATTATCGCTTTTAATGAGACTAGTAATCCTAAATCTCTGAAGGGCAGGGACCACAAGGAGATAATTGTTGCAACATTTTGACTGAAAAATACACTGTGAGAAAGTGGTTTGTGTGGCAATTTTTGGAAATGCAATTTCCTGTTTTATTTTTTCTTGAAGCTGGGGAAAGAGCTTAATTTCCTGTTGCATTTTCAAACATGGACCTGGTGAGCAAACACCTGGGGTTTTTTGGCTGGTGGTGAATGAGAGAAGACTTCCAGGTGTGTTTGAGATTTGTAGTAAGCAAACTGGAACAAATTGTTTAGTTTCCTATCCATCCCTCCAAAAAAAAAAAACCTGTAAGATTTTAATCCCGTCCAACAGATCCTGAACCAAGCTGATGAGGAATTTCCAGTGTTACAAAAATGATTACTTTTTTGCTGTTTCCTCACCTCAGGGTAAGGATGATAGGAGAAATTAGTTCAATTCTCATTTTAATGCAAGCCTACAAAAGTTCCTGCATGGCCACAAGGGACAGAGGGGATGTAGCTGAGTATTGGAACATCTGCTTAACATGTAGAAGGTCCCAGGTTCAGTCCCCAGCATCTCACGGTAGGACTGGGAATGTCCCTGCCTGAAACCCTGGAGAACAGCTGCCACTCAGTGGAGACAATACAAAGTTAAGTGGACCAATAGTCTGACTTGCTATAAGGCAGCATCCAAAGTTCTTATGTGTATATTATGCAAAATTTGCACTAAAATGCTGATACATTTTCATTAGGACTTTTTTTTAATCACAAACCATGTGGAAATGTCAACTGAAGGCTGAAAAAATGAGAAACTGAGAACAACCAACATTGGCATATTCACCCATCTCTAGCCTGGATAGATGCAAGACCAGATGGGAAAGCTGCTTAGGAAGAGGGTGGAAAAAAGGAAAGTGTTGGATATAAGTATAATAAAAGCAGGGGCAGCACAAGACCTCTCGCTCCCTGAGGCAGACCCTTCCAAGTCAAGGAGTCAGTTCTTTTGGTGCCTGAAGTGGAAGGTTCTTCAAGCTCCCCTCCTTGACAATACAAATGCAATCACAATAAAATAACCAGTGCTCTTTTTTTTGTAAAAAATGAGGTGCCAGTACTCAAACCATGATAAAAGTGCTGTGAGTGCCAGCACAAAATGGTTGCCATGGGCAGTAAAATAGAGGTGACAGTGAGTACCATCACACACACAGAAAAGCCCTGAAAATAATTTGCTACACTTTCATGACACCCAAGGGCCACCTCATTCTACCTAGTGGTAGCATTGACCCTGATTCAAAATTAAAAAAAAAAAAAAACAACCCACACCTTCCCATAATTTCACATCTGCAGCTGAACTAACAAAGACGGACTTGTAGCTTCCTTCCCTGGTCGATGGACTCCCAAGGGAAGACCACAGCTGACAGCATTTGCCTCATGTGATATGATTTGTTGCTGCTGTGGCCGTCCCACAACAAGGAGAGTGTGACTGTAATCTCTGCCTGGGTAAAATTAAGTTGCTTTGGTTCCCGAACATCTGGGCACTGGCTTACTTAAAAAAAATATTCTTACTGTGACACTTTTAGATAAGAAGAGAGTGGCCTTGTCCAGACACAACATTAAACTGTTGTTTATTGTTACAGGAACAAACCTAGGCAAACCTTGGGCTCATGTGGTTCCCCCTCTCCTCCAGTGCAATCACAATTCTGGAAGTCTTTGCTTCTGTTTTTGACCAGCCACAGTTTGTTGTTCCATTTAAAGCAGGCAAACTGTGGTCAGTCTTAACTGTGTTTAATGAAACAATGTTTTAAATGTTTCTTCTGTTGACCTGGTTTTCTTGCTACTTTTAAACATTGCCGTTCTCAATATTATTTTTGTTGATGGCTTATTGTTTATATTGTACAACACCCCAACATGTTGCCAAGAATGAATGATGTCATCCCATAGCTGGGATCTCTGCCTATGGGGTCTTGCATGATGATCACCTGTGGAAGTCTCCCTTTATCTGCCCAAGGCAGGTGTGTGGCAGAGGTGGACTCATGGAGGGAAGGTTAGCCATGTGTACTACTTTGCAGAGGACAGTCCTCTATTTCAGTGGTCCCCAAACTTTTCCCCCCATGGACCACTTGAAAATTGCCAAGGATCTTGGTGGACCACTTCATGATTTTTCTGCCTGTTTTTGTAATTGTCATGTGCTGTGCTAGATGCTGTATGGTTTTTAATTCTATTTTATTGCTTCTTTTACTTCTTATATTGTATTTTATTGTATTACAATTGTAATTCCATAGAATTCAAATTGCAAGTGTTCTTCATACACATGCTGAGGACTAAATGAATGAAACTCGTGGGCCACTGATGGTCCATGGATCACAGCTTGGAAACCCCTGCTTTATTTCAAGGGCTATTGGAAGCATTCTTCTATTAGAAGGCATCCTCTATTTCAGGTTTGAGGAACCTTTGGCCCTCCAGATGTTGCCAAACTACAACTCCCATCAGCTCCAGCAAGCATGGGCAATGGCCAGGGATGGTGGGAGTTGTAGTTTTAGCAATATCTGGAAAACCAAAAGTTCCTCACACCTGCTCTGTTTGAAGGGCTGTCCGATCCAAGCCTTATTTAAAGATAAAGAATCGTAAGAAGGGAGAGCAGCAGGGGCCATGAAGTGGCCCAGCCAGCCCATGGGCAGTCTGGCACACAGGGTACCTGGTCATATTCTTGTTCCTTGCTGTGGTGAGATGTATTGCATTCGATTTAAATTATAGTAATTGTTTGTAAATTTTCATGTATAAATTAGCATATGCAACTCTGTGCCATCTTTTTCCTTTTTTTTTTTTGATAATGCACTGCTGGCCACCCTAGTGATAGGGAAGTCATCAACATCTGGAAGCCCCAAAAGACAGCAACAAACAAATAAACCCACCCTGCAGGGCCAAAAGTTTCCCACCTATGCCTTAATTAGGAAGATGTGGAATTTCAGGTGTCACCAGAAAAGTTTGCTCTTTCGACATTTCTCCCCCTCAGAAAAATGTACAAATGTGGCAACACTGGAAGTTCCCTCATGATGGAAAGGTCAGATCCCTTCTAGGCCCATTCAGGCTGGTTAGCTTTGAGAAAGGGCTGTGTACTTTACCAAGCAACTGAGTCAACTGGGAGTACAAGGCCGGCCTAAGACATTGTGGTGTCTGAAGTGAAGAACAAGATGATGTCCCCACCACATCCCATATGGAATCTCAGCAGCCTGGCAGTTGAATCTTACTCCAACACTGGCGAGGAGTTGTCCTCCTCTGTACCTGAGGGCAGCAGGTTAGGTTAGGGCAGCCTTTCCCAACTAGTGAGCCAGCAGATGTTGCTGGACTACAACTCCCATCAGCCCCAGCAAGCATGGCCAATGGTCAGGAATGCTGGGGCTGATGGGAGTTGTAGTCCAGCAACATCTGCTGGCCCACTAGTTGGGAAAGGCTGGCTTAGGGTCTTCAGGGCAGACATCAAGGCTAGCAACAATAAGGGTATGGGAGGAGCTGCCAATTTTGGTTCTCTCAGTTTTTCATTTTTCCAATCAGTTCTCCATATTTCTGCAGCAATCTGCAATGTTAAAAATAATCCTCATGAAAATTCTTCAGCATTTTAGTGCAAATTTATCCTAATAAGCACGTTTTGTATGTATTTTTTACTAACGTCCAAGTTCTACAAGCAATTTCTCCTAATGTTTCTCATTTTTCCAGTCTTAAGTTCAGTTCTCCACATTTCCACATCAGTTTGCATTAAAAAGAAAAAGTTCTCATGAAAATTCATCAGCATTTTTGTGTAAATTTCTCCTAATATGTACATGTTTGTATGCAGATTTGCCTAATACACACATTTTTGCAAAGAAATTTCCCGTAATATAATACTTTTTTGTATGTTATTTTCACTAGTATATTTATTTCTTTGAACACTTTACCTAGCATTTGCACTTTTGTACATATTACTTGGCTGGAGAACTGCATTGCAAAATTCAGACAAGGGCAAATTTTGAAGGATGGCTGTGTTTCGGACTTCATATTATTTTGGAAGAGGCAGATTAGGTTGGTTCGTCTTTAAATGCAAACTGAATTGAATTTCTCCCCCATCCCTACAGGGATGCAAACAGGAGTGGCTCATCTCTTCCCTCCCCAGCATGATTGGAACCCTCCTTGACTGGGGTCCTAGATGCACAGGGGTGGCTGGTTCCAATAGCCTCAGGGAGGGCAGAGGTAAGCTTCCCCTATCTGTATACTGTGTGTAACAGTTGCTCCTCCCCACGTGCCCGCAATTCAGGAAAAACAAGGTGTATAAGTTGCATGCTACACATCTAGCGAGCATCCTTCTTTGGCTCTTAAGTGTTAACCAAGAAACACATTGTTGTCATGCTCCATAGTTTGTATAATAGCGATCATTCAAGCAAAACAGAACGTTATCCTGCCTGCAAATGTAATAAGCAATGCTCTTTTGAGGGGTAGAGGGTAAAGCTAACTTTGGTGCCATTTGACAGGCCTCTTTGGTTTCCCCCCCTAAATGCTACAAGGTTTGTGCTCCACTGCATTTGTTGGTCTGCAGAAGTGTTACATGTAGAATACTATGTAGAATTTGTAAGAGTGGTGTTTTTTTTGAGGTGGGTGTCATTTGAACATACATCCTAAATGACACAACCATTGTAGCAAGTCCAACTGATGCCTGGATGGTAGGCAGCCACTCCTGTGTACAGTCTTATTTAGAATATAGAGACTGCATATGGCACTTATGGCTGTGAATGGGGGACAGAGTGCTCAATACTCAGCTTACTTTGAGCGTACATTTGACACCTTAAATTAGGGGTGGGGAACCTGTGTCCCTCCAGATGTTGTTCATCTCCTATCAGCCCCCCTCAAGATGGGCAATGGTGAGGGATTATGGGAGTTGTGGTCCAGCAACACCTGGAAGGCCATAGGTTCCCCAACCCCTGCCCCAAATGCTACAACCATTGCAGCAAGTCCAACTGATGCCTAGATGCAGTGGTGGCTGGTGGCTCCATGTCAGTGGGGCAGTGGTTGAGCATCTTAAACAGCCCCTTGAAAGTTCAGACGAAAACCCAGAGCGGATACCACTGTCTCACTGACATAGAGCCACCACTGCCACTATCTGGATGGTTGGCACCTACCTCTCTTGTGTACAGACTTACATAGAATATAGAGAGTGCGTGTGACTGAATGCAAGAGAGTGCACAACACCGAACTCACTTTAGTCCCCCCACCTCACTGTACACAGACACACACAAAAATAGCTCAATATGTTTTGGATCACTGGAGGTGGACAGTGGAGGTTGAACATATCCATCAGGGTTAGGAGCCATTGTTATCATAGAATCATAGAATAGTAGGGTTGGAAGGGGCCTATAAGGCCATCGAGTCCAACCCCCTGCTCAATGCAGGAATCCAAATCAAAGCATTCCCGACAGATGGCTGTCCAGCTGCCTCTTGAATGCCTCCAGTGTCGGAGAGCCCACTACCTCTCTAGGTAATTGGTTCCATTGTCGTATGGCTCTAACGACAATGTTATGTCATATGTTAACATTATCTTTCCTGAATAATGGATTATAATATATTATATAGTGAAATATAATGATATAACAATACATAATTGTCTAATCTTTCTTGATTGTTCATTTACATCAACCAATAAATTAGAATTTATTTTTTTTTGCCCCAGTGTGCATCACTTCACACTTGTTTACACTGAATTGCATGTTCCATTTTACTACCCATTCATCAGTCTGGAGAGGTGCTTTTGGAGCTCTTCACAATCCCCAGGTCCTTTGAAGGCTCCACTTTCTACACCCCTCCATTGGAAGAACTGCCCATTTATTCCTACTCTCTGCTTCCAGTTTCTTGACCAGTTCCTGATCCACAAGAGGACCTCTCCACCTTTATCCTATGACTTCTAAGTTTACTCAGGAGTCTTTGGTGAAGTACTTTGTCAGAAGCTTTTTGAAAGTCTGTGTTCACAATGTCAGCTAGATCATCTCTGTCTATATGCTTGTTGACACCCCCAAAGAATTCTAATATGTTAGTGAGACAGGTCTTAATTGCTATGCTGGTTCTGAACCTGGTCAAACTGTATGGTTAGTCTCAACTATGGTTTAGGGAAACAAGCCAATTTTCAAATTGGAGTTTATGATCCTAACATGTTTCCGTACACTGTTGTTAAGATTAACCACAATTTCTGGTTTGGACATGACAATAAACCACACTTAACTGAAAACAGAAGTAATAGCTTATGATCTTTGCCATGAGGAAGAGAAAGAAAATGGGGCGCAGAAGCACAAGATTCATGCATGTTATGCTAAAACATCGTTTAGTAATATGTCCAAACCAGATCAGTGTGAGGGAAATGTACACTGCACATGCTCAGAGGCACTTTCTATTATCGCTTTTAATGAGACTAGTAATCCTAAATCTCTGAAGGGCAGGGACCACAAGGAGATAATTGTTGCAACATTTTGACTGAAAAATACACTGTGAGAAAGTGGTTTGTGTGGCAATTTTTGGAAATGCAATTTCCTGTTTTATTTTTTCTTGAAGCTGGGGAAAGAGCTTAATTTCCTGTTGCATTTTCAAACATGGACCTGGTGAGCAAACACCTGGGGTTTTTTGGCTGGTGGTGAATGAGAGAAGACTTCCAGGTGTGTTTGAGATTTGTAGTAAGCAAACTGGAACAAATTGTTTAGTTTCCTATCCATCCCTCCAAAAAAAAAAAACCTGTAAGATTTTAATCCCGTCCAACAGATCCTGAACCAAGCTGATGAGGAATTTCCAGTGTTACAAAAATGATTACTTTTTTGCTGTTTCCTCACCTCAGGGTAAGGATGATAGGAGAAATTAGTTCAATTCTCATTTTAATGCAAGCCTACAAAAGTTCCTGCATGGCCACAAGGGACAGAGGGGATGTAGCTGAGTATTGGAACATCTGCTTAACATGTAGAAGGTCCCAGGTTCAGTCCCCAGCATCTCACGGTAGGACTGGGAATGTCCCTGCCTGAAACCCTGGAGAACAGCTGCCACTCAGTGGAGACAATACAAAGTTAAGTGGACCAATAGTCTGACTTGCTATAAGGCAGCATCCAAAGTTCTTATGTGTATATTATGCAAAATTTGCACTAAAATGCTGATACATTTTCATTAGGACTTTTTTTTAATCACAAACCATGTGGAAATGTCAACTGAAGGCTGAAAAAATGAGAAACTGAGAACAACCAACATTGGCATATTCACCCATCTCTAGCCTGGATAGATGCAAGACCAGATGGGAAAGCTGCTTAGGAAGAGGGTGGAAAAAAGGAAAGTGTTGGATATAAGTATAATAAAAGCAGGGGCAGCACAAGACCTCTCGCTCCCTGAGGCAGACCCTTCCAAGTCAAGGAGTCAGTTCTTTTGGTGCCTGAAGTGGAAGGTTCTTCAAGCTCCCCTCCTTGACAATACAAATGCAATCACAATAAAATAACCAGTGCTCTTTTTTTTGTAAAAAATGAGGTGCCAGTACTCAAACCATGATAAAAGTGCTGTGAGTGCCAGCACAAAATGGTTGCCATGGGCAGTAAAATAGAGGTGACAGTGAGTACCATCACACACACAGAAAAGCCCTGAAAATAATTTGCTACACTTTCATGACACCCAAGGGCCACCTCATTCTACCTAGTGGTAGCATTGACCCTGATTCAAAATTAAAAAAAAAAAAAAAACAACCCACACCTTCCCATAATTTCACATCTGCAGCTGAACTAACAAAGACGGACTTGTAGCTTCCTTCCCTGGTCGATGGACTCCCAAGGGAAGACCACAGCTGACAGCATTTGCCTCATGTGATATGATTTGTTGCTGCTGTGGCCGTCCCACAACAAGGAGAGTGTGACTGTAATCTCTGCCTGGGTAAAATTAAGTTGCTTTGGTTCCCGAACATCTGGGCACTGGCTTACTTAAAAAAAATATTCTTACTGTGACACTTTTAGATAAGAAGAGAGTGGCCTTGTCCAGACACAACATTAAACTGTTGTTTATTGTTACAGGAACAAACCTAGGCAAACCTTGGGCTCATGTGGTTCCCCCTCTCCTCCAGTGCAATCACAATTCTGGAAGTCTTTGCTTCTGTTTTTGACCAGCCACAGTTTGTTGTTCCATTTAAAGCAGGCAAACTGTGGTCAGTCTTAACTGTGTTTAATGAAACAATGTTTTAAATGTTTCTTCTGTTGACCTGGTTTTCTTGCTACTTTTAAACATTGCCGTTCTCAATATTATTTTTGTTGATGGCTTATTGTTTATATTGTACAACACCCCAACATGTTGCCAAGAATGAATGATGTCATCCCATAGCTGGGATCTCTGCCTATGGGGTCTTGCATGATGATCACCTGTGGAAGTCTCCCTTTATCTGCCCAAGGCAGGTGTGTGGCAGAGGTGGACTCATGGAGGGAAGGTTAGCCATGTGTACTACTTTGCAGAGGACAGTCCTCTATTTCAGTGGTCCCCAAACTTTTCCCCCCATGGACCACTTGAAAATTGCCAAGGATCTTGGTGGACCACTTCATGATTTTTCTGCCTGTTTTTGTAATTGTCATGTGCTGTGCTAGATGCTGTATGGTTTTTAATTCTATTTTATTGCTTCTTTTACTTCTTATATTGTATTTTATTGTATTACAATTGTAATTCCATAGAATTCAAATTGCAAGTGTTCTTCATACACATGCTGAGGACTAAATGAATGAAACTCGTGGGCCACTGATGGTCCATGGATCACAGCTTGGAAACCCCTGCTTTATTTCAAGGGCTATTGGAAGCATTCTTCTATTAGAAGGCATCCTCTATTTCAGGTTTGAGGAACCTTTGGCCCTCCAGATGTTGCCAAACTACAACTCCCATCAGCTCCAGCAAGCATGGGCAATGGCCAGGGATGGTGGGAGTTGTAGTTTTAGCAATATCTGGAAAACCAAAAGTTCCTCACACCTGCTCTGTTTGAAGGGCTGTCCGATCCAAGCCTTATTTAAAGATAAAGAATCGTAAGAAGGGAGAGCAGCAGGGGCCATGAAGTGGCCCAGCCAGCCCATGGGCAGTCTGGCACACAGGGTACCTGGTCATATTCTTGTTCCTTGCTGTGGTGAGATGTATTGCATTCGATTTAAATTATAGTAATTGTTTGTAAATTTTCATGTATAAATTAGCATATGCAACTCTGTGCCATCTTTTTCCTTTTTTTTTTTTGATAATGCACTGCTGGCCACCCTAGTGATAGGGAAGTCATCAACATCTGGAAGCCCCAAAAGACAGCAACAAACAAATAAACCCACCCTGCAGGGCCAAAAGTTTCCCACCTATGCCTTAATTAGGAAGATGTGGAATTTCAGGTGTCACCAGAAAAGTTTGCTCTTTCGACATTTCTCCCCCTCAGAAAAATGTACAAATGTGGCAACACTGGAAGTTCCCTCATGATGGAAAGGTCAGATCCCTTCTAGGCCCATTCAGGCTGGTTAGCTTTGAGAAAGGGCTGTGTACTTTACCAAGCAACTGAGTCAACTGGGAGTACAAGGCCGGCCTAAGACATTGTGGTGTCTGAAGTGAAGAACAAGATGATGTCCCCACCACATCCCATATGGAATCTCAGCAGCCTGGCAGTTGAATCTTACTCCAACACTGGCGAGGAGTTGTCCTCCTCTGTACCTGAGGGCAGCAGGTTAGGTTAGGGCAGCCTTTCCCAACTAGTGAGCCAGCAGATGTTGCTGGACTACAACTCCCATCAGCCCCAGCAAGCATGGCCAATGGTCAGGAATGCTGGGGCTGATGGGAGTTGTAGTCCAGCAACATCTGCTGGCCCACTAGTTGGGAAAGGCTGGCTTAGGGTCTTCAGGGCAGACATCAAGGCTAGCAACAATAAGGGTATGGGAGGAGCTGCCAATTTTGGTTCTCTCAGTTTTTCATTTTTCCAATCAGTTCTCCATATTTCTGCAGCAATCTGCAATGTTAAAAATAATCCTCATGAAAATTCTTCAGCATTTTAGTGCAAATTTATCCTAATAAGCACGTTTTGTATGTATTTTTTACTAACGTCCAAGTTCTACAAGCAATTTCTCCTAATGTTTCTCATTTTTCCAGTCTTAAGTTCAGTTCTCCACATTTCCACATCAGTTTGCATTAAAAAGAAAAAGTTCTCATGAAAATTCATCAGCATTTTTGTGTAAATTTCTCCTAATATGTACATGTTTGTATGCAGATTTGCCTAATACACACATTTTTGCAAAGAAATTTCCCGTAATATAATACTTTTTTGTATGTTATTTTCACTAGTATATTTATTTCTTTGAACACTTTACCTAGCATTTGCACTTTTGTACATATTACTTGGCTGGAGAACTGCATTGCAAAATTCAGACAAGGGCAAATTTTGAAGGATGGCTGTGTTTCGGACTTCATATTATTTTGGAAGAGGCAGATTAGGTTGGTTCGTCTTTAAATGCAAACTGAATTGAATTTCTCCCCCATCCCTACAGGGATGCAAACAGGAGTGGCTCATCTCTTCCCTCCCCAGCATGATTGGAACC
The DNA here is from genome assembly GCF_030035675.1 of Rhineura floridana. NCBI lineage: Eukaryota > Metazoa > Chordata > Lepidosauria > Squamata > Rhineuridae > Rhineura > Rhineura floridana. The sequence continues at coordinate 21,089,278 of NC_084492.1, read as the reverse complement.
CTCCTTGACTGGGGTCCTAGATGCACAGGGGTGGCTGGTTCCAATAGCCTCAGGGAGGGCAGAGGTAAGCTTCCCCTATCTGTATACTGTGTGTAACAGTTGCTCCTCCCCACGTGCCCGCAATTCAGGAAAAACAAGGTGTATAAGTTGCATGCTACACATCTAGCGAGCATCCTTCTTTGGCTCTTAAGTGTTAACCAAGAAACACATTGTTGTCATGCTCCATAGTTTGTATAATAGCGATCATTCAAGCAAAACAGAACGTTATCCTGCCTGCAAATGTAATAAGCAATGCTCTTTTGAGGGGTAGAGGGTAAAGCTAACTTTGGTGCCATTTGACAGGCCTCTTTGGTTTCCCCCCCTAAATGCTACAAGGTTTGTGCTCCACTGCATTTGTTGGTCTGCAGAAGTGTTACATGTAGAATACTATGTAGAATTTGTAAGAGTGGTGTTTTTTTTGAGGTGGGTGTCATTTGAACATACATCCTAAATGACACAACCATTGTAGCAAGTCCAACTGATGCCTGGATGGTAGGCAGCCACTCCTGTGTACAGTCTTATTTAGAATATAGAGACTGCATATGGCACTTATGGCTGTGAATGGGGGACAGAGTGCTCAATACTCAGCTTACTTTGAGCGTACATTTGACACCTTAAATTAGGGGTGGGGAACCTGTGTCCCTCCAGATGTTGTTCATCTCCTATCAGCCCCCCTCAAGATGGGCAATGGTGAGGGATTATGGGAGTTGTGGTCCAGCAACACCTGGAAGGCCATAGGTTCCCCAACCCCTGCCCCAAATGCTACAACCATTGCAGCAAGTCCAACTGATGCCTAGATGCAGTGGTGGCTGGTGGCTCCATGTCAGTGGGGCAGTGGTTGAGCATCTTAAACAGCCCCTTGAAAGTTCAGACGAAAACCCAGAGCGGATACCACTGTCTCACTGACATAGAGCCACCACTGCCACTATCTGGATGGTTGGCACCTACCTCTCTTGTGTACAGACTTACATAGAATATAGAGAGTGCGTGTGACTGAATGCAAGAGAGTGCACAACACCGAACTCACTTTAGTCCCCCCACCTCACTGTACACAGACACACACAAAAATAGCTCAATATGTTTTGGATCACTGGAATGCCAAAAACAACAAGAGGCCGCCCCCTCTCAAGCTCCACTTTGCTGAAGGTCACCAGCTGCAATCCTGGCAAACTGCAGAGATGGCCAACCTGGTGTTCTGCTAGCAGCATCTTTGGATATGTCAGGCACACTTGGACTTCCCAAGACAGAAGGGCGGCTCTGGAGCAGGAACCAAGATGTTGCTAAACACAGGCTCATAATTCTCAGGCAGCACTTGAGGATTCTGCACCATGATCTCCAGCACATTGTTGCGGATTTCTTTAGAGGCGTCGCCACGCAAGTCGAGGAGCATGGAAACGTGGTCTTCGCTGGAGAAACAACAGAGAGAAAACGTGGGACATCTCCCTTGGTCTCCTGCTGCCAGCCAGAGCTGGCCCTACCATTAGCAAAAGTGAGGCAACCACCCCAGGAGCAACGGTGAGCTGCTGGAGAACAGAGCTGTGTGTGGCACGTGGCCAGTACTTTTGGCATCTTACGTCAAAAGGATTTCAGCTATCACAGTGGCGGAAAAAGGCAATGCTTCTCTCTGTGTTGCACTTCCTGTGCTTCCAGTTTAGGGGCAAAATGCAAAATCTAGAAGGGGACGTTTTGGTGCAAGATGGGAAGCTCTAGTCGCTTTGGGTGCCCTACCTGATATCAGGATATTTTGTCACAAATCCCAGGACCTCCAGGCTCAGCATGGAGGGGTCCTTGAGGCTGATGAGCTCCTGCAGATCAGCAATCACTTGGAGAGTCTGCTCATTCTCCTCCAGGCCCTGGGAAAGGAAGCAGGAGACAGTTCGGACAATACCATGCCATGAAAAAAGAGTGGGTGGAATGATGTCATGGGTGCAGTGAGAGTTATAATTGTTGAGTGACTGTGGCTGCAAACATCTCATACATTTAAAACACATTATTTCCCCCAAAGAATCCTGGGAATTGTAGTTTACCCTTCACATAACTACAATTCCCAGCACTCTTAACAAACTTTCCTAGAAAGTTTTGGGGAGAATGATGTGCTTTAAATGTATGGCATGTATGCGGCCTCAGTTCTTTATTTGTATTATTACATGCGAGGACACTTTTTAGATATATATTGTAATTACATTGCATGGTATGTTGTGCTGTATCTTGATATATTTGTTGTGCTCTATATGATGCATTTTTGTTTTTTATTTATGTTTCTTATATACTTATGCCTGTTGTGTAGAGAGAATTGCTTAATTATTACTTAAAATGGGGCTTATTATAATAATAATATTACTACTACGACTTGCAGTTGAACTGAATGCAGAATCTGTATTTTTCTGTATTGATTTTTGTTGATCTATATAAATTGCTTAGAGATTTCTTGAAATATAAAACAAATTCAATAAATAAATAAAAACCTATTTATTTAACACAAATTTATTTATTATAATAAATAAATACATATTATTTGAAACATCAAAGCCTAATGCAGGGATGGGGAACCTATGGTCCTCCAAATGTTGCTGAGTTTCAACTCCCATCATCCCTGGCCATTGGCCATGCTTGCTGTGGCTAATGGGAGTTGGAATCTAACAACATCTAGAGGGCCACAGGTTCCCCACTCCTGGCTTAATGCTTCTAAGCGAGGCATTGGGACCTAGCATAAACGTTTAGCCTCATGAGCTTGAGGGTAAAGACAAAACTCCCTTTTGGGATGTTTGGAAGCCTTAAAAAGCAATGCAGAATAATTAGTAGAAAGCTAATTCCATCCTAGATGTTTCCCATCTCATGAATCTGATTGGCTAGATGTAATAGGCTTTAGTTACAAGAGGGTAGATTCTGGCTGAACATTATGAAAAACATCTTAATGGTGGGACCAGTTTTGATGGTGGGTCCAATTAACTAGGGAGGTGGTGGGCTCTCCTTCACTGGAGGATAGGAATGCTCTAGCTCTGGGTTTTCTGGACTGAGATGGCGGAAGGGGAGCTGGATGAGATGGCCTACAAGACCCACTCCTCTATGGTTCTATGAATGCAGTCTATCCTCATGGAGGAAGGCAGCTCATTTTAATATAGCATCACCTGCTGGGTTCATTTCAATCCTCCAGACAGCTGCGGCTGTTTCTGGACCGGGATAGCCTGACCACTGTTGTCCATGCGCTGGTAACCTCTGAGCTGGATTACTGTAATGTGCTCTATATGGGGCTACCCTTGAGGTTGGTCCGGAAGCTGCAGCTGGTGCAAAATGTGGCAGCGAGACTGCTCACTGGGGCAGGGTATCGTCAGCATGTCACCCCACTGCTGAAAGAATTGCACAGGTGCCTATTAGTTACCGGGCTAAGTTCAAGATTCTAGTTCTAGTGTAGAAAGCCCTATGCAGCTTGGGACCAAGATACCTGAAGAACCGTCTTATCCCTTATATACCCAGTCGATCACTGCACTCTGCAGGTGAGGGCCTCCTGCAGATACCATCTTATCAGGAGGTATGTTTTGCACAACATAGGAAACGGACCTTTAGTATAGTGGCACCTACCCTTTGGAATTCTCTCCCCTTAAATATTAGACAGGGGCCATCTCTGTTATCTTTTCAGCGCCTACTGAGGACCTTCCTCTTTCAACAAGCCTTTTAAGTTGAGACCTTTTCCCAGTCTGCGTCTGTGTTGGAATTGCTTTTTGATATGTTTTTAAACCTTTTTCTTTTTAAAAAAGATGTTTTAAAAGCTTTTTTAGAAAGGTTTTTAAATATGTTTTGTTTTAAAGTATTTTAAAGTTTGCTTTTATGATGTTTTAAAGTGTTTTTAGTGCTTTTTTTGCTGCCTTGGGCTCCTACTGGGTGAAAGGGTGGGATATAAATAAAATAATAAATAAATAAAATCCTCTATTGCACATCCCTTGCAGAAAGGAAGAGTCTGGATTAGTTCTGAAGTCAGGCTGGGAGCAGCTGAGCCATTGCTAAACTACCCTTCCACAGAATCCTTGGAGTTCAACTACAGATCAACTAGTAACTGTTAGCAGAGCCAGCTCCACAGCCAGGTGTTCTGCTCTGTTGCTTACTCTGCAACCTCAACCCATCTTGCTTGCTTGGATTGACACCTCCTGACCAAAAGGGTGATTGCCAGATGCCTCTGTATCATCATGCAGGTACTGAAATGCAAAGATTCCTCAGGAGTAAGCAACTTTAGCTGGTATTATTGGTTGCCATGCTCCTGTGTTTATATTGCTCTTCCAATAGTTCTGCCTCAGGAAAAATCTACACAGGGTTATTTGAAAACTTGAAGTGGTGTAACTAGATGGCTTAGGGATGCTTGGGAATTTTGTTCAGTCCACTTTTTAAGTGAACTAATCTGATGTGTACTTCTCGGATTAATACCAGGATAAGAACACTATTATCTTTTAGTTTTTGCATCTCTTAAAATGTTGCAATGTAGTTCTCAGCTCAAACAATGTACCAAAATGTATACAAAAACTTGTAGGGTAAAATACATACAAAAACGTGGTTTAAAAACAAATAAATAGCAGATTGATGTGGAAATAGAAAAAAAAAACTAACTAATGAATGAACCCGTGTGAAACTGACACAGACTGGAGATAAACTGTTCTGTCCATCCCTACTGGGTGCACATGTGATTTTTGCTCCCCACCCCATTCAGTCTATACAGGTCCCCTGACTGCTAGGACTGCTGACAGTAGCTCCTGTATGCCTCCAAATACCAGTTGCTAGGAATCACAAGCAGGGAGAGCACTGTTGCGCTCAGGTCCTGCTTTTAGGCTTTCCATGGGCATCTGATTGGCCACTGTAAGATCAGGATGATTGACTAGATGGGCCACTGGCTTGATCCAGCAGCGCTCAACTTATGTGGAGCAATCTGTACAACCCAATGTATGGAGTTGCTGTAATATTTCCCCATGCCACATCTAACCCCATTTTAAAAGGAGCATGATTAAGGAATACACCACTGAACCAAGAAATCACATGGGCATGTGCCCCCTGACATGGCTACTTGGCTAGCAAAATCAGTCTCCCTTTCCTCACCAGCACCTGCCAGCCCCATCCCTGGAATGTGCCTGGGAAGAGCTGATAGCTGTTAGCTGTCTCTTTGTCTCACCAGGCTGCAGAAGAGCTCCTTCAGCTGAGAGGCATCTTGCAACATCTGTCTGGCCATCTGGCTCCTTTCTTTCGCATTCCGGCACACTAGCCTTTTCTGCAAGAGAGCCCTCACGTACTGGCTCATGACCAAGTGCTCAGTCTCTGACAGGAGGTGCTGGACATCAAGGGAGAAAAATTTGCCTTGGTCATTCCAGTTAATGGGAGCTGCACTGAGACAAAAGGCAAAAATGTGTGTGTGTCCGTCCCCTGTGGAAGTGGCTGGTGCCTATTGAGGCTGGTGGAGCAGAAGGCAGGAAGACCAACTGTAGGTGGAGTCAAAGCCAATGACAGACAGAGACAACTCATGCTAGTTTTGTCCCTATTCTCTTCTGGCAACCTTCCTGGGGCCACATGCCAGTGGTGGGAGCAATTAATGTACATTTTACCTTTCCTCTCTGTTGCATCTCTGATCGCTTCCCCTCACTTTCTGTTGGTCCATCAGTTTTGGCTCCCCTACCATTCCCCTCCCACCATCCTCTCTCTTTCGCCAGGCTCCCCCCCCCCACTTGAAATTAGACCCAAGGCTGCATGTGAACCTTGGGATACAGATTCCCCACCTCTAGAATCTAGCTAGAGGCAATCATTAAGAGGGGGACCCTACTCCCTGAAGTTAGCCAGCCAGCTATGCACAGATTCTTCCCACTGCCATCAGCCCCCAGTTGTGGGAGGATTTTACCATCCTGATCGGTCGGTGAGTTCTGCAGAAGATTTTCACGTGCTTGTCTACCACCTCGCATATGCCGCTCAGCAGTTGAGATTCACCAGACAGCCATTGACGGGAGGGCAGCTGAACATACAGAGGCTGGGACAAAACAAGGTATTTACCAATTTGTTTTAAAAATCTCTCTCTCTCTCTCCCTCTCCCTCTCCCTCTCCCTCCCTCTCCCTCTCTCTCCCTCTCCCTCTCTCTCCCTCTCTCTCCCTCTCCCTCTCCCTCTCTCCCTCTCTCCTCTCTCTCTCTCTCCCTCTCCCTCTCCCTCTCCCTCTCTCTCTCTCTCTCTCTCTCTCTCTCTCTCTCTCTCTCTCTCTCTCTCTCTCTCTCTCACACACACACACACACACACACACACACACACACACACACAATCTTCTAGAAGAAAGCTCAGTGCCTTACAAAGCAACAATAAAAATACAGACAAACCTTATATAAAATGGCATAGGGCTCCATTGCAAATACTACACACTGTTATAAGCTCAAAAAAAGATATACACAAAGCCATACACCTACACATTGCCTTAAAAAGACCTCTTCAAGCTAGTAGGGCACTTCCAGATGGTCACTATTTTCAGGTGGAATTCAACCACATATTGACAAATTTAGGTATAATGTGCCATTATAGTTGACTGGGGGAACACTTACTTTGACACAACATCATTTAACCTCTCTGCAAAGAAATCAGGGTGAATACTCAATAAACATTCTGTTCTAGAGGGCCACATTCCCTTCTGCGAAAGCTCCCGAGGGCCACAAGCTAGTGGTGGGTGAGTGCAGAAGCACAAGTGGACAGAGTAATGAATGTAAATTTTATCTTTGTACATTAGACTGGTTTCTACACACACTCACACAACCCTCCCTATCTTTCATCCAGACAAGCAAGGATGTCAGAATTCAAAGACACATTACAGCCAGGTAAAAACACTTGGGGTGTGAAGCAGGGCTGGTGAGGGGTGTGGCAAGTTCTGAGGGCCAGACTGAAAGGGCTGGAGGGCCACATTCAGCTCCCGGACGTGAAGTTCCCCAACTCTGCCCTTGGCTTTCCCAGCAGGACTGAGTACCTGCAGATCTGCCAGCAGCTCTTCCAGTAACAGCTGACAAGCCTTCTTCTGGGTTTTCTCCAGGGCAACGTTAAGGGATAATGATGTCTTGCTGGGCTCCAAGGATGATGTTTTGTCTGCACACAGGGATGAGACAGAGGTTCTGCCAGCGGAGAGAAGAGTAACAGGTAGGAAGTGAGCTTGTGGGAGCCTGCTAGCAAGAGGGATCCAGATGCAGGTAGCATAGAGGAGGAATCAATCACAGGCATTGGGAATACCTGAGAGCCAGGCAGTTGTTGAGGGTTGACAGCAAGTAAGGCACGTAGCACTTGCATACCGTAGGCTCTCGTTGATGTGCCTTGCCAAATCCTACCAGGTCTTCATATAGGCTGCAGAGAAGCACAATGGTTGTCAAGGCATATTGCACACCCAGTAGCCCCACAGTGTTTTGTGAGTGGAACAGTGCAGAGTTCTGTGCACGATCGTCTGGCTGCATCGGCACCAGCTTGCAATCCAATTCCCCTTTTTCTTTGTTGTTGCAAGGCTGCCAGTAAGCAGACTTAGTGATGCCTGGGTAAACAGGGCTTCAAGTTATGAGCTGAAGGGCTGCTGAAGTGAACACATGGTTGATGCAGCTTAAGCTCAGCTATGCATAACACCGTTCAGCCTATTAGGCCAGCATATCAAAAACAAAGAAAACCCGGCTGGTTTACATGCAATAGCCACCGCAATAGAGATAATCACATAAGGCATAGCAATGGGCTTGAATTACTCCCTGCGTAATATTGACAAGTCAGGAGGCAACCTTATGCCTTGAATACCAGTTACTGGGGAACAGCAGTAGGAGAGGACTATGATGCTTATGTCCTGTTTGTAGGATCCCCATAGAACAATGCGAAGCAAGATGCTAGACTAGATAGGTTTTCGGTCCGATCCAGCAGGGGTGTTCTGATGGTGCAGATATCATCTGAACATACCTGGTTTCAAGCCCACTATGGGATTTCTGTGTGAAAAAATGCAGCATCAGTCGGGGCAGGTTAAGGGAGATGAGCCTCTACATGTCCAAGAAAAGAAGTGGGGAAATAAAGGCAGGATCCTTGCAGGAGTGATCACACCTTAAGAACCAGCCAGCTGGTAATTACACTGTCTCCTTGGCCTGGGCTTGAAGGTCCTTTTCCTGCTGAACTAATGTTAAGGGCCAAGGGTCACAGGGAGCTGCCTTAGACCATCTAGCTCAGTATGTCAACACTTGTCAACAATGAGACCATATCTACACTATATATTTAAAGCATTATCATCATCATCATCATGCCCTTCCTCCCAGTAGGAGCCCAGGGCGGCAAGCAGAATACCATTATAACTGTCATGGCTTCTCCCAAAGAATCCTGGGATGTGCAGTTTGTAAAGGGTCCTGAGAATTATTAGGAGACCCCTACTCCCTTCACAGAGCTAAAATTCTCAGAGTCTGCTGGGAAGAAGCATTGATTATTAAACCCACCTGGAAATTGTAGCTCTGTTGGGGGAACAGGAGTCTAACAACTTTCAGCACTCTTAAACTACAGTTACCAGGATTCTTTGGAGGAAGCCATGAGTGTTTACAGTGGAATGAAACTGCTTTAAATGTATAGTGTAGATGTGGCCTGACAGGCAGCAGCGCTCCAAGGGGTCAGGCAGTCTCCCAGCCCTACCTGCAGATGTTGGGGATTGAACCTTGGACCTTTTGCTTGCAAAGCAGGTGCTCTGCCGCTGAGCTATGGCCCACCACTGAGCTATGTTGTGCTGGGCAGCCCTATCATGCCTCTCAATCCCCACTATGAGTTTGCAGCGTGTAGAGGTGGAGGGAGAACTGACCTGCCCAGAAAAGCCTCCAGCTCGCCCAGAGCCATGCTGTGCACCTTCTGCTGGAGGGTATCGGAGATGAGGGATGCCACTTGGATGTTTTCATCCAGCATCTGGGGCAGGCAAAAAAAAGGAGAGGAAAGCAATTGGGGGAGTGGGGATCAAACTCACGGCTTTACTTCTGCAGCCAATAGGATATGCTGCGTAGAAATCAGGTAGGCTTCCCCGCAGTGCATGGGCTCTCATCTCCCACCCGACTCCTCCTGACCTTCATGACAATCATTGGAAGGCTGGTCTGGAAGCAGCCTTGATAGTCTGATTCTGGCTCCTCTTCGCTGAACCACTCTTTAAACTCCATCTCCAGCATGTTCTGCATCCACTCACCTATGGTGGCCTAGAAGGGCAAAAGGTGATGGCATATAGCAGGGATTATTATTATTTGGCTGCCCTTCACTAACAGGTCCCAGGGTGGGTTACAAACTCTGAAATACATTATTAAAAAAAATTTTAAAACACATGGGATGAGGAACCTTCTTCCCCCCTCCCCGGGCCACATTATCTTCTGGACAACCTTCTGAGGGCCGCATACCAGTGGGCAGGGCAGGAAGCAATAGGCAGAACAAAAAATATAGAAGATTACCTTCCTACTTCCTACACTATGGCTGTGAACACACTGGTCACCAGATCAAAGTGTTTCCATTAGGCAGACCTGGAGGGGGAATGGGTTCATCTGCCAATCAGTTCTGAAATCTCTTTGAAGCTGAATGTTCTTTTTAAAAAAACCCACTCAAGCTGCTCCCAACCAGGTTTAACAGTAAAAAGGGGCAGAGTTTGACTAGCATCACGTGCCTACGTTTTCAGAAGAAAGAGCCAGCAGAAAAGTGAGTGTGTTTCTGCCCACACTCTCTCACACACAGCTCTCTATTCTCCATCCAGACAAGCACATGTGCACTGCGCACACACACACGTGTCTTGCATGCAGGAGGTTCCAAATTCAGTCCGTCGTATTTTAGCTGAAAAGGACACTGGTAGAAAAAAAACCTCTGCCCAAAACTTGGAGAACTTCTAGTTAGCACTCTTTAGAAGCAAGGTTGCTAGGCTAACCAGCAAGTCCAAACATGCAGATGATTCAATGTCTATGGTCATTTTAATCCCCAGAATCTTGATCCCAGGCCTCCCACTCACCTGTACTTTCCCTACATAAGTCTCCTCCAGGTAGTCTACTGTATCCACAGAAAGCAGAGGTCCCAAGGTTGTCACATCCACTTCAGGGAGAAGGCTTGGGTGGGTCATCATTTCAGAGCTTCAGAACAACAGGAAGGGTCAGGAGCAAAAGGTACACAGATTTTCAACTGTCTCCTATGATATGCCAGGCTGCTCAGTACACCCAAAGCATATATGTGCATATTTGGAGTATTCACCTGCGCCAGATTGAATAAGGGATAATGCAGCCCAGTTTTCCTGAAATGCAGGGTCCTGATGCAGAGATGCCCTCAGCTGCGTTGCTGTGCCTTGTGCAACAATCAGTCAGACCAAGATGAGCTGTAGAGCAGAGGTGGGGAGGCTGTGGCCCTCCAGAAGTCGGTGGACTTCAGTTCTCATCAGCTCCAGACAGTGTGGCCAGCAGTGGTCAGGGATGATGGGAACTGTAGTCCAGCAGTATCAGGCAGGCCACAGGCTTTTCACCCCTGCTCTAGAGCTACCTACGTCTTTGGTGCCGGGTCTGATCTCTGGAACAGGCAAATAAACCACATAATAGTACAACTTTGCATTTAAGCCCTTGCCTGGTAGCCATAGGTGAGAAGAAATTGGATCCAGATGAGTGAGCAGCTTGGCAGAGGGAGTGCCCCATCCTTCCTCTACACCCAGCACAGAAGTGCAGTGAACTGCTGCAAGAAGGATGACGTTCTCTGCTCCTCCTTTGCTAGCCCATGGCAGAGTAGTAACTTTGGTGGGTTTATTTGCAAGGCTGGAATAGTATCATTAAATTGGAAGGGACCTTGGAGGTCATCCATTCTAACCCCTTCTCAATGCAGGATCTGCAGTGCAGGATGCAACAATAGCTTCCCTGACCTGTGATCATCCAGCCTCTGCTTAAACATCTCCAGAGAGCCCAACACCTCCCAAGCCAATCTGTTCCATCATTAAATAGCTCTTGCCGTTACAAAGTTTCTCTAAACGTTTAGCTAAAATCTGCTTCCCTGCAATTTCCACCCATTCCTTTCCTTCTGGAGCCACATAGATCACAACCACACTATCCTTTTGAAGCACTCTTATAGACCACTTTAACAGTCATGGCTTCTTCTCCCAAAGAATCCTGGGAACTGTAGCTTGTTAAGGGTGCAGAGAGTTGTTATCAGACCTTTAACAAACCACAGTTCCCAATATTCCCTGGGGAAAGAAACCATAATTGTGAAAGCGGTATACAGCAGGGCCCCACTCATACGGCGGGTTACATTCCGGACCCCCGCTGTAAAGTGAAAACCACTGTAAAGCGGAACTCATTGAATAGAATGGCGTGTGATGCCCGAAAACCACTGTAAAAGCGGAACAAGTGCCGTATCAGTGGGGCTTTAGTCTAATTGCGTCTGAATGAGACCGCTGTATTAGCGAAGCACCGTAAAGCGGGGCCCTACTGTAAATGTGCTTTAAATGTATGGTGTGGATGTGGCCTAAGGGCCCCTCCAGACTAGTGTTTTATTCCTGGTGTAGTCTGAAACATGTTCTTGACACAATACTAGTGCACTAATAGTGGGTTTATTCTGCTTTAGTGTGTTCTGCAATGCTTCCCCAATGCTACCACATTACTGCTGTCTGCAGGGGCTATAGTACAACAAAAGGGGGACAAAAACAAATATTTGTGGTATAACATTTGTGGCATAAAGAGTTTTGGGATTTCAGCAAGAAGTTAAGGGCTATGTACTGATTGGAAATGAAGCAGTGTGACCGACCCAAAACCTTTCAGGGTAAATAGTATTGAAAGCGAGATTGTATGTGACTGGCCCGATAGCATCATGAGCACAAATCATCATGAATGCACAATAAAAGTATGGATGGGATCTGCTGACCGGTACCAGTCTGAAAGCATTCCATTGATCTAACAGGGTGGTATTGATTCGAGTTTATTCTTTGTCTGCAAGCTGCTGTTTTTATTAATGCATCTTCCCTCCTCAGAAAATATTGATATTTTCAAAAGTAATGTTGATAAAAATATCAATATTAATATCAGTATTTTAGACCAGAGTTTTTTTAATCCATTTCCAAAAATAACCATGGAAAACCATTACATAAAAATCCAATACGTAACGATAGCGAATAAGCAAATTTTTGGCACCAAATACGAATTGGGCTGAATTCTGGCACATCCCTAATCTGGAGGGACCCTAAGTTTCTTTCATCTTCTGCATTCAGAGGACGTTCCCCACAGCTAACCCACACAATCTGGGACATGTGACAAGGTTCCCAAGCCAGAGTTATGGCTGCTAGGCAAATGTAAGCCCCATAAGCACCTATTTTTCTAAAAATCAACAAGCCCCTCCCCTATGAACCAGATGGCGGGGGAGGCACTCACCTTGGATAGACATGGAGTGCCCACTGGAGGAGAGCAAAGATCTCCTGCTTCTCCAGCTCCAAAGTGAGGATGTGACGCAGGTGTTTGGCAAGGCCTTGACGATACATGGCAGCAAAAGCTGCAAGGATGTTGTAGTGAGGTGGGCAGCACTGCACCATAAGATCTTTCACAATGCCCAGTTCGGCTAGGATGCTGCTCTGCAAGGATGCCAAGTGCTGAGCGAGATGCTGCCCTTGGCCATTGCTCGGCACAGCCTGGAAGTGGGCAGCAACTATGGTGTCCTGTGCAACCTGGAAGAACTTCTGCCTCCAGCACTTTGGGCGCCCTGGCGGGAGAAAGCCATGCGGAGGCTGAGATCTCAGCAGCAGGGCAGCATCAATCCCCTCCTCCCGCTCGATAATGCGCAGGGTGGAGACAAAGAGGGATGGGTCTTCAGACACCAGCCTTGTGCCGTTAGCCACAATGTGCCACAGGTGCTGGGCGAGGGCATCGTTCAGTGCCAAGAGGCCCCCAAATAAAGACTCTACACTGGCCAGGTGGGAGGGACTGAGCAGGTTGTGGTGATGCAGCTGGAAGAGAATATCATCCCGCAAGCACTCTAGGTCCATGAGCCCCACGTGGGCGTCCAGGAGATGTTGGCTCTGCAGGAGATCAAAGGTCTCGGAAAGGACTTTCTGTACTGTGCAGGAAAGAGGAAAGGGGAGAGGGAGAAGAAGTTCAGGGCTTCACAACGTAAGAAGCTGCCTTTTCCTGAATCAGACCATTGGCCCATCTAGCTCTGTATTGTCTAAACTGACTGGCAGCCGCTCTCCAGAGTCTTCAGATCGAGGTCACTCCCAGCCCTACCACTGGGGATTCAACTGGGGATTGAACCTAGAGGGCTTCTGCATGCAAAGCAGATGTTCTACTGCTGAGCTACGGCCCTTCTCCCCAAAACCTGAGGAAGAGAGGGGAAGGAAAGGCAGTGTGATGCAGCGGTTAGAGCAGAGATGAGGAACCCTCAGCCCAGGGGCAGCCAGATGGCCCTCTCTGAGTTCCCTCCTGGCCATCAGCTGTTCAGTATGTGTAAGGGGTAGATGAGCAGGGAAAGAGTTCTGTGCAAAATTTGCAACTGCAGCTCCTTCCTCCACAAGCTGATCTGCTGCAAGAAGATTAAGCCAGAGGAGAAAATGTCTTAGCAGAGAGGTAGATACGTTCCAGGCAACTATGCATAAGGTTGTCCCATGTATTTTGCAATTGTGTGTGTGTAGTTTTTAGGATGCAATGGCATTTAGAAGTTTGAGGCTTTGAATAGCTGCAAAACAGGGCTTACAGTTCAGCTGTGCATTGACTAGATTTGCATTCTTCTGCTGGAATTACAGAGTTCTTTTTGCTTTTTGCACAGTTAGGGCAGGTAAAGGGCATTGGAGAGCTTCTTCCCCCCCCCAAACTTTATTCAAAAGTCTATGAAGAAAGTGGAAGGGGAAAGGAATATAATGTCTAAGAATCAAATATTTCACTGTGTTTCTGTGGGAAATAGCTTTGTGATTTGTGATCTATGTGTGACTGTGTGTTTGTTAAGGATGTGTGATTCTGTATGGGTCTGGCTTAGACCACTACTAGGATGTGACACCTGATAGCATTCTAACTGGGGTAATATAGCCCTTAGCTAGAAAAAGATTCCCCATCCCTGGGTTAGAGTATTGGCCTGGGACTGGGAAGACCCAGGTTCAAATTTCCACTCAGCCAACAATTCTCCAGTAATGATCTTGGGCTAGCCATTATTTCTCGACTTAGTCTACCTCACAGTGTTGTTGAGATGACAAAAAAGGTGGAGGAAGAAGAACCATGACCACTACCTTCAGCTTCTTGAAGAAAAAGTGGGATAAAAATGTAAACAATGAAACATCATCTATGAAACAGAAAACTCAGATCTAAACAATAAGATAAGCCCAGCAACTATTAGTCTTGATCTCTGGAAGGTGATTCAGACAGCCGTTCCCCCACTTCTATTGTAAAATAGTCTCAAGGCTTCATTAAATAAATATCAATAGGTTAAGAACATAAGAAGAGCCTGCTGGATCAGGCCAATGGCCCATCTAGTCCAGCATCCTGTTCTCACAGTGGCCAACTGGAAGCCCAACTAACTTTTACTCTGAGTAAACCCACTGAAATTAATAGTCCTGATTAATTTAGGCCTATTAATTTCAATGGGACTTACTCTGAGTAAAAGTTAGCTGGATACAGCCCAAAATCTTTAACATTTTCATTATCAGTTTAATTTTCATCAGCTTTCACATCTTTATAACACATTGAAATAATTTGTTATATTACAAAATATAACAGAACAGTTATGTAACTGCTGATTTTAGATAACTGCTTGCTTTTTGGTCTTGGCATATAGGTTGTCCCACTGCTTCTGCATATGTTAAAGCTTCATTGCATAAGGAAGTCTGCTGTAAAGTGGCTGCAGAACTGTCTTCTGAATTCATGCTTGCAGTAACAAGACTACAAGTTAAAGAGTTAACATAAGACATATAAAGCTCTAAGCCACTTGGCCTCCAAATATCTGAAGGAGCACCTTGTCCCATATCGACCAACCTGGGAGCTAAGATCTGTTGTGGATGCCCTAATGGTAATGCCACCACCTTCTGTGCTTCAAGGGCCAGCGGCACGTGAGAGGGCCTTCTCTGTAGTGGCCCCCATGTGGTGGAATGACCTTCTGTCTGAGAGGTGCGTTTTGTGTGCCATCACTGTATGCTCTTTGACAATTGGTCAAGAAGCACTTTGGTACCTGGGCATTTGGTTGAGTGCTGCGGTTTTGTAATTCTGATATTCTGGTTGTTTTTGTGGTTTTTATTTGATGATCTTAGTTTATACGGTGTACTCATTCCAACTGTGATATTTTTGTAACCTGCCCTGGGACCATCTGGTGAAGGGTGGGTTGTCAGTACAAATATAATAAGTGAATATAATAATAATAATAAATAACACGTCTTACCAATTGGGGCTCACCTGAGAAAAGCTGGGGCAATGTCTGGACAACCGAACCCAGTTGGGCATGTTCCACGGCCACATCTCGTAGTCGCTGTAGGCTCTGAAAAGAGTCGGCGCTGGATGCCAAGGACTGGCACACACCTCCCAGGGCTTGACGCACATCTTGGACATCTGCAGCAGCTGAATGTAGCTGCTCCAGGCCCATGCTCATGCCCTCCAGGTAGGACTGTACTGTGGACTAGGGAAGGGACAGAGAGAAACAAGGGGTACAGTGGTGTAATGACACAGGCATGGCGAAGGGCCACAGCTCAGTGGCAGAGCATCTGCTTTGCATGCAGAAAGTCCCAAGTGCAATCCCTGGCATCTCCAGGTAAGGCTGGGAGAGTCCCATGCCTGAAGCCTTGCAGAGCCACTGCCAGGCAGTGTAGACCAGGGGTTCCCAAGCTGCGGTCCATGGACCACCAGTGATCTGCGAACTTCATTCAGGTGGCCCGTGGCATGTCTGCATTAAATATTCATATTGATTTTCAATTGCACTCTTATTGCTTCTTTTCTCATATTTTTATGGTATTACAAGTGGAATTCAGTACAATACAAGAAATATAAAAGAAGCAACAAAAATAATACAATTAAAAATCAAACAGCATCGAGCACAGTGTGTTAAAATGGCTAGAACAAGCAGGAAAACCATTAAGTGGCAATTTTCAAGTGGTCTGTGGGAGAAAAAAACCCTTGGCATAGACAATACTGAGCTAGACGGGTCAACGGTCTGATTTAATATGAGGCAGCTTCCTATGTGAGAGGCTAGTTTCTGGATCTCCAAAAACCTTATTCAATTAAATTCACAACTATAGCCATTTAAATCAGTGGGACTTAAAGATCAGGTTACATTAATACTTGAAGGCATGCTTCTCCCTGTATATGCCAACCTGCCCACTGAGAGGAGGGGTTGCTTCTCTTGGGCGATGCCACAAGGGATGATGGGAGTTGTAGCCCCACAACATCTGGAGGGCACCACCTTGGCTATCCCTGAATCAAGGACACAATCCTGTAGTTGAGATCTTCTAGCAGAAGCGCCACGGGATTTGGCAGAAGCTCTTCTGTGCCAGTGGCACATCCCATATATGCTGGCAGAATACTCCCGGCATCTGTGATTTGGTGCTGAGAGCCAGAGCAGGGACCTGACTGCCCTTTCTGTTGCTGTGGCGATGAAAGTGACCAGTGGAGCTTACAGTGTGCATTTGAGTTTGGCCTGACATTGCGTGTTTGGTTTTGGCCAGGTATGCAAGAGTGACAGCATGTTGCCCCCTTCCCCTTGCTTGGTGGGGCTCAAACTCCTGTTTGCTGCTTTCTGATGCTATGCCTAGGCCTAGAGGCTGCTGCTGCTAGCATGTGTTTGTGACTGCCCTTGTTGCATGCCCTGCCCACTTCCCTTGGCTGCTTGGCAAAAGTGGCTTTCCCTCCTTGGGTGGAACCTTGGTCCCCAGAGACCTGTGTGTGTGTGTGCCCTATGCAGGCTCCCCTTGCCCAGGGAGCCATGTAAATGCTGTGATGCTCTCCTTCCTTTCCTTGGTGTGCGTTGAGCTCCAAAATGGTGTATGTGTGTGAGTAGCACAAGGGGATTTGAATCCTTGCCTGTAGGAATGACCGGGGACTGGCAGTAGCAGGGCCATTGCTGGCTGTGCCACTGGGGCTAATGGATCGGTGGTGCTTTGGTGGTGGTTTGTTGCTATTGTGATGCAAGTGGGTGTGCTGGGAGGATATGTCCCGTTGGCCTGAGTTCATTAGCTTCCTCCAGATGTGCGTCGTCCCTGGCACAATCCCTGATTAGGGGTCATTGGCAATGTTTTTAGGAATGGTGTGAGCACGTCACCGTATTGCATGGAGGCAAGATGCTTATGAATGCCAGTTGCTGGAAATCACAAGGGGTGAATGGGGATGGAGGAGAGTGCTGTGGCTCTCAGGTCCTGCTTGCAGTCTTCCCATGGGCATCTGGCTGGCCACTGTGAGAACAGGATGCTGGCCTGATCCAGCAGAGCTCTTCTTATTTTCTCATGTTCATATCTGCTGCTTTTACCCTGTGTTTGTATTTCCTGGCTGGGTATGTTTTTCGTCTCCCCTCTTAGTGGGTAACCCCACTGGACTCAATGAGGCATCGTTTTGAATAATTGCAACACAGAACTGTACAACCCATCACTTTAAATATACTAGACTGTTTTAATGTATTAACACACATGCACACTCTCCCATTTCTACTGACTCATGAAGCTCCTCTCACACTGAATTATGAAAGTCCCTATCACCACCAACACATTTTCCCTTCCATCCCCCTCCATAATGCCTTGGACCATTTCTGGCTATGGGCTTACTCAAGTTACATTTGGGCATTGGATCAGAAAAGGCAATGAGAGAAACAATCTAGGGCTGTAATCCAGTACATGTCTTCTCAGAAGCAAGCTCCACTGAGTGCAATGGGACTTACTCCCAGGAAAGTGTGCATTGGATTGCAGCCTCGGTCTTGCCTGCAGCAATGCTTAGGCAGATGGGAGGCACCAGCAGATGTAACTAACAGTAGGAAGGGCAAAGCGACAAAGGGATTATTTTATCTGTGTCTGCAGACTATTCTCTTGGCCTACAGGCAAAAATCTCCAGGCAGCATCAGCAAATGATACTGCCTTTCTGAAAGAATGTAGCAACAACACCCTCCAATTACATAGTGCTTTTTGAGTGTTTAAAGCTCTTCACATGAACTCATCCTAATAACCATAACAACAACCCTGTAACATAGACCAGTAGTTTGTGTTGAAGATTTAAAGCAGTATCATACCACTTTAAACAGTAATGACTTCTCCCAAAGAATCCTGGGAACTGTAGTTTGTTAAGGGTGCTGAAAGTTGTTAGGAAACCCCTATTCCCCTCACAGAGCTACAGTTCTCAGAGTGGTTTAACAATCAATCCCTCTTCCCAAGGAACTCTGGGAACTGTAGCTTGGTGAGAGGAATAGGCGGTTTCCTAACAACTCTCAGCACCCTTAACAAATTACAGTTCCCAGGATTCTTTGGGGAAAACCATACCTGGTATGATACTGCTTATAATGCATAGTGTGGATGTGGCACAAGGAGGAGACAGCTGACATGCTGTGCCATTCTCTGAACTGGTTTTAAGTAAGAAGGCAGGTGAGCAGGGAGGCAGGCTGGCTGGCAGCAGCTTGCTGACAGCAGACTGAGGTTGGTGGGGTGGTGTTCCTTTTGCCCCAATGTATCAGTCTCCACTTCCTGAAATATCTCCCTGAGCATCTGGGTTGGCTCTGCTAGGGCTGGATCCAGGTTTTGGAGGGTCACTGGGCAGGCCCACCTCTTCTTTACTGCTGTGGGCACTGTGCATTTGCTTACCCTCTCCCGCTAGGCCCAGTCCCTGGTAAAAGAGATTGATAAACCACACTAGAAATTTTAGCTCTGTGAGGGGAATAGGGGTCTCCTGACAACTCCCAGCAACCTCAATCAATTACAGTTCCCAGGATGCTTTGGGGGAGCCATGACTGTTAAAGCAGTATCTTAGTGATTTACATGTATAATGTGGGGGTGGCCTTAGGTCTCAGTGTTGCCACTGTAGAACCCAGCAGGAAGGATGATTGGGACAAAACTAGAATTCGTTGTCTCTGCCTATCATTGGCTCTGACTCCACCTAATGTTGGGCTCCTTGCCTTCCACCCTACCAGTACCAATGGGCACCAGTGCCACAACTACCCACCTTTATACGGGATAGGATGGAACTGTTGCGTTGTATCTCCCGGATCCGATACTCCCCAAGGCTCTCCAATTTGTCTGGCCGGTAAAACACTCCAGATGCCCATTTTAAGGCGGCTCCTCTTGCTAATTTTTCAGCCTTCTCCACTTCTGGCCATTCTTGATCTAAGACAGGGGTGGGGGAAACCAGCACATATTTCAGCTGTGTGTCTTTGCCAGACAGGAACTGCTCTTTCATCCCCAGCTGCTTCCCTGGAATGCAGGAAGGAAACAGGATGTGACTGCCTGGGGTCTGGATAGCCTAGGAGAGGTGGGGACCAAAGTAACCAACATCTTGTTAGAGGGAAAGCTTCTGGTGAAGACCGGAGGGGGGGGCATGCAAAGGCAAGAGTGAAGGAGGGTGAGGGGCGTTAGAAGGGTGGGTGGTGTGTGTGATAGCTAATTACTTCTTACTAAACAATAGCTGTTCTATGTACACTAGGCATAAGGGTTATTATAAGGCTACCAATATGCTCCCAAGCTCCGTTCAAGGTTTTGGTTTTAACGTTTAAAACCGTACACAGCTTGGGGTCAGGTTACCTGAGAGACCGCCTTGCCCCCCTATAGTCATGACTGGCAATTGCGCAGTGCAGGCTGGTGCCCCTGGGACTGCTAGGGCAGGAGGTGGGGAATTCTACAGTGGCAACACAGAGACTAGGAGGAGCAGGCTGACAGCCAGGCTCAACCTCTCGTGTCTGGTTATAAGTAAAGAGGTAGGCAGGTTGGGGCTGGCTGAGGGAAGAGTGAACTTGGTGGGGCACTGCCCCCCTTGCCCTAATGCGCAAGCCTCCACTAGGGATGGCATCATCATCTGCCAGTTTTGGTTCTCTCTGTTTCTCATTTTTCCAGTCTTCAATTCGCTTCACCACATTTCTACAGCAATTTGCAGGTTTTTTTTAAATCCTCTTGAACATTCTTCAGCATTTTAGTGTGAATTTCTCCTTAAAATAACATTTTTTGTCTGTAGTTTTGACTAATGTACACACCTTTTGCAAGCAATTCGTCCTAATATAATGCATTTTTGTGTGTTATTTCCTCTAATATAGTCATTTTGTGCACACTTTCCCCTAATATATGCATTTTTGTAAACATTGCTTGGTTGGAGAAATGCTGCGTAAAAATCCAATAAGTGCCAGTTTGAAAGGATGGCTGTGTTTCTGTTCTCATATTGTTTTGGAGGGTGAGAATTTGGCCTCAAATGCAAACTGAATTTAATTTCTCTTCCATCCCTAGCCTCCCCTGCAGTCATATTCCACTGATGGGATGTCTCTCAGGGAGCAATCTCAGAGAGAGTGACTTTTGTGTGGTAGTACCTGTCATTTCTGAAAAGAAATGAACTTGTCATGCAAGGCCTGGAGAAGGGAGAGCAGAGTTGGAGAAGTCTAACGTCTAGAAAAATCATAGCCAAAGTTTGAGTCTGGGGGAGTGTGCCTGGGGTTTTGTGAGAGCAAGGCAGGCATTAGCAGCTGGCTGTGTGGAAGAACTGCCCAGGGCCCTCTGGAGGGACCAGTGGACAAGACTTTATTTTGTTATTTTGTATGCCCCAGACATATGCCTAACATCAACTAGAAACCAGGACTTTAATGTTGCAGCTTCAGCTTTAGGTAATCAGTTTCCAAGTGACACTAGACAAGCGGATAGGATTTTGGCTTTTAAGCAGCTGTTGAAAACTTTTAAAGAAGACTTTCCCTGAGGAGTGACTCAGCCATTTTATATGGTACATTATATGGCATCTTGTGATTTAATGTCTTTAAGATTTGCTGTGCATGCATGGGGGTAGCTCTGTGCCGTGGATGGTATTTTGTTCTAGTCCTACTCAGAGTAGACCTATTGAAGTTAATAGTCGTGACTAACTTAGGTTAATTAATTTCAGTGGGTCTACTCTGAGTAAGACTTAGCTGACTACAACTCAGTTACAATATTTTTGTTGCACACTGCCTTGGAAACAGGGCAAACTGCCCTTTGTTTAGAAGTGGTTTCTAAACCATTAAATAGATAGATAAATAAATAAAGTTGAATTCAAATGACTGGGGATGCACTTCAGCTTCTTGAAAGCTTACTGTCTGGAGCCTATCCATGTGGGGAGTAAGTGGACATTTGTAATCTTCTCCTTTTCATGTAGGTCAGCCTTCCCCAACGTTGTACTCTCCAGAAGTTTTGAAATACATATCCCATTAGTTGTGCTGGGAGTTGGAATCCAAAACCTCTGGTGGGCATCACTTTGGCGAAGGCTGATGTGGAGAAACTCACCATCACCACCACTGTACAGCCAGAGAAGTGAAGGTATGGCAACACCAGGCTTCACCTTGTGATAAGAGGCCTACACAAACTAGGGGTAACCAACATGGTGCCTTCCAGATCATGTTGGACTCCAACTCGCATCATCCCTGATTATTGGCTGGGGCTGATGGGAGTTGGAGTCCAACAACATCTGGAGACACCATGTTGGCTTACCGTGCTGTAGACAAATACCTCCCTGCATGACTCCATGCACTAGAGTAGCCATGTGTCCTACTTTTCAGAGGACACATCTTGACTTGAAGGGCTGCCAGAGCACAGTCCTCAGTTTGAAGGCATCCTCTGTTTGAGCACCACAGTGTAAAGTTTTTAAGCAACTATTGTATGGCTCTTAAGTGAGGATAGACAACAGACCTCTTCCATCAAACAGTCGAGCCAGAATTCCCCAGCCAGCCTGCTGTGTGCTTCTCACAGAATACACTGGCAATAAAATTCCTCAGAGATGTTAGGATGAAGCTTTTCACAGAGCCTTTTCATGAATGTTACTGAGGCCTGCTGACTCTAGGTCCCCGATTACTGTAATTCCAACACTAACAGGGGTGTAGTTGTCCAGGATCATGGGTGTGTGTGTCATAGACCCTTACTTTTTTTGGGTCCCAACCAGAGACCAATCATCATGAAAAGTGAGCGTGTTAGCCACTAAGAAGAGTCCTTTTGTGTTGATTGGAGCCAATCCGAGTGAAAGGCAGTGAGTCAGCCACTGAGAAGATTCTTCTTAATAGCTAACATACAGCCTCCCCTTTCATGCTGATTTGCTCCTAGGTATGTCTCTTGTAGCGGAGTGTGGACTCAGAGATGACATGCAGAGCAAGGAAGACGATCAAAAGTGGAAAAGGGGGCGTAGCTGTGAGGGGCAATCATGGCAATCACGAAGGGACCCTGCACTTCTGAATTAGTCACTATACTACTGAGAGTGCAATTTGAGGAGTTCTCTTTACTGACTTCGGATCTGGCAGACCAAAATAAGGCCTTGTCCACTGGTCCCTCCAGAGCCTGAGGGCCCTGGGCAGTTCTTCCACACAGCCAGCTGCTAGTGCCTGTCTTGCTGCCACAGAACCCCAGGCATGCTCCCCCAGACTCAAACTTTGGCTATGATTTTTCTAGACGTTAGACTTCTCCATCTCTGCTTTCCCTTCTCCAGGTCTTGCATGACAAGTTCATTTCTTTCCAGAAATGACAGATACTACCACATATAAGTCGCTGTCTCTGAGACCACTCCCTTCCTCCATGATCCCCAAGAGTGCAATCTCTAGAAAAAATATCTGACATCTCACAGTATATGTGATCCAGTACAGGTGAAATGGATAAAGTTGTCTTTTTAAAAGTGTTTTCTTAAGAGGAAAGTGCCTGGCACCCATATACTGATGGTTAGGCTAAAATTGCCTGACATCTTCCTCCTTAATGCAAGCTTTTTTAAAAAACAGCCTTATCCACTCCACTTGTGCTGAGATATCAACTCCCCCCCCCCGGCTATTACAAGGACAAGGAGGTCCTTTTCTCAAATGGGAGAAAGAGAGAGGGAGGGAGAAGAAATCAACATAGCTAGAAGACATGCTTTACCCAACGCCCATCCCAGGAAGGGTCAAGTACTCCTCAGCCAACCCCACCCTACCCCACAAAACAGTACAGACACTGAGATCCTGTAGCTACATTTTCCATTACCTTTCGGGCTGGTGGAATCGTCCTCCTCTGCAGACATGTCCATAGCTTCAGCTGCAGCGCAGAGGTCCAGAGCTTTGAGCTGTGCTGAGCAGAGGAAGCAGAGCCAGCAATGGCAATTTCCGTCAGTGATACAACTCCCAGCTCCTCAGGGGCTTGTTCTGTAACACTGCAGATCTACTCAGGATGTAGGAATAGGAGGGCTGGGGAAAACAGCAAATGCAATGGACAGTTTAATTCTTTGGGAAAGCAGCAGAGGATCACTCTGGTGTGTATGCACCAGATGGATCAGGTCTACCTTATACGTACATACCTGGGTTGTGGTTGCCTAACTTCAGTGGTGGCTGGTGCCCATTGGGACGGGTGGGACAGAAGGCAAGGGGGACCAGCAGTAGGTGGCGCCAGAGCCAATGAAAGACAGAATCACAGCCCCCCCCCCACACACTGGTTGTAAATAAGAAGGCAGATAGGTATGGGGTTGGCTGAGAGCGGACTGAGGTTGGTGGGCAGTGCTCCATTTGCCCACATGGACCAGCCTCCATTGTACTGCTTGTGAGGCATGGTCCTATATATGGATGTTGTGGATTTATCACAGGAGAACTATTTTGTGTGTGTGTGTGTGATCTGTTTATTTGCACATGTTCAGGTAAACCAATACAGAACCCCAAAAGCTCAGAGTATTGTAATTTATTATCTGCCCTTCACCATAAGGTCCCAGGGCAGGTTACAACAATTTAAAATACAATATTGAAAACAGCTTAAAACAAATTACAGTCTCAAGAATAGGGTGGGTCCTTAAAATATCTCTCTTTCAGGTGTCATAGGCCGGGGTAAAGA
This sequence comes from Rhineura floridana, assembly GCF_030035675.1. NCBI lineage: Eukaryota > Metazoa > Chordata > Lepidosauria > Squamata > Rhineuridae > Rhineura > Rhineura floridana. The sequence continues at coordinate 21,065,326 of NC_084492.1, read as the reverse complement.
GGTGTGTCTTCAGCACACATCAGTGGGGAGGGAATTCCACATCTTAGGGGCTGCCACAGAGAATGCCTTGTCCTGGTCTGCCACCCCCCTGAACGTTTGAGAGTGGTGGGACTACCAAGAGGGCCCAAGAGGGCCATTCAAGCGAGTCTGTAGGGAAGGAGGCAGCCTTTCAGATATTTGGGGCCTAAGCCATTTAGAGCTTTAAACACTAATGTAGCACCTTGAATTGGACCTGGAAACAAACTGGCAACCTGTATAATGAACTCCTTCATTTCTGGGACCTAACGCAGCCAGTAAAAAATATTACTCTTCCCTCCCCGACCCCCAGCTGTGTACACACCATACATTTAAAGCACATTTCCCCCCTCAAAGAATCTTGGGAACTGTAGTTTATCCCTCACAATTCCCAGCACTACAGTTCCCAGGATTATTTGAGGGGGGGGGAAAGATAATGTGCTTTGATAGTATAGTGCATATGGAGCCTATGACAAACTATATGAACTCCATATGGCTGAATAGCCAAATAAGATTGAGTGCTTCTTCCTTCAATGAAAAGGGTAACCTAATAAATTGCTCAGTTCACTCAGGGAGGCTATGTATGCTATGTTCTTCTGTTCCAAATAAGATGAAGTGCTTCTTTCTTTAGTGAAAGGATAACCTAATCAATTGCTTCGTCAGTCAGGATGTTCCACCCTGAACAGCTAGAGGTAAATAATATTGAGGCAATTTGAGCCTGATCATTAGTGTATAGTTGCCGCCAGTGGCAACTTGTGCTCACTGGGACTCGGGACTGGTGGAGCGGAAGGCAGGGAGCCCAAACAGTAGGCAGAGCCTGAGCCAATGACAGAGAGAGCCAGCTAATTCTAGTTTTGTCCCAGCTTCCTCTGTTCTGTTGAGTTCTACAAGGGCAACACCGAGACCAATGAGAAGGAAGTTGCCATAGGCAGTACCATCCTCTGGACTGGTTATAAGTAAGAAGGCAGGCAGCTGGGGACTGGCTGATGGCAGACTGAGGATGGTGGGGCAGTGTCCCACTAGCTCCACTAGATCAGCCTCCTCTGGTTGCCCCTGGGGTGTGCATGAATGCCCTGGCATAGCTTCCAGGGGGATCTCAGGGTGTAAGAAATCCAGTTCCCACCCTGTACTGCAACACCAGTTATTTCTAAAGAGGGTTGCTACACCCACCATTCAGCTGCGATCTACATACCAAAGAGGCATTCCCTTGTAAGTGCCATCTAGTAAGATAGCCAGTCCATCCAACTAGTGGCAACCATAGATTCTCAGATCAGCAGGAAACAGTTTGTGTCTGAGAACAGTGATAACTGGGACACACAAGGCAAAGAGAGAAGAGAACAAAAGATATAAAGGCATTGGGAGAGATGAAAAGCAAGAAACCTTGGAAGGAGACTATCATAAGTGTATTTATTTTATTTTTAATTTATTTAAAAGCATTTATATACTGCTTAATATTCCTAAAACTATGCATTCTGGCAGGAAGGTCTTGGTTTTGTAAGTTATTGCTGTACTTTAGAAATCTTTTTGGGACAAATATTATTATGAAATAACACTTGTGTATAATTCTTATGTTGTTTATGCTCATGCAACTGCCCTGTGAGACAGATCATCACTATTCACATTTTGCAAATGGGAAACTGATCTTGGGAGCGAGTGACTCAGTGAAGGCTCTCCTTTCAGTCCATCAGTGGAAAGGAATCAGAAGCCAGGACAGGGGCTAAAGGTCAGTTTTCTGCCCATTAAGGGCATTGGTTCCCATGTATATCTTTGACTCCATGTATATCCATGTATATCTTTGACTCCTAAAAGGGAAGAGTTCAAAACACTACTCCACAGCATACTAATTGTGTGTTCTTAGTCCTGTGATTTCTTTCAGTCCTGCAAAAGATTGCAACCTTTTTTTATTAGCTTTTGTCCTGTGCCTTTAAACCTCTGTTTACTGTTTGAATATTGGCAGGTGTCCAGCTGGACATGCAACAACATTTTGCAGTATGGAGTAATTCTGTTCAGGGTCTCCCATCCACCTAGTTATCCACCTTCCCTGGTCCTAATAGTTAGCATTTTGTGGCCACTAAGCACCCTCCATCCATATTGGGCTGTTTTCTTTTTCTTTTTGCCCTCTGTCTGGATTCTCCTCCCAAAAGTTTTTTTTTACTTCTGCAAAAATTAGGATTTCCCCTATGTCTTGCTGATATCTCCTGCTTGTGCCAATCCTTTTGGCTACATAAGAACTGACACTCACAGCCTGAACATTGGTACTAGAGGGAACAAACGATAATCCTCACCAGATAAAATGAGCCTGCTGGATTAGGCTAGTGGCCCATCTAGTTCAATATCCTGTTATTATAGTGGCCAACCAGATGCCCAGGAAAGCCTGAAAGCAGAACCTGAGCACAACAGCACTCTCTCAGCTTGTCATTCCCAGCAACTAGCATTCAGAGGTATACTGCCTACAACAGAACACAGCCATGTGGCCAGAAATCATTGATACCATTTTGTGCGGTGAAAAGCAGCCGTTGGTGACTTCTGCACTCCAAGCTGCTGTAAAAGGGCACAGGAGCAGTTAGGCCTGTTCTAATTTGGTCATTTGGCAACCCAGGTCTATCACCCATTAAATATGTGAATGTGTGGTCACAACAAGCTCTCCTGACAAAACTGTTGTGAGTAGAAGCAGCCCATTTTATTTTATCTTTAACATGAGCTACAAGTTGTCATGTCCATAATGTTTCTGTGGCTGAAAAACTGTATCATCATCATCAAAGAGATCCGAGAAGGAGTTTTTCTTCTGCTAAAGCCTTTCAGCTCCATAAGGCATTATGGACACGATGACAGAGAAGAAAATAGTCCTCCTTTTGTGAATAAACTGGGATCCACCAAACAGCACAAATGTTGAGGTAAAGCCCTCATAGGAGTCTTCAAGGCACCACATAGCGTTTACATGCTACTGGCCAGCAGGCGGCGCAGCAGGGCTTGAGATCCCCCGTTCAGGGGAAGCCACACCGGTGGTGGTGGTGGTGGTGGTGGTGGGCGGAGCTGAGCAGAGGGAGGAGGGTGGGAGAGCGGCGAAGCTCCGCCTTTTCTCAAGACGGAGCCTTCCCTCCTCCTCCCTCCTCCCGTCATGCCCTGCGGCGGCCGGAAGCGGCGGCGGGGTCAGCGCGCGGGGGCTGTACAGGAGTCCTGGGATCTGCACCGGCCTCGGCGGCGGCGAAAGATTTGAGCCGGGCACGGATGGCGGAGTCCGGGCCGCAGCCACCGGGGGGCGCCCCGAGCCGGCACGAGAAGAGCCTGGGGCTGCTCACGACCAAGTTTGTGTCGCTGCTGCAGGAGGCCAAGGACGGCGTGCTTGACCTCAAGCTGGTGAGGAAGAGGAGGAAGGAAGGATCGGGGCCACAGGAGGAGTAGGAGGAAGCGGGTTTTTTGGGGGGGTGGATCCTCCCCTTTGTTATTGTGGCTGTGGTGGATCAGTCCATGGTTGGGCCCCAGCTTTTTTCATTGAATCCCAACATTCACCAGCCGGAGCCGTGTGTGTGTGTGTCTGTGTATTGCAGTTAAAGAACAAAGTGCTCGAAACTGGGGCTTATTCTCGGTACCAGAAGAGAACTGAGTTTTTCATGCCAAAGGTTAGCCCTTCTCTGAGTAGACCCATTGAAATCGATGGGCATGACAGACTTGGGTCCATTGCCTTCAGTGGGTCTGCTCTGAGTAGGACTTAGGTGGATGCGACCCCGGTAGGCTATCTCCATTTCAGGGACAGACCCATTTAGGTAGCTGGTGGTGGGGAGTCGTTTCGTTGCTCCTGTTAAACAGTTAAGAAGTCAAAAACCCTTGCCGATCTACCGTAAATGAGGCAGAGATCTACCGGTAGATCCTGATTGCCTTCTGCCCACCCCTGGCATAGACAAAGGAAAGGCAGCAAAATGGATTATTGCATGTATGTGTGTGTGTGAAGCCCCAGTTAATAAGCTCTGCCTTGAACCTGGCTGATACAATCTTCTCACCCCCCAACCCATTTGGGCAGGCTTTCTCTCTCTGTCCTCCCTTAATTCTAATCAGTAAACACTGGGCGGCAGCCTGCTTTCCCACCTGGTTGCTAGTTTCTCTCCTTCTGTGGATCAGCTTCTATCTCTGACCTCCCTCACCCCATATCAGGGAAACATACCCATTATGGCGCATCTGCTGAATGGTGAGATAATGCAGAATGTGTGTGGTGGGTAGGGAGCGCACAAGTGCATGAATGGATCTTTGGCAGGGGCATGTGTGTGTGATGTATACTGAGCTGGCTGCATATGTATAGCTTCTCTGCAGGTGTGGCCGGGAGCTTCTGCTTTACCGCAACCGTAGCTTTTGTGTGAAAGGGACTGCAGATGTTCTTAACTTTGTCTGGAGTGCCTCAGTTTAACTGAAATCGTCACTTGGTTCCACTGCAATGCAGGGTGGGGGTGGGAAATGGGGACAGATGCCTCTCAGTTCAAAAGGCTTGTAGCAGTGTGATAGGCTTTCCTTTTTACTCAGGACCAAACATGGGAAATCTAGAGTAGAAAAGAGGGCAGGAAGAAGCTTCTGATGCTGTGAACCACAGGGTGGTTTCTTAGCAAAGCACTAGTGAAGTGTTACGGAATCCAGATGTGACTTTTTCTGTGAACTAGGCTGGTTGGCTGCGAGGCCATCTGGGGGCCTGTGCTTTGGAAGGAAACAGCAGTGGGAAGGCTTGCTTGAAAATTCCTGCTGGACTCCATCTCAGGTTATTGTTGAAGGCTTTGACAGCACAGCCCTCTCAGAAGCAAGCCTTGCTCTGTTCACGGTGGGGCTTACTCCTAGGGAAGGGTACATAGGATGGCAGCCTGAGACTTCTGCCTTGTATTTTGTATTTTGCCAACTCCAGAGGAGTAGACATAGGAAGCTGCCTTGCTCCTGCTGCTCTGTAGTCTCTAAGCCAGGGGTATAATACAACATAAGAAATAAAAGAAGAATTAAAATACATCTAAAAATCATAGAGCATCTAGCACAGCGCATAACAATTGCTATAACAGACAGAAAAAAGAATTTAATAGTCTGCCAAGCCCTTCAGCAATTTTTAAGTGGTCCGTGGGGGGGGGAAAGCATGGAAACCACTAATCTAAACTAAAGTGGTTGGCAGAAACCACCAGTTGTATTTTTCACTATCTGCAGCTTCCGTGGCATCTTCAAGGACAGCTCCATGTAGATCTCATTACAGTAACCCAAACAAGAAGTTATCAGAGTATGGATTACCGTGGCAAGTCCAGGAAAAGCCACAGGTGCCAAGCTAGCTGGTGGGAAAGGCATTCCTAGCTATTGAAGACACTTGAGCCTCTAGTGACAAAAATGAATCTAGGATTGTTCCCAGGCTGCACATCTGTTCCCTCTAGCGGAGTGCAACCCTATTAGGTCTGCCTCTTTTGCAGACCTGGGAACCACTAAACCACAGAACCTCTGTCTAACTGAGATTCAGTTTCAGTTTATTGGCTCTTAACTAGTCTATTATAATACCAGACAAGATGTGTATGACCTCACTAGATTCAGATGACAAGACAACAGAGAGCTGGGTGTCATCAGTATACTGAGAGAGGAAGAAAGATGTGTATATGCAGTCTAAAGTAGCTCACTAGCCTAGGTCTCTGCCTTAGATTCATAGAATTATATGATTCTAGTCTTGCTTTGAGATCCACAGATTAGACCGTAAATCTAGAGTACATGCTCTACTACTGAGCAACAACATAGTACTCCTTTTTGCAGCAATAAGTCCATTGGGGCCTTAAAGGCTTATTTATAAACTTTTCTGGGTCAGAGCGTTCATTATCAGAGATATAAAATCACCTAGATTGGTAGATGCATGTGCCCTGAGTAAGAAGAAAAACATATTTCTGCAAAATGGAGTCATGGAAGAGATCATGGTAATTGTTGCAATATTATGCAGCAACGCTAATAAAAACAGGATTTGATTCACAAATACAAGAGACCCTCTCTTGACTTATCAGTCACTGGTGATGAACAGGCATAGCTGAATCAGCCATGTCAATAAACGGCAAAAGGGAGACAGCAACTTTCTCTTCCCAGAGTTTGTTGAGGCCAGGTTCCTTCGTGTCAAGTTTGGCAGTGAGTTCCAATTCAGCAACTTCATGCCAGAGTCATCCTTTTGAACTTTGTAAAGCAGAGCTTTAAGGTCTACAACAGAATGTCCTGGGATATCTTGTCAGACCAGTAGTAGTTCGGCAAGACAGATACCTTGGGGAAATTCATATGATTACATCTGCCTCTGGCTTATCCCCAGTGGCTACTTGTCAATAATGGATGTGTGGTACCTCAGTACCAGTTGCTGGAGAACATGAGTAGGGAAAGTGCTGTTGCACTCATGTCTTCCTTGCAGGCTTCCCATGGGAATCTGGTTGGCCACTGAGAGAACAGGATGCTGGTCTAAATGGGCTTTTTGCCTTACCTGGCAGGACTCTTCTTATGTGCTAGTCAGGTATGCTATCATTGCAAATGGCGAAGTTAGATTATCATAGCTAGTCAGCACTGATAGAACTGTCCTGCACATGTCTGACTGTAGTTCAGTGGTAGAGCATGTGTATTGTGTGCAGAAGGCGCCAGGTTCAGACCCTGGTATTTCCACTGAAAAGAATCTGAACTGACAGCAGATGCTGAGAAGAGACAATACTGGGTTATATGGACAAATTAGCATAAACTGGTTTAAGGTAACCTCCCTTGTTCCATTTTTGCTACTTGCTCTTCCAACATCCTGTGGCTGTGAATGCCATCTGAATATATATATTTTTTAATCTGGGTGAAGTTACTAGGCTTCTTAATTTCTCTTGATTCCTAGTAGTTTCAGTTTATGATTTCAAGCTTTTGTATTTTAAGAGAGAGGGTTATTTGCCCCCTTCTGTTAACTCTTCCCATACTGCTGATAATTTAACAACTTCTGTCTTGTTTCCATGAAGTTGTCGGGATCTTGGAGGCTCCCGAAGGGCTCTGGAATTTTAGAAAATCCACTCCTGTGCATAGTACACTGAGATGCCACTGTGTCTTAAAATCTCTAAGCTGCCTACCTGTTGACTTTCACATTAAGAAAACGGCAGCTTGGCATTTGAGCAGTTTTTGTTAACACATCAGGGAAGAGGTTGCTTTAGAGTATTAAAGCTCAGGAGCCGTTGGGGAGCCAAATGGGTTGTAGCTGCATTTACAATATGGGGGTTTTGGGGATCCCTCTCTCTTGTGGTATCTTGCTGCTTGATATGCTTTCAGAGATCACCTGTTTATGCCTGCTATACATTTTGGGGAATCTGAGGTGTAAGTACTTAAGATCTCACGTTTAGGCCTGCAGAAGTCACGGTTTACAACACAGCTATCCTGCTTTGAGACGGCGTAGGTAGGATATACACGGGAGTTTTTTTTCTTGGAGATTAGTTCTCTTTCTAGGTTCTTATAATCCATAGCACTGTACATGGATGTTTTGAATGCTTGATATATAGACCCTTTCATGTAATAAGCGGGAAGCCACATAAGAACATACAAGAGCCTACTGGATCAGGCCAGTGAACATCTATTCCAGCATCCTCTTCTCACAGCAGCCCACCAGCTAGATGCCCATGGGAAGCCTGCAAGCAGGACCTGAGTGCAAGAGCACTCTCCCCTCCGGTGGCTTCTGGCAAATGGTTTTCAGAAGCACACTGCCTCTGACTATGGTAGCAGAGCACAGCCATCGTGGCTAGTAGCCATGGATAGCCTTATCCTCCATGAATTTGTCTAAGCCTCTTTTGAGGCCATCCAGGTTGGTGGCTATCACTGCCTCTCGGAGTGAATTCCATTGTTTAACTGTGCTCTGCACCTTTTTATATGGTACAGATTTTGATTTTGCTGCATTCTTGTTATCATTATCCTTCCTGCAAGGAGCTCAAGACAGTGTACACATTGCCCTCTCCCCTCCCCCATCCCATCTTCTCCATAACCCTGCTAGGTAGGGTTAAACTGAAGAGAGTGACTGGCCCGAGGCCCCTGAGTGCAGGTTTGAATTCCTAGTCCAATTTTCTAGCCGCTACACCACACCATCTCTCTGTGTGCGGTTATGTGGCTAGCGTGGAACCAAAAACAGAGAAGGCAGTGCCACACGCTTGTTCTGTTCCTCGTACCACATGAAAAATGGGAATTGCACCCTCATCTGCCGCAGCATCAGACAGTCTTGGGGACCACCTGGAAACCCTAGGATGACAGTTGGTTCCAGCTTTGCACAGTGCACTTCAGTGTCATGTGTAAACCAACCCCCTGGAATGGAACTTGTGGGAGGCAAACGGATTTATATTATTATTTCTCTTCCAAACCTAAGATGGTAAAACAGAGACTAGGCATGTCCCTGTATATAACTGGCAAAGTGGCTGAAGGTACCTTTTTGCTTTGTCAGGTTTCTGATGTTTTCTGAGCGGCCCAGACCTTCGTGAGCAAGACATAATGTTAACCTTACCTTAGTTTTAATTGCTTTGTTTTACGGCTTTGCTGTTGTTTGCCATCCTGGGCTTCTGTGGGAGGGAGGGTGGCATAGAAATGTAATTAATAATCACCATCATGGTGCATTGGAAGTGACGTGAGACTTTTCCCCCCTACGCAGGCTGCGGATACCTTAGCAGTGCGACAGAAGCGGCGCATTTATGACATCACAAATGTCTTGGAGGGCATTGGGCTGATTGAGAAGAAGTCCAAGAACAGTATACAGTGGAAGTGAGTGCCTGTTACTTGCAGCAAGGGATGGAGATAACGAAACTAGGCTCTCTATTCAGTAATGCAGAGGCTGTTGCATCTTTTTGCCGGAGATGACCTCCTTGTGTAGCACAGCCAGAGCTTGCCTTTGAGTAGCTGACAATGTCCTGAGGGCTTTAAGGCAGCTTTAAATGAGCTTCACTAGCGGGCATGCTGTACTCTTTTTGGCTGAGTGTTCAGAAATCACAGGGCAATAAACTTTTGGAAATCTGAGTTGTAAGGGGAGATAAGGTGCTGTTGCTTTGGATATGTGGTGGGCAGGTGCTTGATTTCCAAAATAACTTGGCATCAGGTTATCTCCAGGAATGCCTTACCTTATATATCCCTTGCCTGGTCTTCTCAATCCTTTGGGAGACACACTTTGTAATGCTGTATGTTCCTGAGGCTTATTTCCTAAGACCAGGTTCTTTAGCGTTGTGGCACCTGCCCTTTAGGATGCACTCCTGATAAACATTAGGCAGGCACCTAAAATATTGCCACTTGGGCATCTCCTTAAACCTCCTCTATTCATACCAGCTTTCCCTCATTGGGAATCCAGCTATATTTGAGGTGTTGACCTGATGTACTGATTTGTGATATGTTTTATACCTGTTTTATGAATGTAATTTTATTTTACGCTATTCTCCGCTGTATTTTTTCCCCTTAACGTTGGTGGTGTAGATGTTAGCAAATACATCGAATACGTACCTCTCCCGGAGGCATGTCTTGGGGTGGTATACTGTGAGTCATTGACCTTCCTGTTTGGGAATAAAAATGTGACTGAAATTTGAGGGAACTCTCTTCCAAAGGAATTGTGATCGGGGGGAGGAGGTCTTTCCACAGAGACGCGATGCCTGGAGGGTCTCTGACTGTAGACGGTTCTGTGCCCAGAAACTAAGGGAGGAAGAATTTGTTCTTGGGATGACTGGCAGTTGGGAGATATTTTTGGTTGAGATGGCAGTGTGTCTGATATGTATGCACACCCTCGTGTTAAGCTGTGCAAAAGGCTGCGTCCTCCCCCATCATTTCTCTTGTTTCCAATTCTCCCTCCAGAGGGGTAGGCCCTGGCTGCAACACCCGTGAAATCGCCCACAAGCTAATTGAGCTGAAGGCAGAGATTGAGGACCTGGACCAGCGGGAGCGGGAGCTGGAGCAGCAGAAGATGTGGGTGCAGCAAAGCATCAAAAATGTTACGGACGATGTACAAAATAGCCGATATCCTTTTGAATGCATTCTAATCCTTTCGCCCCCCTCGTCCCTCCCGTTTTTGCTTTGAATCTTCAAAGCTCCTCCTCGAATGGCACGAAGAAAACATTCTGTTCCAGTGCACAATGGTAGTGACACCGATCCTGCAGTGTTGGCACAGCTTTCAAACTTCAATGCCCTTGCTGCCCTGCCCAGGGTACAGAGATGTCAATCTTCATGGTGGGCCAAGTCCACTGCATTGGCCAGCCTGATGTCTCTGGTGAGACAGCGACCCTGTGTGTGTGTGTGTGTGTGTGTGTCTTTCTTTCTGTTTCTGGGAATGGATAAAATGCCAGTGAGAGAGAAAAACACCAGTGCCAACTCAGCTGCCTTATACCTGATCTCTTTTTGACGGTGAGAATAATCTCCACATCATTCGTAATGAATCTCCCACCTCAGATCATCTTTCTGGTGCCCTCTTTCTGCGATCTGTCATATCCCCTTCCTGGAGTCTTTTGCTATTTTTGCAGAAGTGTAGCTATGTCTTTTGCAGCAAAAACAACAGTCTTGTCGGACCTAACAAACTCTGAAATGTGTTCTAGGCACATGCTTTCATGGACTGCAGTAGAATCTGGTGGCATCTTAAAGGCCAGCAAATGTATTGTGTGTGGGCTTTCATTGACTACAGTTCCACTTCATGACTCCACTGACTGTAGTCCACAAAAGCTTATATGCCGCAATCCCTTTGTTAGTCTTTAAGGTGCCACAGGACTCTTGGATGTTTTTGTTAAACTAAGAGAAGTGTTGACTTCTTAAGCAAACGTGTCAGTTCTAAAACGTCTTCCTTTGTCACTGCTTTCACACGGATGCACCCAGCAAGTCGGGCACCTCCATGCCAACAAGTTCCACAGCTAATTTTTATTTATTTATTTGATTTATATTCCGCCCTTCCTCCCAGTAGGAGCTCAGGGCAGCAAATGAATGAAGAACTGATTTGCTTACTTGCAGTTCCTCTAAACGTTGTGAAGTGTTCCTTCTTATATCTGTGTTGAACGATCTCTTTGCCTCTGGATGTGGCTGGTGTTTCCCTTAACTTTCGGAACGCTAGCTTATGTAACTGACGAGGACCTCTGCAAGTGCTTTCCAGGTAAGGATGTAGTGGTGTGTCCTAGCTAGGTTCTCCACCTGTTTCCCCAACCTGGTGCCCTCTAGAAGTTGCTGAACCGCAACTCCCATCATCCCTGACCATTGGCCTTGCTGTCTGGGGCTGATACGAGTTGTCTTCCAGATGTTTTCTGGACTCCACCAGATGTGTTTACCATAACATTGAGAAATGGCATTGAGAAAGTGGATAGAGAAAAGTTTTTCTCCCTCTCTCATAATACTAGAACTCGTGGACATTCAAAGAAGCTGAATGTTGGAAGATTCGGGACAGACAAAAGGAAGTACTTCTTTACTCAGCGCATAGTTAAACTATGGAATTTCTCCCACAAGACGCAGTAATGGCCACCAGCTTGGATGGCTTTAAAAGAAGATTAGACAAATTCATGGAGAGCAGGGCTATCAATGGCTCCTAGCCATGATGGCTGTGCTCTGCCACCCTAGTCAGAGGCAGCATGCTTCTGAAAACCAGTTGCCGGAAGCCTCAGGAGGGGAGAGTGTTCTTGCCCTCAGGTGCTGCTTGTGAGCTTCCCCCAGGCACCTGGTTGGCCACTGTGAGAACAGGATGCTGGACCAGATGGGCCACTGGCCTGATCCAGCAGGCTCTTCTTATGTTCTTAACCCCTCTCCAGTAGCATCTTCTGGGATGGATTTGGGTTCTGCAGGAGAACTCTTTTTTCATTTCTTCCAAGAGTGCTTCTGTTGAAAGAGGAGTCCAGCCTATGTTTGTCATCCTCCAGACAGGAAATACTTTAGAGCTTACTCTTTTCTTGTGCCTCTTTCCCTGACTTGTTCCACAGTTTGAAAAGCCCTTGGATTGCAAGGACTTGTTTGGGAGTTCTGTTCCTTCGAGTTCACTAGGCGTAACACAGAGATAGCGCTAATCTTCTTGGACCTCCAAGTTAACCACACTTTGCAGGTATTATGCCAGTACTAGGCTCTAAACTAGGGATAGCCAACATGGTGCCCTCCAGACGATGTTGGACTACCACTCCCATCATCCCTGAGCATTGGCCATGCTGATGGGAAGTGAAGCCCAATTTCATCTGGAGGGCCATGGGCTTCCCATCCCTGATCTAGAACCGGTTTTCCTTAGAAACTAGGCAAACTGTCCAATTCTTCTCAGCTCTCAGAAAGTGCCATAGTCCTCGCCTGACTGGACTCCCTTCAAGTAGACTCTGGGTTGTTCCTAATGTTAGTTCTGCTCAGAGTGGATCTATAGAAGCTAATAGATATGACTAACTTAGGTTCACTGATTTCAGTGGGTCTACTCTGAGTAGAACTGGAGTTGGATAAAACCCTCTGTCCTGCTGTCAAGCCTTGCTTTGGTCACTGAGGCCTAGTTACATTGGCCAGGTAAATGTTGTGGCTGATGTCATGAACCAACCCCGGTTCAGTCCCAGGACTCAATTCCCAAACCCAGGGCAGTTGATCCTGGCAAGGCACAACCCCGTGCCACCCCTTACTAGGGCTGAATAAACCAACAGCCCTGTAAGGTAGGTAGACTGCCACCATCCCTTAACCTGGTCACCCGCTCTGGGCCAAGGGGAAACCCAAAGTGCCAGAAATAGATCTGCCAAGGATTCCAACAAACGAGCCAAAGATGCACTGCTTTGAGCCCTAGGCAAAACATCGGGTTACACGGTAGTCTGTGGTCAAGTAGCCAAGGTGCTGGATTCAGAGGCACACTATGCCTGCAATGAGCACACACTGGTAAATAAGAAGTAGCTTTATTAAATAGAATATAAGTAGCAGCAAATTGGTTCCTTAAAACCCACACCCCTGAAGGGCCAGGTAAAATACAGAGAGTTACAGTCACAGACAAAAATAACAAAACTCTCTAGCCTATTTTATACTTACAAAGAGGTAAACAGCAAAATAGCTTCATGGTTCCACATCTCCTCAGATGTATAACCTGGACAGCAGATGTAAAGATGGAACCCCACTCAGGTAGCATTTGCAACCCCTGAGGGACATTGGGGAACAAAGATCGAAGGTCTGAATCCTATTCTTATGGGAAAATCCCCAGCAACAGCCAGGAATTAATTAGTCAAGGGGTTTTCAGATGATGAAATGTTTCTGAAGTTTTCGTGCCTAACGGTCACATACTCCCAGACCTTCCCAGGCCTGTGGCCTTGAATACCAGTCTCCACTGATAAGCAGGTGTTCTTGCTTGCACCTAATTAACTAGCTTCAGCTGTAGAAACTGCAAAGTCATGCCTTTCAGAGGCCCCATCTCAGACAAGATGTCTTTCCCCAGAATTCTTTGCCTCTGAGCCATTTTAGAAATCAGGCCTTCTTGACAGCCAAAATTTCCAGAAAAATACAGACAACCTTTAAATAAATATTTGCACTGCCCTTCTGTTTCGGGGAACTTTAGGCAAGTTTAGGAGAATCGGAATAGGCAGGGCATCCTCTCCTCCCATAAACATTGCTGGCAGAGTTAAAGGTGTGCAGCCCAGGTCAGGCAGAGATGGGGAAACGTCCCTCTAGATGCTGCTAAACTACAGCTCCCATCATCCCTGGCAATTGGCCACCCTGGCTGAGGCTGATGGGAGTTGAAGACCAGCAACATCCTGAGGGCCACAGGTTCCCCATCTCTGAGGGAAGGGGGTGCAAAGAGGGCGGGTGTGTGTGTCTGTGTCTTGGCTTGCACTGTCCTGAACCTACCTCAGCTTAGGGTATGCTCTGTTTTGTCTCTTGTTCCAGGTGACACGCTGTTAGCCATCCGAGCCCCATCCGGCACTCAGTTAGAGGTTCCTGTCCCCGAGGTAGGTGGCACACGTGGGTAACAAGAGAAGGCTCCTTGGTTGAAAAGAGGCAACGGTGGGTGCTTCTCGCTGAAGCCTTAACTGAAGGATGGCTAGCCTGTGGCCTTCCTGGTGTTGTTGGGCTCTCATGGGCGCCACCATAGCTCAGCGGTCGAGCGCTTGTTTTGCATGCTGAAGACCCCAAGTGAAATCTCGAGCACCTCCAGTTAAAATGGGATCAGGTTGCAAGGCTGTGAAAAAAACTGCCTGAAACCTTGAGGAGCTGCTGCCACTGAATAGGCAGCAATGTCCCCACGTTGGACGTTAACGTCAGCTGCGGAGTGTCACTGAGTTGTAGGCAGGGGCTAGCTGTGGGCCTTTACAAGTGAAGGAGCTCTCTGGGGAGGATTGGGACTTGCCTTTTCAAAGGGGGATCCCATATGCCAGAGGGGAGGAACCTGCTGTTATTGAGAGCACAGTTACAAGTTTGAGCTCAGGTCACCATTTTGTGTCTAAAACCCTTCTTCCAAATGACCAGCTCCCATCACCCCTGGCTGTTGGGCTGCTTGGAGTTGTTCAGCTGCATCTGGAAAACCAAAAGTTCCCCACTCCTGCTATACCCAGATGTGCATCGCTTTGCTGGAGGGGATGCCTTACTTTGCGGCAACATCTCTCTCCCTCCTTTCAGGGCTTAAATGGTCAGAAGAAGTACCAGATCCATCTGAAAAGTACAAGCGGCCCAATTGACGTCCTGCTAGTAAATAAAGATGCCTGGAGCTCTCCTCCGGTGGTCCTGCCTGTCCCTCCCCCTGAAGACCTCATTCAGTGTCAACCAGTCACGCCCTCTAAGCCACAGAGGCCACCAGTTGCCCATTTCCAAGAAGCATCTCTTCCCAGCAGTACCCAACCTTCTGCACCCATCCCCAACAGCACACAGGACCAGATCTCTGCTGCCCAGAAAACAGCTAACTCCACAGGTGAGTAGCAGAGGAGCTTGTCCTTCTCACCAGTCTCTGTCCATACGAGTCTGTTCACCCACTGAAGTAGGGTCACTTGGCCTCACTGTTTGTACCTTCTGTGGATGGTGGTGGCCCAGAGGTCGGGCTTTGTCAGCAGTAGCCTTAAATGTTTGGAACCTGGTCCTACAGGAGGTTAGGAAGGCCCCCAACATGGCCCTTCCTTTCAGAAAGGCTCCAAAACCCGGGATGGCAAACCGTAGCCCTCCAGATGTTGCTGAACTGCAACTTCCAGCATCCTTGGCCTTTGGCCATGCTGGCTGGGGCCGATGAGAGCTGAAGTCCAACAGCATCTCGAGGGCCAAAGTTTCCCCATGCCTGCTGTAAAACTTTGCTATGCCATGAAATCTAAAGGGAGGATTTAAATTTTCTGGGGCTTCTCTGTCGTTTATGTAGTTGTCTTGTGATTTGTAATTGTTTGGCTTTTTGCTTCTTTCATTTAGTGTGAACTATTTTGAACTTCTGGAAAACAGTATAACCATGTTTTTAATTAAAATTAATAATCTGACTGCTGTAAACTCATCAGAAAATGTTAGGAATTTTGTTAGGAAATTAATGATCTGACTGCTGTAAGCTCATCAGAAAATGTGAGGAATTTGCCTGAGACAAATATTTGCTTCATATAGTACATTTCTTTTATTTTTTTTTGCATGTGCACTCTTTTTTTTTTTGAGGATTAAACGGCAGTCTTCTGCTCTTCACTCCTGGGACATGTGTGGTCAAGACAGTGAATTGCTTCCTTGGTCTAAAATCCTTATCTTGCACTGATCATTGATTAAATGTTTACAAATTGACTTTTTTGGGGTATGCTGGACCAGGTGCTAGGTTTTCATAAAAAGTAACTTTTTTTTAAAGTGTGTTACAGGCTGTTATGATATTGTACTTGTTGGCTAGTAGTAAATCTGCATCTGAGCAGTGGCCCATCTGGCTAGAGATGGAGGATCCCATCATGGAAGCCTTTTCCATGCAAGAAAATAAATCCCCTCCCTGTGGAAAATGACTATGTTGGGGAGGACTAGCCTGTGATTGTGACTGTAATAAATACAGGCTTATAAAGCAGAGAGCGTGCTGGTTGGCCTTTAATGCAACTCTGTACTACCCTGAGATTTGCTAAATAAGTGCCGTCTCCTTTTCCATGTGGATGCAGTGTGGGATCCATGAAACTCTGCAAAATGGTTGCCATCTGTGTCTTATGTCTTTGCAGAATGTGGCATCTCAACAGCAGGTTCAAAAAGCAGTGGAGAGCTAGATCCGCTTGCCCCCTTGAGCGTGCCGGCCAGCCCACCTGCTGGGCTCGACACACAGCCCCTCCAGTCCTCCGCCTTGCTGGACAGCAGCTCCGTCTTGTCCAGTCCCTCTACCTCCTTTGAGCCAATCAAACCAGACCACACAGAAGGTGAGAGTTCTTGTCGTGTTGGCTTTTAGGGTTGGTGATTCTTGTGTCCCAAAACAGGCATCGTGCCGAGCCCCCCTTTCAGAAACTCTGCTCTGACTCCTTTGCAATAGTGGCTGGGCCCAGGTTACGGTTAGGAATCTGCTGCGTGTCAAGTGAAGTCTGTGGTTTTTAAGTGAACAGATGAGAGAGACCATAGCTCAGTAGTAGAGAAGGCAGAAGGTCCCAAGTTCAGGCCCTGGCATCTTTAGCTTAAAAAAAAAAAAAGAGTTGGCAGCAGGAGATATAGAAAGACCCTCTTACTAAGACTCTGGAGAGTAATCCTTAGCTAGATAAATAAATACTCTGACTTGGTATAAGGCATTTCTTGTACCTCAGGCCTGGAGGACTCTCCCCAGGCCATGCCCCTCCCCAATCCTGCTCCACACCTTCCTTGAGTCCTCTTGCCCGGGTGAAATGTATCCTTAAACTGTGAGAGAGTCTGTTGCTTTCCTGGATGGTGTGAGCTGTTCGTATAAACCTCTGATTTTGTCCTGTACAAAGGTAAGAGTCACTGGCACACGGCCCCTAGAAGGTTTCCCTCAAGGGAATGCGGCCCTTGGGTTGAAGTAGGGTTAGGGTTCCCCACCCATGCCGTATGTGATGTGGCCGGGAAAGCCCCAAATCCTCACTGGTGAGACCCCTCTTAGCTCTTAGTCCTCTCCCAACCGCAGCAACCAGACACAGGGCTGACTGGCACGTTATCATGTGGGTGCCTTTGAGCCCACTTTGGCCTGGTTTGGAATCTCAGCGGAAGGGAGTGGAATTTCTTCTGCCACTGACCAGAATAGGCAGCGGGCACTGAAGAGGAGTGCCTGGATGGACTCTTCCCCCCCCCCCAACAAAAGGAGCCGCCTGTGGTAGTCCTGAGCAGCAGCCCTCGGGTTTTTTACAGCAGTAGTGCCTCGCTTACTCTGGCAGTGGCTATTCTTCCCTTACGGGTGGGCAAAGATTCCTGCTGCCCCAAAATGTTGGAGGGGCTGGTGTGTGGAAGTTCCTTGTTTTTTCCATAACGCAAGGAAAGACACAAACCTGGGAGGAAGCCAGGTCTTCCAGTTCTCTTGGAACAGCATGGAAACCAGAACCTTCTCTTCTGTTTTTCAGTACTGGAATTTCCCAAAGAGCTTTCGGAGATGTTTGATCCAACCAGAGGTGCGTTGCTTTAGCAGAGCTATATTTGTTTCACTTTTCCTGGGTAACAGGAAGGATTTTTGTGTTTGCTGGGTCTTCTATGTTCTCCTGTGGGTAGAGGAGGTCTAGAACTCTGCTGTTCAAGCAGAAGCACTTGTGGTGGTATGGAGAAAGCGAGTCTCGTGACAGAGTGGCCCTCTGCTGGAGAAGCATGGAATAACAGGTAGTGCAAAGGTATTCATGCTGTGTTGGTCACGCTGCTCATGCTGTGAAACTTGGGTGTCTGTAGCTCTCAGTTTATCTTGTACGGTATTGCTGCCTTGCAAACTTGGTTCTCTTCACAAGCAATTCTTCTAGGTCTCAATCTGTCTTGGTCATCTGGAATGTAACACTTCCCTCTGCTGAAGCTAACGTGGCATGGGCAAACGCTAGTGAGAAAAGAGGTCTGGAACCGACTGTTTCTGTTTCAGGCACTTGAAATCTGGCAGAGCAACAGCTGTGTTATTTAACATGGGACGGCTTTCAAAAGCGGTGTACCCCAGCCTTTGTTGGAAGTGGTACAGTCCATTCTACCCCTCCTTTTGCTGCAGAATGCAGGGGTAGAATGGCTTTGCCATTTTTTTTTAAACTTGCAGTTGTTATATCATGTAGAAAAGGAGCACATTGGGAGGAGAGATTCTAGCATATCATGTACCTTCTCTGCTAGTTTTCTACTAACAGGGAGGCTTTTAAAAAAATGTAGCGAGCCACTGTGGGGCAGTGGTTAGTGTCAGACTGGGACCTGGTTCAAATCCCCACATGGCCATGAAGCTCACTGGGGTGACCATGGGCCTCTCAGCCTAACCTACCTCACAGCGTTGTTGTGAGGATAAAATCGGGAGGGGGAGAACCGTGTTTGTATGCTGCCTTGAGCTCCTTGGAGGAAAGGTGGGCTGTAAGTGTAATAAATAAATAACAATTAAATGTAGGGGAGCATTTAAACCTGTGGCTTCCTCCCTGAACCTCCCACTTGTGGCCTAAAGTGGTTCCATTCTGCTACGTCCTTTTGCTACATGTGTCAACTCTGTCAGCATCAGGGAAGAAAGCAGCTGCCAAAAGGGATCGCCACTGCCCTTAACTGTTGCTTCTCTGACACTGTTCATCCTGTTCTTGCTGTCCTCAGTTGTGCATGGCCAGAGAGAACCCTGAGGCATGGAGCACGGAGGGCGGGTGGGAAAGGGCCAGGCACAGCGAGGTCAAAGCAGTGCATGTTGTTCTAGTGCATTTCTTCTCTTCCCACAGAATGCATGAATTCTGAGCTGCTGGAGGAACTCATGTCATCGGACGGTAAGGCTTTTTAGGTTTTTGCTATTTTCTGGTTTTGCTGGTGGAGACAGATAGGGTTAGGCGAGAAAATAAGGGTGTAGCAGATTGAACTGCTCCAGTTGGACTGTAAGTAACTGCTTGGGTTACCTGACTCTGATCTTCAACTAATGCAGGCTTGGGGAACTTTTGACCCTTCAGATGTCACTCAGCTATAACTCCTATCAGCCCCAGCCGGTATGACCAATGGCTAGGGATGGTGGGAGTTGTAGTTGAGCCACGTCTGGAGGGCCAAGGTTCCCCACACCTGAACTGACTCGTTAGGACCTACAAGAGACCTGCTTAAAATGGGTTGCACTTTCTACTTTGGTTTCAATCCCCCCCCAACCTCCCCTTCCAGAGATAGCATATGTCTGTCTCTGCCACACCTTTTTTTAATATTTTTTCGGTACTAGTTTTAATTGCCATGGTTGCCCCTCCCTCCCAAGAAGTAAATCTGGGGATTTGTAAATTGGTGAAGATACTGAGAATGTTCTGTTGGAGATCCCTAACTTTGTCAACTGCTCTTCCCCCTCCCATGCAGCTACAGGTCCCCAGAGAGAAGGAATGAGTGTGGCATTGGTATCTCCCCAGTGTAGGTGTGCCCAGAGGGAGGCACAGAAGAGAAAGCGAGTCTATATGTTCTAAAAACGGGGGGCCACATGGCAAGGCTAGGTTTAACAGGGAGTCTTGGGGGCTGAGCGACGTTAACATGGGAGATCTGTTCATTGGATCTCCTAATGTGTGTTACTTTAGGCAAGAGCAGTCAGGGTGCTGAGACGTTTGGATCAGGCATTTGCGGTATGGGGGAGGAGACCTACCCCCCAATTTAGCCTTTGAGGTGGGGGGCTAAGTGTAGTAGTCTCCCGCCCCCAACTGTCTTACTTCTCTTTGACAGTGTTTGCTCCCTTGCTCCGTCTCTCTCCGCCTCCCGGAGACCACGACTACATTTACAACCTGGATGAGAGCGAAGGAGTGTGCGACCTTTTTGATGTGCCTATCCTCAACCTCTGACTCCTGGCATCTGGGTGGACTTTGGGATTTTTTTTTTAAAAAACAAACCAGTCTGTGGAAAAAACTTTTTTTTTTAATCCTTTTTCTGCGAGTGCTTGAGTGACACACTTAGCTGCTGTGGTTTCAACTGAAGAGCAATGGGAATGGACTTCCAGACGAAGCAGCAGCAGCCTCTTCTGGATTTTCTTTCTTTCTCCATGTTGCACAAGGCAGAACCTCCTAGTTTCCTTTTGCTCTGTTTTTCGCTGTTCTTTCACTGGATCCGGAGCCTCCTTCCCAGCGGCCTGCTATCAAATCTTCCTGAACAGCAGAAAGAGCTTCCTCAGGTTCGCAAACCGACTTGGCTCCCCTGCACTCCTGGTGGCACTTTGCATTTTTTGGAAGGAATAGGAGGGCTAAACAACAGCCAGGCATTTTGGGTGGGGTGGGGGGAATGCAATTGCCATCCCATCTTTTAGCTTGTCTGTATAATTCAGATGTCTGTGCACGCGTTCTCTGTCTCTCTTTTCCTCTGTCTGCTAACTATAAGGTTCGACACAAATGAGGGTGCAGTTGAAGCGATGGGGTGGCGCCTTGTCAACTCTGCCTCAGATCAGTTTTATGTACAAAAAGTGCTCAGAAGCTGCTTTCCGAGTGTCGGCCCTTTCTGTTTTATGTAGAGGCGACAGTGATCACGCAGGCGTCTTGTGAGCCGAAAAATGTCCAATTCCTCTCCTTTAGCCACATAGAGGTGCCAGTTTTGCACAGTCACTTTTCCTCCAAAGAGTCAGAATTGAGAAACTGCTTACCCTTCCCCTCGCCCACAAAAGTCCGCAGTTGAATTGTATCTGCACAGGAAGGCTTGGCTGGGATTGCCTGCAATGTACTTCGAAGGCACCAAGCCATACAGCAGGAGCCCAGGATGGAGGGGCTTTAATTGACCTGGTGAGCCAAGTCTGGGTGATGTATTTTACTACCTAAGGTAGATGCTACCTAAGGTAGGGCCTTTTTTTTTTAGTGCATTGGAGCTGCTATGTCTTTCCCTTGCCAAATTGCCAGCTGCTTTGGGGGTGTCACTCCTATCCATGCAGCTTATCTTCTGTCCCAGAGTCTATACCCAACATATCCTTTCCACTTTCTAACAGCAAGTATTGTTTGCCTGCTCACCCACTCATGTCCTTGATGATCTGTGATGAGGGTGGGTGGGGGGCAGAACCTCTTTAGTATGCCTCCTTTGCACTTGTTGAAGTCTTTCCTGTGGCAGGAATGCTGTTTTGCCCACCAGTCTGCATTTGTGCTTTTACCAGATGCCAGCCCCTAACTCGTGCTCTCTGGCCCTTAACCTTTACACAGTTCTTGGCCGCAGGCGACTCTGCCGGCCTCCAAAGTGAGCTATAGGAGCTAAATCTGAAGGTGGCCTTGCACCCTAATTGTACAAATGGCTGCTTGGGCAAAAGGTTTGATTTCAGTGGGATTTTAGACCGGCAGTCCTGAGCACACCCCTCACTAAGCATCCCACGTTAAGCCAGGGAATGTCTGTCTTGTCACGTGGTAACTTCTGGCTGATATGAGCTAGTTTAAGCTGGCTGCTTCCTAAGAGAGGCCCTGAGGCAGCCTTTCCCAACCATTGTGCCTCCAGATGTTGTTGGACCACAGCTCCCATCTTTCCTGACCATTGGCAATGCTGGCACAATGGATGCACACTGGTTGGGAAAGGCTGCCCTAAGGGTATGTGATGCAGCCTGTATTTCCCTCTGGATGGAACATACATGTGTGTAATTCCTTGATGCTCTCTTCAGAATGGGAGCTTGTTATTCTCTGCCCCCTGATGCTTACTGTTTTAGGGAAACCTCTGGTATCCTTCTTAACAGGGATAATGTGGCGCCCATCTGATGTTGGACTACAACTCCCATCAGCCCCAGCCAGCATGGTCAATAGTGAGGGATGATGGGAGTTGTGGTCTAACGAGCTGGAAGGCACTACATTGGGTATCCCTGCGCATAGGCACCGGTAAGGACGCCTTCCTGTCCACAAGTCCTAGATTGCTGAACTTCTCCAGGTCTGCACGGATGCTCTAGGATGCCAGAGGGCTTTTGCGTTTCTTCCCCAATAGGTTCTCTGGTGCCTCTTTGTGTTGTTGGGAGGGCTCTGTTCAGCAGCTGACCCTTCCCCTTGCTGTCAATCTCTCTTGCCTTCTGTTTAGAATTGATGTCCTGAGAAAGATAAGAGGAATTGTACAACGGAAGGGTGGGGTGGGGGTAATGAATTTTGATTCCTATATAAAGATTATTTTTATACTTTTTTGCAGAAAGAGACTTGCCTGTAATATTTGTACAGTTTTTTTTTTGAGTGAATAAACAGAACCTTTCCAAAGCTGTTTATTGTCAGTGTGTTAGAACCAGCCATTTCATGCCCTTTGCAGCCTGGCTGATAGTGAGAGGCAGCCATCTTGCAAGGCTGAGTTAGAGAGATTCTACTGGGTTAAGAAAAAAAGACCCTGAACAGGAGTGTCTGGGAAAGAAAAAACAGCTGCAGCTTTGAGTTTCTTTTCCAAGTAGTCTCCTCCAGTCTCAAATTATGCTATAAATCAGGATTGGCTAACCTTTGGTCCTTCATATCTTGCTGGACTACAACTCCCATCATCCCTGACTTGCCTATAGTGGCTGATGGGAGTCCCAACAACATGTGGAAGGCCACAGGTCTCCCATCCCTGCAAATGCTTGAAGATGCCAGACTTAATACATTTTTTAAAAATGTATGTTTAGCACAGAGTTTTAAAACATTTTTAAAGCACTGGATCAAAGATGAGGAATGAGCAAAGAGAAAAGTAATTAACAGGTTTTTTTAAGTGAGTTTCCTTTTTGATTAAAATAACGTGGGGAGGGGCATCTTTGCTGTAAAGGGCCGCACTCCCTTGGGGGTAAACAACGAGGCATGCAGGCAGTAACCTTTTTAAACACACACACTTGCTCCCTTCCTGCCCACCTAGTGGGCTACTGGGGGAGGGACAGATAACATTTGCACATAATGGTCAGGAACAGTACAGTAGTGGCAAATTCATAAGTGCACAGTTCCTTCATCACAAGCGCACCCCCTTTTTCTTACTGCTGGGTTGAGAATGAAATCCTTGTTAATGCCTTCTCCCACAACAATGGACGGGCATCCCTAGCATTAATAAGCATTAAAGGGGAGTGTTAGCTACTGAGAAGAGTCTTCTCTGACTAACTCATCTTTCATTCTGATTGGCTCCAATCAGCAGGAAAGGTCAAGGAAGCATGTTAGAGGGCTCTTCTCCCATTTCATGCTAACTGGCTCGTCTGATGTGGGAGACATAGCAACCCTGCTCCCAAAAAAGTAAGGAATCTACGTCCCCCCCCCAAGCCCCTGAATGACTACACCCCTGGTCAAGGATGATGGGAAGTGGAGTCCAGCAACATCTGGATGGCCAAGGTTCCTCATAATCCTCCCCGTTAGATGGTAGGGTAGTCAAATTGGTGCCCTCTAGCTGTTGCTGTACTATACTTTCCTTCAACAATGACCGCTGGCAGTACTGGCTGGGACTGATGGGAGGTGGAGCCCAACCACATCTGGAGAGCACCACAGTGGGATCCTCTTGCCTGTCCTGTAGAGTGGAACCCTGGGCTTCTGCCGCAAAGCCCTGTTCTCACAGCACTATGGCCCAGAACGTCTGCCGGCCCTCAGGCTGTTGCTGAATGATTTTATTTATTTATTTGATTTATATCCCATCCTTAATCGAAGGAGGAGCCCAGGGCGGCAAACTACAACTCCCATAATTCCTGGCTGTTGGCCATGTTTGTTGGGAACGGTGGGAGTTGTAATCCAGCATCCTCTGGAAGGCCCAAAGGTTCCTCACACCTGAAACAAACAGGTGCTGAGCCTACTAAGCGCATCTTACTAGAGACTCCGCCCTCCGCAAACCATAGCGGTTTTTACAAATCAAACGCAGCACCCTGAATTAGCCCCAGAAACAAGCACGAGGTTGTTGTTGTTGTTGTTTTTGGGGGGGAAGAGAATCGAGAGAAGACCAGAAGAATCCTTGTCCTTTGACCACTGATAGGGTCAGCACTTTCCTGCTTTCGCCAGAATTCTTCTTTCAGTGGCAGCCCCTTCTCGCCTCCCAGACGGTAAGCCTCCTGGAACCTTTGGTCGGAAGACTGGGGAGAAGCTTCCCCCGTTTCGCGCAAAACAGCTGCCGAGCAGCATTTGCAGTTGCCGGGCTGCAAAGCGAGGGAGTCAGCTCCGCTCCGGCGGGAGAGCGTGCGAGCGGAAGGAGGAGACGCCTCGAGTCCCGGGGCCTTTTCCTGAGCATGGGGGGCTGCCGAGGCCTGAGGATCCTGTGATGGGCTGGGCGACCTGGGACGGCGCTGGATGTATCCGGACTTCCAAGCCCTCCCCAGGGGCGGGGACGCGCGCCTTCCTCCTCAGCACCCTTCGCGGAGGGAAGAAGCCGAGCCACCGCCCCGGAACTACCGAGTTGAGCAGGAGGAGGCCGGGCCAGCCAGTTCCAGTAGCGAAGATCGATCGGAAGGGGAAAACGAAGAGGAGCCAAGACGGCGAGGGGCCGGCCGTCGAGTCCCGCTTGGCGCGTCCTTCGTCCCCATCAAGGGCACCTGCTTGCAGAGGTGTGCCGATCCGTTGCAGGAGCCGGGCTGGGGTACTGGCACCTCCTTTTCCCGCTTTGTTCTGGGGTGGGGGGCGGCGACGGGCTGCATGGTTCATCTGGGCCGCTGTTCCTTTCCACTCTGCCGTGGCGGTGGTATCTCCGCCCCTCGTTTGGAGACGGGGGGGGGGGGGGAGACAGCCAAAGAGAGGAGACGGAGAGTAGAGGTTGAAAGCGAAGCAGCGGGGAAGGATCACCCCCCCACACACACACACTTCCGCACCCCGAATCGACGATCGATGGGAGGAGATAACTTGGGGGAGCTGCGTGCAGGGAGGAAAAACGTCTTGCAAAGCTCTGCCGTAGAGAGATCTGCCGTCCAAAGTTTCAGAACTTTGGCTAGATGGTTGACTGCTATTCCCGCCAAAGAGGCTGGGCTGGGCGATGAAATACTGTTTTCCCAAGTACTGGAGAACTGCTTCCATTTCAAAAGTTTGTCTCCTCTGACCCCCCCCATATATATCTATTTAGGGGGTGATCTCTGTGGGTATGTGTCGTTGCATTTATTATATTTGTAAGCCACCATCCTTCCATCAACATTCCATCAAAGAATATGTTTTTCTCCCTTCCTATTCGCTTCCACACCGCTTAGAGAGATATATTTTTTTAAATATTAAGCGGTTTATAAATGCTTTGGAATAAATAAATAATCCTTACGACAACCCTGTGAGGTAGGTTAGGTTGAGAGTAGTAAGGGGTTCCGTTCTCTCTGGTGAGTGTTGTTGGGCTATGCACAGGAGATGGCTATTGAAATGCAGAATCTTGCTGGCTTCAATTATGATGAGCATCCTGTGGTTGGTTCACTTTTTTTGCCCCCGCTTATGTCAGAATTGGCCCACAGTCAAAATTCAGGGAGAATAGAGATGGCCTGAGAGTTGATAGATTTTTGGGGGTGGGGGGTGGGGAGGTGAGCAACGGGACTGCATTCATTGGTGTGGAATCAGCTTTGAATGTTTCGTCCCGACTGTAGTACACCTTCAGTGGTCGTTTATTCATTCAATCATTTTATGTGTAACAATATTTGTAAATGGCTAATTCATAAAAAATAAGGTCATACTAAAAAGGGTTCCTGACCAAAGTGTCTTGTGGTTGAGTAGCTGCAACTAGGCCAGGTGTATCTGGAATTAAGGGCCTGTGCTTTGAAGGAATCCAAGCCAACAGTCCCCTGCAACTCTTAATTTAGGCATTAAGCGAGGATTGGTCCCTACACTCTACATTTGTTCTGGTTGTCTGTCCTCCTTCAGACAGTACAGGAATTGGCTGTGGCTCAGTGCTAGAGCATCTGCTTTGCATGCAGAAGGACCCAGGTTGCATCCCTGGCATCTCCAGGTAGGGCTGGCAGACCCTTAAAACCCCAAAGAGGTGCTGCTAGTCCCTGTAGGCAACGATGAGCTAGGTGGACCAATGGTCTGACTCAGTGTAAGGTGGATTCCTAGGATTCCTATCATATGTTGGGAAAGCAGCTTCCTGAGGTTTCTGATGCCTAGAATGAAAATAATGTAATTCCAATCATACTGGCTTCACTTCATCTTTTCCGCTGTCCTCCAGCACACTATCGGAGTGTGCAGAGCATCCTATTCTTTGCAGATGTGCACGCTGGTTGTGCTTTGACTCTCTGCTGCACATCAGTGAGGCACTGAAATAATTCTAGACTACAAACAAAATGGTCTTCGCTTACTTTAAAATACAAGATAACCTTTGCAGTGCTTGGGGGACCCTCCTGTTCTTTCTCCTGCGTGAGGCCTTGAACGCCTGCCCCAAAGTCCTGCCCTGAGTTTTTATCATGCAGGGGTAGGGAACCTTTTTCAGCCCAGGGGCTGCATTCCCTTCTGAGCAACCCTTTGGGGGCCCCACATGCCAGTGGTAGGCAGGGTCAGAGGCAAAAGTGGGCAGGGCAACTGATGTCAATGTTTACCTTTGCACAGTAGGCTAGTTTCTGCACGTGCTCACGCACCCCTCTCTGGCCTTCATCAGGCAAGCAAGAGTCACAATCAGACATTCCAGCCAGCCAAAAACACTCTCAGATTGTCTGAAGCACAGCCGCTGAGAGGTGTGGCCTGGGCAGAGTTCCAAGGGCCATGTAGAAAGGTGGGGAGGGCCGCATTTGGCCTGAGGTTCCTCACCCCTATTATAACGCTTTGGGATCCCCCCCTTCTGGTTCCCCCCCTTCTGGTTCCTCTCAGCAGCAGGTGATTCTGGAGGATCCCTCCTGCGGCTACTTTCGGCCTTCTTCATTCTCTTGTCCTACTCTCAGGTGGAGCAGGACCATGCCGCCCTCCAAAGATGTCGTGAAAATTGCCGTGCAGATGATGGGTGCCATCCCTCAGCTCATAGAGCTTAATCAGGTAAATGCCTTTCATCCTTGCCGTTCTGGTGCTTTGTACTAGGAAGAGGTTCTGGGCTGAACTATTGCACTGACTAAGTACTCTCCAAAGCAGAAGCCCAATCAGGTTGGGATCCCTTCTGGACATCTTTTATCTGGCGTGAAAACTGTCTGCTTTGTTCTCCCCACGTGCCCTTTGCCTAAGTCTCCATGTGCTGTTTGCTTTTAATTGCAGGCCAAGCCGTTGTCAGCTGTTGTGAAAGAGGTCTGCGATGCGTAAGTAATGATTACTTTTGCCTTCACTTTGAAGCAGAACAGCTCAGAGAGCAACAAGTCAACTGCTGGCTGTTCCGTGGACCTTTTCCAGATAGAAAACAACACTCCAAAAATATCTGCAGAAATATTAAGCTTACTTAGTTTATTCTTTTCAACCATATGCATGTGTGGATCGTAAGCTTTGTTGTGATATTTCCAGGATTGCATGTGTGCGTGAGCACCGGAATGCTGTGTAAGCACTAAACGTGATGTAGGTGCATAACTCAGGCTTCTGAATTCTTGGGTGCAGAAATCATGTTTTGCTTTTGAAAACTTAGCTGCAATCCAATGCATGTCTACTCAGAAGTAAGCTCCATTGGGTTCAATGGGACTTACTCCCAGGTAAGTGTGTATTGGATTGCAGCCTAAGTCTCTAGCCCGTATTGCACTGCAAATATATGCTTGAAAGGGTGTGGGAATGATCCCGGTTGCAATTGTTATGATGGCATAATCTTTCATTTAGACTCTGGTCCACGAAACTTCTGCCATAATAAATCTGCTAGTCTTTTAAGGTGCCACAAGACTCTTGAATTTGTTACCCCTCTGGAAGTTATGCCCTAAGGAGCTGTTTGGCTCTGTCCATGATTAGCAAAACCAGGAAAAAAGATAGTAAACACTGCAGAATAAATGAAGCAAAACATATATTTTTAAAATTGCATGATGTCTTTTGATGTGTGTGGTTTATGCACGCTGAAGAATTCAACTCCGTAAGGACACAGCACACGCAGCTCTAAATATTCCTTAAAAATGTGAATCAATAAGAGATAGTTTTCTTTTTCTTTGAAAAGGCTGTTGTCTGATTAAAGAAAGATGATAAAATGGTTTGATCGATCTACATTTTCATAAATTTGCATGTGGGTAAAAACAGTACTTCATCACAAGAGAGAAGAGTGCTGTTGTGCTCAGGTTCTGCTTGTGGACTTCCCATAGGCGTCTGGTTGTCCACTGAGAGAACAGGATGCTGGACTAGGTGGGCCACTGGCCTGATCCAAGCAGGGCTTTTTGTATGTACTGCAGAAGCAACAAGCAGGGGCCATCTAGTTAGAAGAGCCATTCCCTCTTCTAAGTGGTGCCTCCCGAGATGGTGATTGCCAACTGCAGTTTTTATAAGTACTTGAATTAAAAAGAATCTACTGCCTAATTAAAAATGGACATTTTTTATTGACCTTTTTTTTTTTAATCCATTCGTCGTTGCAGACCTAAACAACAAAAAATACTTTGGTTACTTTTTCCTTGTTGAACTGAGATGTGTAGAAATTACTCTACCCATTGCAAGCCCCTTGTCTCCTTCTTGTGGGATGGGAATATGCCCTTTGGATCTGGCCACGTTGCCTGACGAGCTGCACGGTTGGTGGTCCTGTGATCCCTGCTGTGGCCAAACTCTGATTGGTGATCTCTATTATAGGTGGAATCTGAATAATTCAGAGCGCTATGCTCTGCAATATGTGGACGGCCAGCAAGCATACATCACAGAATCGGTGAGTGCGTTTGATTTGTATAATTAGACTCTTTCCTAAAGGGTGCTCCTCTGGCTGATTTTGTGTGCTGCACCAGATGCAGGATTTGAACTGTGCACCCATTGTCTTTCCTTGTTTTGCTAGAATCGCGGAGAGATTAAGAACGGGAGCATCCTGCAACTGACCACTGCTCCGGTAGGTTCTGTCACAGAACCAATTATTTATTTATTTATATTTCCATTTATAGACTGCTTACTCTCTGAAAGATCTCAAAGCGGTTTACAATAGAATACACAAGGTACAATAAAAAAACAATGTGGTGTCGTGGTTAGAGTGTTGGACTGTAACATGGGCGACCAGGGTTCAAATCCCCGCTTGCCATGAAGCTCACTGGATGACCTTGGGTAACTCACCATCTCCCAGCCTAACCTACCTCACAGGGTTGTTGTGAGGATAAATCAGGAGGGGGAGAGCCCTGTTTGTACATTTGGGTTCTTAGTGGGATATAACTGTAGTTTGTTGTTGTTGTTGTTGTTATGTGCCTTCAAGTTGATTTCGACTTATTGCGATCATATGAATCAGCGACCTCCAATAGCATCTGTTATAAACCATCCTGTTCAGATCTTGTAAGTTCAGGTCTAGTAGTGGTGATGATAATAATAGAATTGTTAAGACCAGAAAATTATCCAATTCATCTCTGTCCAAAGGCAGGATCCCTCACAAGTTTTTCCCCTTTCATTTGAGCCATATATTCTGTATCTCAAGAAGATGTCCTGCATTTCTGTATCTTTGCTTCTTACTAGGGCTATGTACACACCATGCATGTAAAGCACATGACTTCCCCCAAAGAATTGTGGGAACTGTACTTTTTTTTTTTTACAATAATTTTTATTCAAATTTTCATAAAACATAGAAAACAAAATCATAAAACATTCAAAGACAAAAAACAAAACAAAACAAAAATGATTAAACAAACAAAAAAATAAAATAAAATGTTGACTTCCCATTTGTCACATATCAAATCAGTTATAGGTCTACAATATATAACAATCCTGTCTCTTAAATCATATTATAAAATCACTTTCCTCCAGTAGTTATCTTAATTAATCATCAAATCTCATAAACATTACTTTATTCTTTCCACAAAAAGTCAGAGAGGTTTAAATTCTTTAAGAAATATATCTATCAATTTTTCTCCAAATAAACATGTCAATTAATCCATCTCGTTAATAATTATAATAATCTTATTGTCATAACCATAGTCCAAATAAACATTTTGATTAATCCATCTCATCAGAATCTGTTAGGTCCAATAATTTCAATAGCCATTATTCCATTATCCCTATTAGTTCCATCTTCCATCTTCAATAGTCCTGTTAAGTCCAGTAATTTCAGTGTCCAATCTTCCATTATCAGTATTCTATAATAATCTTGCTGTTGTAGCCATAGTCATATAATAAGAGTCTGATGGGAATTTCCTCTATCCCAAATATTTTCTTGCCATCCATTCTGAATAAGTTGCTGAAATACTGTTGTAAAATCATATCTGTGTTCTTCTTTTTTACAAAATGCACTGGCTCATCTCTTGAGAGTTTTTCCATTGTCACATGGCTGCAGTTAATTCCATAGATTTTCTCTATATCAAGCTCCATCACATCATTCCAGTCCAGAAGATTATCCAAGCCATTGATAACTTTATCTCTAATATCTTCATTAATTTCTTCAGAGATAACGTTAAATTCCAAACAGTAGATTTTATTTCTAAAATCCATAAACTCCAGATCTTTTTCCAATTCCACATTTGTTCCAATCTCCAGGGCTTGTATCTTCCCTTTATTTTTTCTTTTCTCATCTCTGATCTCATTCTCCTCTCTCACAGGATCCCCTATTTCTTTAAGCTCCTGCGTCATTTTGCTCAGTTCAATTTTCAGCTCCTTACTACCCTGTCGCAGGGTTTGTTTCGTTATCTCAATCTCATCCATTATTTTCTGAAACATAATTACTTCCAGATTCTCAGCCACTTTCTTGATTGCCATTTTTAAAACCACGAAAACAAAGCAAAACAAAAATAAAGAAGAACCACTTCTTATTTCAGCAACAATTGGGTTAATATTCCAGGCTTGATGACATCACAGTATAAACAGAGCAACCTGCCTTATCTCTCTATGTTCAAGAATGCAAAACAAATTTAGTTCCCAGCATCAAAACAGTTAGTGGCGTTGTGAAGAAGCAGATTCGTCAAAATAAAATAGACCAAAAAGAGAATAGTCCCAGACAATATAATATTTCTCGGAATAGAAATCAGGAATAGAAATCCCTCTTCTGTTTATTATCTTTAGAATGCACTTCCAGGACAGCTTTTTGCAACAGAAACAGAGATAAGCTGTTAATTTCGTGAATAACAGAGAAGAGCTATATCTCACCCAGAAGTTGTCCAAAGCCGATCAATCTGACAAATCTCCTTTTGCTGCAACAATTTAAACCAAGTAAAAAAAATAATAGAAAGAAGGGTGCTTGCCTGTTAGTCCGTTCTCTCTTTAAAGAAAAGATAAACGTATCGCTTAAGCAGATAGAGCTTGTTAGGAAGTCCGTCCGGCATTGTTGGCTGGACCTTATCTCATAAATTAATGAAATCCAGTCCTCCCAACAAATACAGGCTTTGAGGTTGATCTCTACGTTTCTCCCTGCCCGGGAGAAATTTCATCAGTCAAAAAAAAAAATGTTCTGACTGATTTATATCTGAATAAGCTTCTTTTGAGGCGGGAGCCCGTCCCAAAAGCAGGCACAAGCGAAGTCACCCTTCCCGGAAGTCTGGGAACTGTACTTTTCACAGCTCTACAGTTCCCAGCACCCTTAACAAACTGCAGTTCCCAGAATTTTTTTTTTTGGGGGGGGGGAAGTCATATGCTTTAAATGCATGGCTTGTGTCATCTTTGGAAACAGCAGCAAGCAAAATCTGTCTCAGATGGGCAAGCTATTTCAGTGGGCCTAGTGGTGCCCAGTTTTTGTGCCCCTCCACCAAGTCCCCCAAATTGTCTTTCGCTATTTATTTATTTTTAGAAAACTAATTAAATTTCCTTTTCCCCAATAAGGCCCCCTGATGTGATACTGTGATGTCAAGAGGGGTTTTTTTGGCCTTCCAAGGTCTCCCCAGTTTGTCAATTTTATATATATTTTCTGACCTTTCCTGCAAGTCCCCTGCTGTGATGCCAAATGTTTTTGTGACCCCACAAAGGCCCCAATTTGTCCTTTAATTAATTTTTTTAATGGAATGTAAATAATTTATTTATAAAATTATTTCTGTACCACCATATCATAAAATATCAAGGCGGTGTACAACAATAAAACATAACTCACCATTAAAAACAATACAAATAATCATTCAAGTGACCAGATAATCAATTTAAACAAGTGCAAACGCCTGTCGGCATGCAACAGATGCCTGAAACGTCAAAAGTGAGAATGCCTGTGGGATCTCTGCTCTGTTCCACAGCATGGGACCAACGACGCTAACAGCTGCATCTCATGTTAGTCATCCTTAGAGTAGACCCATCAAAATAGATGGACATGGCTAACTTCGGTACATGCATTTTAATGGGTCTACTCTGAGTAGAGCTTAGTTCGCTACAGCCCTAAATGCCCAACTTCTAGTGAAGGCCAGTTGGGTCTCTGTAATGCAGGAGACAACTAACAGCGCTAATCCAGATGATGGATAAAAAATGATTTAATAGAATAGCTGATGGGAGAGCGTTTTGGAAGTCAGCCTTGGGAACGGCTGTTCTTGCCATGCCCACTTTGACTTGAGGCCCTTGGAGGGTTGACTGTGGATCAATGCCGCCCTTGCCCTGAAAAAGGCTAGCCACCACCGCTTTATGCCAACCCTGGTATAAAGACTAAGGGCAATCGTTCCATTTATTTCTGATGTTCAGGCTGCGAGCGATGCTGCTTATGTCACCAAAATGAGCACCACCCACTCTCATGAGAGAGGTATTGCTGAGGTTTGCAGGAGTTACAATCTTTAGGAAGAATAACCCTACGCATGGAGGGGATGGTGAACACAAAACGGACCAGTGAGGACCAAACTTGCTCAGTGGCCCTGGACTGTTGGAGGTGGGGTGAGAATGGAAAACATGGAAAGGGAAATAGAATAGCATACTCTAGAGGAGGGCATGGCTGACTACCTGGCACACTAAACAGGAACGCTCCACGCCACAGCATTTTGTTGCAGCTCTCGCTTGTTATGTCTGTCTGCTTTTACTGTACATAATTTTATAAGCATATCTCATATGCCCCCTCCTCACCTGAATTGTGCTGTTCATGCTATACTAAATTTATTTAAAATATTTTGATGCCATCCTTTAAGGATAACAAAACACCTTCCAATGCAGTGTACAGTTCAAATATGCTACAGTACCATTACAATGCTAAAATAATTAAAAGCCAGTAGAACACAGACCCCCCACAAACATTCAGCCCCAGCAATACCAAAATACTGTATGCAGTATGTAACTGCAGCAACAACCGTTGGCGGAATACAACTCGAGAAAAGGCAGACAAAAGCAAGTCCCCCAAGTACTTTAGCCTTTCCTTGTAAGGAAGCTGTTTGAGAATTTGCGTTCTCCACCGTGTATGCCTTTTCCAGCTGTACTACCCTTTCTGAGATGGGGTGCTCAGAATGGGGTGTGGTATTCCAAACGTAGTTGCACCTTGGATTTGTATAATTGTTTGTCTGAAAAAGAAAATCCTCCTTGACAGGATCAAGAGGCAGGAAAGCTACACGGTGGGATTCAAAGCAACAACCTGGATGTGAAGTCTGACTCTTTGAAGAAGCTGGCAGGCCTCTCCCGAGATGTCGCCTTTGCTCAAGAGTTCATTAGCAGAAATGGCCTTAACCAGCTCTTCCTCATTGTGGAAGAGGACAACAAGTGAGTATCTGGGGGGAGGGGGGAGAGGAAGCTTCGGAGACCCCAGAGCTCCAGAGAGGAGTATATATGATACCGAGTGAGACAGTTAGTCCGTCTAGCTCAGTAGTGTTTGCAGTGGCTGGCAGTGGCTCTCTGGGGTTTCAGACTGGTGTCTCCCAGCCCTACTTGTAGATGCCGGGGTTTGAACTTGGGACCTTTTGCATGCAAAGCAGGTGCTCTGCCACTGAGGTATGGCCTTTCTCCTATCTGAAAACACAAAACAGTGCTCTTTGCCCAGTTCTGCTGCTTCGTTATTGCCACTTCTGAGGATCTTGTCTGCCACAGACCTTCCTAAAGGATTTGCTAGTGCTGCCCAGCATATAACACAGAGATGGGGAGTCGGTGGCCTTCCAGATGTTGTTGGACTCCATCTCCCAGCATCCCTGATCATTGGCCATGCTAGCTGGGGCTGATAGGAACTGGAGTCCAAGGATATCCAAAGGGCCACAGGTTCCCCATGGGCTTTTCCAGACATCGTTTTTGTTGTGCATTCATTTGTGCTCATAACGCTTTTGAGGCAGTCACAGTTTGAATACCTTTTGCGCCTACAAATGTTTTGGGGTGCTCATACTGCTTTGTTTCCTATCAGTGCATACATATCCTGTAACTTCCGGTTGAAATCCTGTAATTTTTCTATACCCCAAATGTTCTGTTTTTTTATTTTTGTCCCGCCTTTGTTGCGCTATAGCTCTCCTGGATAGCCATAATGTGGTAGCATTGGGGACGCATCGCAAAACAACGCATAAAGCAGAATAAATCCACCACTAACCCAGTATTATTGTGCCAAGAACATGTTGCAGAATATACCTGCAATAAAACACCAGTCTGGCAGGACCCTATTTCTATAGTCGAACTGAGGGGAAGCATAGTTCTCAAGAATCAGTGGTTTAATTTTTCAAAGGACTGATGCATTGCTGAGGAACACATTTTATAACCCAGAATCCCGGGGCGCTTCAAAATACGGATGCTTTACTAGGTCCCAACTCTGCTTTCAGACTTCAGGAATCCAAGTAATTCTGTAGCCAAGCGGGCAATCCTGTTTTTCTCAAACGTCGTGGAGGAGGATTTTCTTGGAACCCGTGTGTGTGTGTATAAAGGTTAAAAAATAGTTCACTGCACTCCCAATCGGGATCCTGCCCCCAAGCATTGCAGTTTAGAAAGGGAAAGGTTTAAAGAGCTTAATTCTATAGGGAGAAATTGTTGAGAAGGATATGGCTAAAGCAATCCATACAGGCCATAACTAGCCAGGATAGCTGTGCAGTAGGCTATCTGCACCTGGGAGTGTGTGTGTGTGTTTGTTTGTTTGTTTGTTTGTTTTAAAAAGGAACATATTTTGATCATGATGTCAGTCACACTCCCTGGAAAAAGTAACTGAACACTACATGGCTATTCCACAGTAAATGCTCAGCGTGGAACCAGTCCAGCACAGTAGACCTGGATTTTATTTATTTATTACTTTTTTATTCCTCCAAAGAGCTCAAACGTACAAGGTTCTCCGCCCTTCATTTTATCCTTCCAACATCCTGTGAGGTAGGCTAGGCTGAGAGGGGCAAATTATAATAGCAGAAAGGAAGGGATACAACTGTATGATTTTGCATATTTGAAGTAAATAGCACATCTTTTCTTGCCTTATTCCATTTGCCAAACTTGGGATTTCTGGGGGCAGGAATTGAGGTCTCCTGAACAAAATTTGTCACCTTCTGCTTGTGGTTTTTCTGAAGTCTCTCTTGGCTTTTTTTCTGGGAATTTGAGGTTATACAGAATCTTCCATCTCTCCCTCCCTCTCCTTTTTTTCTTTGTCTTTCTGTCTCCTTCTCTCTCTCTCTTTCTAGGTGTCTCTAACGCATCATTCCTGTGGTTTCTGGCTGTCTCTGTTCCAGCTGCACTTTGGCCCTCAAAGGTGACCTTTCGGGGGCTCTCTTACCCTGTTTGCTGTCTGTTGCTCCAGTATAGGGGAGATTCTAGCCTATGCTCTGAAGGCCTTCGTGGAGCTGATGGAGCACGATTTCGTTTCCTGGGAGATTCTCAGTCCGGCTTTCATCAAAAAGGCAAGTGTCACTTTGGGAGGTGCCAACAGGTATCCTGCCGAGGATAGCAGAACTATTTTCAGCCTGAGGGCCACGTTCTCTTCTGGGCAACCTTCCAGGGGCCACGTGCCAGTGGTGGTCAGGGCCAGAGGCAAAAATGGGAATAGCAACAAATGTGAATTTTGCCTTTGTACAATAGGCTAGTCCCTATTGTACACCAACTCGCATACCCGTCTCCATCCCCAATTCAGGCAAGCAAGAGTCATTATCAGAGTTCAGGGACACATTGCAGCCAGGCAAAAATACTCAAGGAGGGTGCAAAGCAGAACCAGTGAGGGGTGCAGGCTGGGGAGAGTCTGGAGAGTCAGACAGAGAGACCTGGAAGGTAGCCTTTGGCTCCTGGGCCTGAGGTTCCCTATCCCTGTCTTATACTCTCTTGACCAGGGGTTCCCAACCTGTGGTCTGTGAGCCACCAGTGGTCCATTAGCTTCATTGAGGTAGCCCGTGGCATGTCTGTATTAAATATTCATATATATATTTAATTGTATTTTTAACAACCTAATGATTGTTCCGCAGTTGTGATGGGCTATGCTAGATGTGGTATAATTTTAAATTGTATTTTTATAGCTTCCTTTGTTTCTCATATTTTATTGCATTACAGTTTGCATTCTATAGAATGCCATGTTGTTGTTGTTGTTGTTAATAACAATAACAATATCAGCAACAACAATAATAATAATATCCTGCCCTTCCAGTAGGAGCCCAGGTTATATAACATACAATATAGGAAACAAAAGAAGCTATAAAAATACAATGTGAAATTATACCACGTCTAGCATAGCCCATCACAACTGCAGAACAATCATTAGGTGGTCCACCAGTGCTATCATCAATTTTCAAGTAGTCCATGAGGAGGAAAGTTAGGGAACCACTGAGCTATGGCAACTGGGTGCAAGTCATCACACAGGATACATTGCCCGTTTAAAGGAAAGAGTCCCTCCATTGCATCCTGGGAATTGTGATTCTGTCTGGGAGATTCTACCAAAGAATTGTCTGGATGCTTGGAAAACTACACTTTCCAGGATTCCATGGGAGAATCCAGGAAAAAAAAAAGGTGAGGTTCCTTCCCAGTCTTATGATTCTGTCCAATCCTGTTCCTTGGCTGCAGATTGTGAGCTATGTCAACGTAGTCCCGATGGATGCCTCCATCCAGCAGATTTCATTGGCCATCTTGGAGAACATGGTACCCACCAGCCGTTCTCTCTTTGAGCTGGTCAAGCAACAAGTGACTGTGGACCGTCTCATCAGCCTTTTGCAAGTGTAAGAACAGAACAAACTATTGCCAGTTTAGCTTTCTTGCCTTCGGGTGCCGTTTTGGCCTTCTATTTCTGCTCTTCTTGGTTTTTTATTGCTTGGCTGTAGGGACAAATAGTGTCTACTGTTGTGTGAATCCTGCTACGCTCCAGATGTTTTGGACTAACTCCAACCAGCCGCAGCTAGGGCTGATGGAGTTGGAGTCCAAAACATCTGGATGGCACCAAAGGCAGCTTTAGCAAGCTTGGCCTTGGGTGCCTCACTAACGGCATGACAAAACAGTCCCTACTCTTCCCTTTCCAAGTGGCTCTTACTGTTTTTATTATTGGATATTGTAGAACTGGAAAAGGTGCAGGAAAAAGGTGACAGAAACAATCGAGATTAGAATGCCTTTCTTTCAAGGAAAGGCTACATTACTGGAGTTGTCAGTGTTGTGTCCGTGGGGGCACATCTGCCCAAAGACACCTTCCCTGATGCCCATGGGAGTCTCCCCTCAAATGGTTGTAAAGCGAGACACACACACAAACTCATGGGGGATTGGTTATTAGATGCTGTTGGCCATGCTGGCTAACGAACATTTTCCCCCATGATGTGGGGAAACGGCCTGAGTGGGCTATTTCCTTCATGCCATGATGGTGGGCATTCGCAGAGGTATTTGCGTGGCCATTGAGGGGAGCAGGATGCCAGACTAGATGGATCGAGCAGGGCTGCTCTTATGTTCTTAAGATGCTTCTCTGATGATGATCATGATGTGACATTATGATGTTTAGATTTTTTTTTAACTGTTTAACTATGTGTATGTGTTTTGAACTTGTTGCAACCTGCCCTGGGATCTCTGGGTGAAGGTGAGGTTGTTGTTGTTGTTATTAATGATAATGATAGATGATGTAGCCCAGTTGGTGTGCAGTGTGGAAGAGGTCTGGGTGGGAATCTATGGCCTTCTAGATGTATCTTAGACTCTCCACTCCCATCAGCCTCAGCCAGTATAGCCAGTGGTCAGGGGATGATGGGAGTTGTAGTCCAGCAACATCTGGAGGGCCAAAGGTTCCCCATCCCTCGATGCAAGGTTGAGTCAAGAACAGGTGAACAGGCGTCAATATATCATTTCATTCAGTTATGTACCAAAAGGATTTTGACCTTTCTCTTCTGCGCTGCATCACGGAGGTTGTGGTTGTTTGCTGCCTTCTCTCTTTCATTCTGTGGTAGCCTCTGTCCCTTCTCATTTTCTAGGCTTGGGGAACAGGTGACTGCTGCTGTGCTGTGCTTGTGTTTGCTTAGGAAAGTACACAGAGCCCTGCTGGATTAGACCAAAAAGGTCCATCTTAGTTCATCATCCTGTTTCCCACAGTGGCCAGTCAGCTGCTTCCGAGAAGCCCAGAGGCGGGGCATCGGGGCAGCCGCCCTTGACTCCTGCTTCTCCTTCAGCAGCACATATTCAGTGCCTTTGAAAAGGAAGGTTCAACTTGGCTATCCCACTGGGGCTGTTCACACATTATGTTCAATGCATGTACAGTGCTGTGTGTGAACTGTACTTGAAATTAAGTAGGATTCTGTACAGTTGTACAAATTGGGTATGATCAGACAGACAGACGCCCTATTCAGGCATGTAAAGCCGATGCACGAGTGGGACAGTGGTCAGGTAGCCCCACCTCTGTTGAGTGTGCCATGTAGCCTTTCCTCTGGCCACAGCATGGACGCCTGCAGGAAAGGACCTTTGTGTGTACAGCCTATTGTGCCTGAAGGCTCCTACGTGATCTGAGATCCCAGACACTCGGGCTTCCAGATTGCGTGGAAGGCTTTGTGTAGCCAGCTGGCCGTGCAAAGCCATCTCCCAGTAGACATTCGTGCTGTATGTATGAACACCTAGGGGCGAGGGTTTCTTGGTGCACGTGACATTGGTGGAAGGGCACAGCCCCACTCGTGCCTTGGTTTTAACACGTCAGTGGAGTACCTAAAAAGAGTTTAGATTCTTGCAACCGTGAATGGTTACAAGTATCAGCATGAATGCATGAGAGACCTTTGGTAAGGGGGCATGGGGGTTGTGGTGAGGTCCAGATCCCTCTTTTTAATTAATTTTTTTATTTGCAAATTTAACAGTGAGATGAAAGGGGGGAAATGAAATGAAGTAACTAAAAATACTAAAGATACAAAGATAAAAAGACAAAGAAAAGGAAATCTATGACTGCTGCTACTAATAATAAACTGCCTTCCGTTTGCCTTACGGATATAACAACCATCAGTTCATGCATCTTAATATAAGTAAAGCCCTCCAGATGTCCAAATAGGTATTGTGGGTCAGGGTTTTGCTGGTGGCAGAGCAGCTCCCTCTCTGCAATTTATTGAAAAGTCAGCCCTCGACACAAGCAGATTGTTTGTAGATCCAGACCCTTCTGGAATTTGAGCGATGCTAATCGTTTGCTTTTCTTCCAGAATGAATCGGCAGCTGCAACTGAAAGCCATGGCTCTTCTTATCGCCCTGCTCCTCAATGCCACCGAGCCAGAGAGGAGGGTAAGGGGGATCCGTTGGCCTTGTGCATTTGGCACCACCCAGAAGGGCAGGAGGAGCTGGAATCCCTAGACAGGTGTCTTGGAGTAGAAGGCTCACTTTCTATAGAAGATGGTGGAGCCCCCCCCCCACGGTCTTGACAACAAATAATGCAAGCCAGGGGGGGGGGACAGCCTCATCCCAGTCTCTCCCAAACTGACCTGCAGTTAGTACAGGTGTGCAGTGCTACTATTGTGCATGCGCTAAATGCTGGATCACCGGTGGTGGGGGGAAGAGAGCGGGCACTGCCGGTGGGATCATACAGCTGGGATGGCTAACCTTTCTAGCCCGAGGGCATCACTGAGAGTTGGACAACCCTCAGTGAGGTCCGTATGCCAGTGGTGGGCTTGGCCGAAATGGCCAATGCACGCACCGTCACGCACGTATGCACACAAATGTGCACACATGCTCTCAGCAAACTTTCAGACCACTCACTCTCCATGCATACTGTACACAGACACACATGTACACAGATGTTCAGACCAGCGCATGCACACATCCTGACAGCCCCCCCTTTTCTGATCAGCAGAGGATGGGGTGTGGGGGTTCCACTCAACATAATTTTTCTTCCCTATGGCAGCATTGGCCTTGGAGGAAAGAGACCTCTCCTCTTAGCCCAGCACTGCTAAGGGGTGGGAAAACAAAGCCTGCTTCCTCCTCTGAAAAAAGGGCATCTTTACCCTTTGGCGTGGCACCATTGCAAGCTCTCAGAGGTTCAGAAAACAGGAAGGAGAGCTTCCTGTTTTCTGAACCCCGTAAGACCACCTTGCATTGGCGCCATGCCGGTAGGCACAGAGTTACGGAGGGCTAGAGGGCCACAGTATGCCGCCCTTGCCCTACAGTCTGTTTACGGCAAGGATGGGGAGCCTGTGATCCTCCGGTTATTGTGGGACTCATGCTCCGATCAGCCCCAGCCAGCATGGCCAAAAACTATAACAATGAAGAAATAAGGGTGTGGAATAGTCTGTGTTGTGGGCAGTCCTGCCAAATGATGCCAGACATTGGACCTTGGAGGCTTAGACAGAAGTGCTGGGGACATGCACACACAGAGATAAAAGAAAGGTGATGCAGGAGGGTTGGGACGGGACTGGCTCACGGCCTCCATTTCCCTTTCTAGGACATGATGGAATATCTGGGGGAGAAGAACCTCAGGCAATTTATCCACAAGGTGGGTAAGCAAGTGGCTCGCAGTGGGGCTCCGTGGCATCCACCACCTTCCCAATCGCCCCTTTGCTTTCTCAGCCCCTTTGTTCCTCCTTCTGTAGCACAGGGATGTGGCACCCTTTTTAGCCAGGGGGCTGCATTCCCTCTGGGGACCGGAGGCAAAATCGTGCAGAGCCACAAGCGTGGCTTACCGCCGCACAGTAGGCCGCTTTCTCTTCCGTCCAGGTCAGCAAGCGGCGTTATCAGAGTTCAAGGACACATTTCAGCCAGGCAAAAACACTTGAAGAAGATGGAAAGTGATGCCAGTGAGGGGTGTGCCTGGAGAAAGGGTGTGGTCTGGCAGAGTTCTGAGGGCCAGATGAAGCGGCCCCTGGGCCTGAGGCTTCCTATTCCTGCTCTAACGTTTTGTGTTGGCTTGTCTAATTTCTGTGTGTCCTCACTTCGGCTTTGTCTGTTGCATTTGTCTGAGATTTGTCTGTCTCCCTCTCTCATCTGCTGCCCACAGCTGCCTGCCACTTTAAGTTTGGCAGATGGGACACCTTCTCCCTGCTGAATTCTGCTGTGGGGAGTTGGAAGACCACAGGAGGGGAGAAAGGGTGAGCGGGCGGGGACAATGCAAGTGACTGGCGGATCGAATAAGCGTGACCTTCTTCTACCTTCTCTTAGAACATTGTCCACGCCTCTGAGCCAATCGGTGACGAGATGGCCCACTACTTGTATGTGCTGCAGTCTCTCACGTTGAACCTCCTGGAGCGGAGGATGAGAACCCCCATGGATCCCTATTCACAGGTCTGTTATGCTTTCCACCACATTCACATTGTACATTTATTCCACTTTAAACAGTCGTGGCCTTCCCCAAGAAATCCTGGGTAGTGTAGTTCGTGAAGGGTGCTCAGAGTTGTTACGAGAGCCCCATTTGCCTCACAGAGCTACAGTTCCCACAGCTCCCTGGGAAAGAAGGACTGGCTGTTAAACCACTCTGAGAACTGTAGCTCTGTGAGGAGAGCAGGGCTTTCCTAACAATTCTCAGCACACTTCACAAACTACACTTCCCAGTAAACGCGCTCCTTGTATTATCCCGGTGTCTGATAAGAGAGCCAGGTTTAAGATTGTTTCCCACAGATCGCTGCGATCATCTGAAGTGCTCCTGACTGTCCCACAGGTGTCTCATATTCATTTAAGGGTTTTTTTACGCAAACTAAAGCTTTTTTTGGGTAGTGCCACAAGTACTTTGCAACTCAGTTCCTGTTGAAATCAGGCACCTACAATTCTGATGCTTTCTCGCCTACTAAAAAGTTTTTGTTTCACCCCAATGCAAATTGCAGACTGGGGGGGGTGCAGAATCCAGATTGGGACTGCAACAGAGGTCAAAGAGCAGCCTGACCCTCATGCTAGGGACTTCCCTGATTGGAAATTTGTGGGAGGGAAAAACTCTTTCAGGACAGAACGACACTATTGAGGTTACACATCGTTTGGCCCCAATTGGAGTATAGTTTTAGCACCTTGTATATAAGCCCTAGAAAAGTTGTTAGCCTGTTGGGAGCTGCAAAAGAAGGGATGGAGAGCTCTGTTTCTCCTTCGCCAGCCTGCCCACTCTCCTGTATGCAGTTTCGTGTCACCTGTGGCTACCAGGCGAGTGCTTAAATGCAAGGGGTATTGAAGCATGGTGTAGCATGCGAGAAGGTCCCAGGCCCAATCCCTAGCCTTTCCAGCTGATAAGGCAAACCTTGTTTATGTTCTCCGCACAGGAACAGAGAGAGATCCTCC
The DNA here is from genome assembly GCF_030035675.1 of Rhineura floridana. NCBI lineage: Eukaryota > Metazoa > Chordata > Lepidosauria > Squamata > Rhineuridae > Rhineura > Rhineura floridana. The sequence goes on along the minus strand of NC_084492.1, from coordinate 21,022,997 downwards.
AGTCGCTGCGCCATGTGGCCTTTGTGTCTGAGAATGAATTGTCTGCCAGCAGCTCCAATACCGAGCGGCGGCACTCCCTTTGTGCCAAGGAATTCCGCAAGCTAGGCTTTCTGGTAAGTTCTGCATGTATCAGGGATGGGAAACCTTTTTCAACTCAAGGGCCACATTCCTTCATGGGCAACCTTCTCGGAGCCGCTTGCCGGGGTGGGCAGGGCCAGAGGGCAAAAGTGGGTGGAGCAATGGATGTGCCTCTTACTGCAGTCGAGCAGGCTATGTTCCCTCTGCACACAACTCAGAGGTTTCTAAATCCTTCTTCCAGACAAGCAAGTTGCATTCTAGACACAAAAGCACTTGAGGAAGGCGTTGAGCAGGGCCAGTGCAGAGTGCAGACTGGGGAGAGGGTATGTGGCTGGGGGATGGTTGTGAGGGCCAGATAGGGAGGCCTTGAGGGCCACATTTGGCTTCTGGGTCTGAGGTTCCTCACGCCTGCTATAAATTATTATGTGTCACGAGAGAGTAAGCAGCGAGTACTCCAAACGTCCATAGGGCAAGTTTTGTTGAGAGGATGGCCACACCAGTGCTGATACCCTCGGGCAGTTGCTGGGGCCCCAGAACCACAGCAGAGCCCACTGCTGACACCTGCATTGGGGGCCCCTTTTGATCTGGCACTTCAAACAGCCCTGGGCAGCTGGATCTGGCGCCATTTTAATTTCTGCCATGTTGGCTAGGCCTGGCTGCCCAGCACTATTTGAATCACTGCTGCTCACCTCTAGGTAAGCCATCAGGGCCCAACAGTGAAGGGGAGCCTCCCACCCCCTCAAACCTAGAGCCAGCCTTGAAGGATGCCCGTTTAATTCAAAGGTGGTATTTTCACATGCAAGAAGAAAAAAGTTAAATTCCTATTAAAAATGAAAGGAAAGTTTACATGGGCAAAAATCCAATGACCGCACCAAAATAACACAGATATTTTTATATTTTGAAACAAGGCGTTGAAACCTTTAACATAAATAAATAAAATTGTGTACGTTTGTTGAGCCTCTTTTTTTAAAGCTCTTTAAAGGCAAGAGTTAAGAGAACATTCAGGTTATTAGAATTTTGCTTTTAAAATGAGGACGTTGTTGGAAATTTGGTATCTCTAAATGGGATTAGAGCTGGGGTGAAATATTGTTGAAGACTCCATATGTTGCTGAACTCCATCTCCCATGATCCCTGATAATTGGTCCTCTGGGACTGATGGGAGTTGTAGGCCAACAACATCTGGTTTCCCTGGTTCCTTAACAGATAGGAAGACCATGAAAATGAAGATTATATGTTGTGTATGAATATCCTTGGAATAATTATTCAAATGATTAAAACATGCATAAATCTGTATATTTTGGATCAGTGTTCTTAGTTTTGCACGTGTTATTCTGAACTTAATATCTGAATTAGTTTAAAATGTAGATTCCTCCCTTGCCATCCACCCCACTGGGCTTGAGAGTGGGCAGTCATCGGAATGCAGAAGTCTTGGAGCCTTTTACAGATGCTTCCAAAGAGATCTGCAGCCTTAAGGGTTATAAACATTTCTTGTTAATTAAAGCTACAGTTTGCAGGATTCTGTACCAATTTCAAATTCTGCAAAGTAATTTCTCTGTGGATATGCATAAAAAATGGGCAGCTTGGCCTGTAAATTTGTTTACTGTGGGCTGCATTCAATTCAGCACTATGTTATGTTGAAGCCACTTATGTTAAAGTCACTTAGTGCTATACTTATTTTACGCCAGCGGAAGGTTGTTGCGCAAGAGAACGCATTAGCAAGTGCAACAAGTTTCCACTAACTCAGCTGTTGTGCTGGGTCCCTGTGTTGTGCACCATTAAAACTCACCCTTCCACTACCATAAAATCCCTTGCGCTGGTGGACAGAGAGTGTTGGATACAGTTGTTAATCTTGCATTTTGAAACACTGCATCTATGTTGTTGTGTTGTGCCTTCAAGTCGATTACAACTTATGGCAACCCTATGAATCAGCGACCTCCAAGAGCATCTGTTGTAAACCACCCTGTTCAGATCTTGTAAGTTCAGGTCTGTGGCTTCCTTTATGGAATCAATCCACCTCTTGTTTGGCCTTCCTCTTTTTCTACTCCCTTCTGTTTTTCCCAGCCCTCCTCCCCAGTCCTAATGTTGCATTATATATTTTCCTTTGCAGAATAACACTAACCCTGCAATGGATTTGCACCGCATCCCTCCGGGGCTGCTTGCCCTGGACAGCATGGTCTATTTCTCCAGACATTCCCCAAGTGCCTACAGCAGGGTAACTTAAGGACTTGTTTTCTTTATGAAGCTCTTCCTCTTTTCTATTTGCTTGCAGCAGAAACCCAGGAAGCAATAACAGCCAGATGCTTGGAAGATGGCTGGCTCCAGGTTTGAGGAGCCCCCTCCCTGACTTAAAGTGTTCTCTGATGGGCCTTCACCTGTCGCTAGGGAAGGGAGAGAGATTTGTTTGGTTTAGATCTTAGTGCAAATTAGATAGGCTTGCATTATCTGAAACAATATTTAAACTGAAGCACAGCTATCCTTCAAAATTCACACTGCTCTAAATTTTGTGATGCACTTCTTCAACCAAATAAAGTGAACAAAGATGCATGCATTATAGGAAAGTGTGCATAAAAATCCATATATTAGTATAAGGGCATTGACAGTTGTTAGAAGACTTCTGTTCCTCTCACAGAGCTACAGTTTCCAGAATGGTTTAACAATCAATCTCTCTTCCCAAGGAATTCTAGGAATTGTAGGGGTCTCCTAACAACTCTCAGCAACGTCAGCGAAACTAGAGTTCCCAGGTTGCTTTGGGGAAAGCCATGATATAGCCAGTATAATAGTGCTTTAAATGTAGATGGCGCCAGCGTTTGTCCTTGAGGTTCCAAAGAGATCAGAAGCCCACTGCACAGAAACCTAGTGTGGCTGCCCCTCGTCTGTCAAGATATAACAGGCACACGTTATCTGCACTTTCTGCAAACAAGCAAAGGCATTTTTGTTCTGATAAGATTTCCCAATTGGATGAATAGCTCTCCTTTTTATTATTTTTTCAACTGTTGTAGCTGTTTTTATTATATTGCCTTGAGACATATATGTGGATGGCATCATCCCCACCACTGCCACCATCATGCATTTCAATGTCACCCTTCCTCTCAAAGCAGCCCACGGTAGCAAATAGCAAAAAGTTAAAACAATACAAGTTAAAATTGAGTAAGAACATATTCAGAACAATTAAAAACCATCTAAAACTACAGTATTTAGAACATCTAAAAGCATTTAACAGCAATTGCCTACCCTCATAGTTCTTAATTTCACAGTTGCCATTGCCAATATATCTCAGCCATCAAACGCTTGGGTAAACAGGAATATTTTAAAATTTCTCCTGAAAATCAGTAATGTGGGAGGCAGGTGCATCTCACTGGGGAGGGCATTCCACAAACGGGGAACCATAACTAAAGGCCTTGTCGCAGGTTGATGCCACCTGGGCAACAGGCAGGGATGCCACCACCACCAAGGCCTAGTATCCATCCATAACCTACCGGGTTTGCTGCCTCCCTGCGTGTTCTTCTGAGACTCTTATGGGCCCAAGGAGGCTATGACATTGTCCCTTTTCCTCTCAGTTCATTCTTGAAAACAGCAGCCGAGAAGATAAACACGAGTGCCCGTTTGCCCGGAGTAGCATCCAGCTCTCTTTCATGCTTTGTGAGATCCTTCACGTGGGGGAGCCTTGTGAGTACTTCTCTTCTCTCTCTCTCTCTCTCCTCTCTCTCTCTCTCCTCTCTCTCTGACCCAGAATGCCTTGGTACTGCAGTCTCTCTGCTCACTCACAGTCTGTTGTTGACGCCTTTTTATGAGCTGGTAGGGCTGCTGGTGGTGTCCATTTTCCCCAGGCTTGTTTCCCACCAAAAAAATCCAGTATATTGTCTGTACATCTTGCCTCATATCTCAAGTTCTACAAATACTCGAAATGTATTATTATTTTTAAATAAAAGCTGGGCGTCAGGGGATTGTGGTTCATCTGGGGATGGTGGAACTCCCTCTTCCATCCCCCTCTCCTGCCCTGGATGCCAATGGCACTATTTCAGCAGTGAAGCAGCTCAGGCTAAGGTTTATTATAGGAGTTGGCAGCTTCACCCTTTCTTGGTTATCAGCCAGGCCCTCATCCAGGTTCTCACATGTGCCTGGGCATTTCATTGGCAGCTGTGGAGCTCCTATATGGCTTGTTGTTATTAATAATTGGATTTTTTAAATCTGCCCTTTTCCATAAAGATGGGTTACAATTATATAAATATACATTAGTAGTAGTAGTAGAGGTAGTAGTAGTAGTAATAGTAATATTGATCTTTTATTTTAAAACATAATATTGATGAATTAATTTTATGTATGTTCTGTTGTTAAACTGTTTATATATTTTAATTGTTTTTCTATATGCAACTGTTTTAACTGTCTTTATATATATATAACTCTTGTATATTATGTTTTTATTGAAAATTGCTTCAGGATGCCTCTTGGGAAGTGATTTGTAAATGAAATAATTAAATAATATCCGTTAAAACATTTACTACCAGAAGAATAGGGTGGTTCCTAAAACAGATATATATCAGGTGGCAAAGGCTGGGATAAAGAGGTGTGTCTTCAGTATACAGTGAAGGTGCCAGATGCGCCTCTGTGAGGAAGGAATTCCACAGCTTTGCTTTGGTGGCCTTGGGGTTGACGTAGGGGGTGTGGTCTGAGACCTGGCTAGGAAGCGAGGCAACTCCTGGGGAGACCTCCAGTACTGGACAGGGATGTCTGAATGCAATGGCTGGCTCAGGGTCATTGGTGACGAGAAGATCTGCGGGGTCCTGCTGTTCCTCCAGGAAAATCCTGGGTTCCAGTTCTGGGGAAGGCTGACCCCTAACAGGTGGGAACCCTGTGGGCCACTTTCATACGGGGTCTCCCAGAGTGAGCAAGCTGTGCCGTGTTACAAACTCTGCCCACTTTTGGTTCTGGCTTCACCCACCAACTGGCAGTCTCCCAACTGACTGTCCCATGCACTGACAACCTTTCATAGGAAATAGGGTCCTCATCCCTGCAGTACGGGGTGTCGTATGCAGTAAGGGTTGGCACTTTAGGACAGAAGGTAGATTGGGATCTACTGGTAGATCACTGGGTGTTTTGCGGTAGATTGGCAAGGCTTTGTGACTCCCAATTGTCTAACAGCAGTAATAACTGAAATGCTTTCTCTCCGTTTTGTGTGGAAAGATGCGTGAGTGTAGTTGTGGTTCTGATCACAAATTCTTGGGCTGGGCTGGGCATGTGCTTGGCGGCACCATAGTTCTTGGCCTTATGTCCTCTTGCTTGAGTCAGTCTTTTGCCACCTTCCTCTGGTTGGTAGAACTCAGGGTTCCAGAGGAAAAACAGAGTAAATCCCACAAATTTGAAGTCTGCTCACTCCTGCTGTGGGAGAGCTGAGAAGGGAACAATCTGGAGGCTGCCACTTGAGGCCTACAAAACAGAAGTGATGAAAAAACAAAGGGGCATAACTGTGACCAAATAAGTCCTCCTAGATGGGGGTGAGATTTATAGTGGTGTCCAGTTGTGGAAAATGGACATGGGCGTTTTAAAATCCGGCTCCCTGGGAACAAAGAGAGAGACCTCCCTCCCCCCCCCAACTGCTACAGCCTTTATTGAAGTGGGGAGGAACCTTTGGCTCTCCAGATGTTGTTGGACTCCAACTCCCATCATCTCTGACCATTGGGCCATGGTGGCTGGGGCTGATGGGACTCTGCGTGCAACAGTATCTGGAGGACACCAGGCTGCTCCCCGCTCCGCTTTAGGACACTCCCATCTTGTTTTGTAAGAGCTCTGAGAGAGATGGGAAGATTGGAAGAGTGGATCTCCATATGAACATAGGAAGCTGTGTTGTACTGAGTCAGACCATTAGTCCATCTAGCTCAGTATTGTCTACACTGACTGGCAGCAGCTCTGCAGGGTTTCAGACACAGAATCTGTCCCACTCCTACCTGGAGATGCTGGGGATTGAACCTGGAACCTTCTGCATGCCACACAGATGCTCTGTCAGTGAGCTGTGGCCCTTCCCCAAGGAAGTTCTTGATCAACTTTCATATTTGGAGGTGCAGAAATGAAAGGAAGGAGAAGTAAAAAAACAACACCCCAAAACACCTAGGGACTGTGTTGCTGTGTTACAACAGGCTCTGAAACAGCCCAGGCCTTCTACCCCATGTTCTTTGGCCAAGAATATTTTTTTGAGGAGCTCTTCTGCATCTGCATTCAGCTGTTGAACAAGACGTGGAAGGAGATGCGTGCGACACAGGAAGACTTTGACAAGGTGAGGCCCAGCTGCAGGAGACTTAAAAAAGACTTGGGGCCCAGGCCCATTGCACTAATTGGCAAGTGCTGATTTATATGTGTAAGTGCAAATTAAAGCAGACTTCCAGAGGAGGAAAAAAGAACCACAAGCTCTGGTTGTCTGGGCTTACTCTAATCTACGGGGTGCCAACAGGGTAGTATTCACAGTTTTCCCTTGGCCCCATTTTATCTTCCTCACTTATGAGTGACTGGTGTGCAGTCACCCAGGCCACATTCACACCAGACATTTATTCCAATATTATTCCACTTTAAACAGTCATGGCTTCCCCCAAGAATCCTGGGAAGTGTAATTTGTGAAGGGTGCTGAGGAGACCCCTATTCCCCTCACAGAGCTACAATTTGCCATAATGGTTTAACAGTCATTTCCTCTTTCCAGAAAACTCTTGAGAATTGTAGCTCTGTGAGGGGAACAGGAGTCTTTTAACAGCTTTCAACACCCTTCATAAACTACACTTCCCAGGATTCTTTGAGGGAAGCCATGACTGTTTAAAGTGGAATAATAGTGGAATAAATTTCTGGTGTGAACGTGGCCCCAGTAAGCTTCACTACACACACACATGAACACACAGTGGACAAATTAAGGCTGCAGGTGGTAAAACCACACTGTTCTCTTATTATATGGAGGCCCAAGGGGGGCTTGGCCCCATTAGCGATGGCTTTTGGACAGCTCCAATTTTGGTATGATGTGGCCCGAAATGGAGGGGAGTCAGGGGTGATGGTATGCATGGATTTCATTAAGAGCCCCAGTAGCCTTTCTTCGATTACTTGAGCACTTGTGGTAAGAGCAGCCCCTCTCAAAGGCACAGGCCACTTCCTGGCCATAATGAAAAGAAAAAAATGATGACACGCAAGACCAAAATAAGGTAGCCCCCCTCCCACAAGTTAGATTTTTTTTAAAATTTAACAGTTGATTTTCTAGAGTTTTTTCTGTGCAAATGCACTGATCACTGAGGAAGAAATCTCACCTTTGTGCAATGTCACAGTTGATGTTAAGTATGTGACAAAACCTATTATCAGTTAAGAACAAAAGAATTATGCCTTTTGCCAAATCACATCTCTCTCCTTTGCTTCAATTTGCAGCTCTAACCTGAGAGAGTGTGTCACAGTTTGGTCCGATGCGCATAAAAACAGGTTCCGAAACTTATCAAATGCACCCGAAATTAACAAGTGTCTAAATCTGAGGCCCCCTTTGAGCTTGACATCCTGGGCCAAATGGCCCTCCTGCCTACCCCTCTGATTGGCCTCGTGTACAAGGATGCTTGGGGGAGCTTGCAAGGGAGAGATGGTGGTGGGGCATTTGGAGCATTTGATGATTATAGGGTACCTTGCCCATCTGTCTGCCTGTGGCCCCTACAGGTGATGCAAGTGGTTCGGGAGCAGATCACCAGAACCCTGGCCTTAAGACCCACTTCGCTGGAGCTCTTCAAGAGCCGAGTGAATACGCTCAACTACAGTGAGATCCTACGTCTGCGTCAGACGGAACGGATGCACCAGGAGGAGATTCTAGCTGCGCCAGTCCTGTAAGGACACCTTGCTATGCATAAAATGTCTGTAGCGCCATATAACAGTCTATGTTTTTGGTATATCTGTTGTTCATTGTGCTTTTGGATATATACTTGAAGGTAGCAATTCTAACTCTTGCTCTGGATTTCCTGATCAAGAAATCCAGGTTGGACTAGATGGTATACAAGGACCCCTTCAGTTCTGATTCTGATCTATAAAGCCCTAATTCAGGGGTGGGGAACCTGTGGCCTTCCAGATGTTGTTGGACTACAACTCCCATCACCCCTTGCTAGCTTACCCAGTGGTCAAAGATTATGGGAGTTGTGGTCCATAATATCTGGAGGGCCACAGGTTCCCCACCTCTGCCCTAAATTGGGATGTGTATTGGTGGGCGTGGCCAAAATGGTGCTGGTAACTCTACATATACACACTCTTTCACCCACATAACACTTAACCCCCCATACACACACATATACAAACAGTACACCCACACAGCACACTCACACACACATATGCAAACTTCCTTTGCCTCCTTGGGCAGCAACAGCAAGGCCTAACCATTTCCTTTATGGATGCCTCATTCACCACAAAGAAGCCTTTAAAAGACTTGATACCTTGCCTTTTTTTCACCTGATGAACTGAGGTTGGGTCACAAAATACAACTGTATACAGTTTGTCCATCTGTAAAGGAATTTTAATAATTACAATCCCATTATGCGATTATTTGTGAGAGTGAAGCACTTGACATGGTATACAGTGTTATGTCAGAGATGACGGACTGAAAAGAACAGGGTGGACCATCTGTTCCAACCAGGAGGATGCTTTTGACACCTGAGACTGAAAATCCAAATAGGCTCCCTTCCGAGATTAACTTTGGAAAAATAATAAATTGCTTACAATTTACTGTCCTTTTTAATGGTGCCCCAAATCTGCCAGATTCTGCTTTATAGCAGGGCCAGCTTTGACTCCAACCTCTTACGCTGTGAATATCCTTATGTCAGGGATGCAGAAGCTGTGGCCCTCCAGATGTTGTTGGACTCCAACTCTGATCAGTCCCAGCCAGCATCGCCAACTGTCAAGGATGGTATGAGCTGGAGTCCAGCAGCATCTGGAGGGCCAATGGTTCGCCATGCTTGCTGTTTGTAATCCTGGGTTGTCTCCAATGTTAGTTCTACTCAGAGTAGACCTACTGAAATTAATGACCATGACTGACTTGCGTAGGATTTACTTTTGATACAACCCACTGCATTTCTTGGATCTTTTCTAGAGAGCAGCAGTAAATCAGGGGAAAGGGGTATGCCAGTTCACTGTTGGAATAGGATGGGGGTAAAAGAGGATCCTCGTTCTGTTTCCAGAGCACGTTGGAAGAGCGAAAATATTCTGTCCTGCCAGCAGCAACGGTGGAGAACAGGGCTGGAGGGCTGCCGGCAGGTCAGCTGGCCTCTGTGTTATTAGGTAGTGGTATTCTTTGTTCCATCGTACTTTTGTCCCAGGGAACTGAGAGAGCGCCTGAAACCTGAGCTTCTCAAACTGATCCAGCAGCAGAGACTCCTGCACCTCTGTGAAGGAACCCTTTTCCGCAAAATTAGCAGCCGGCGGAGACAGGGTAAGTAACAAGGCTGCAAGACATGTTCTTCACTGGAGTGCAGCAGGGAGGAGACCAATGCACTTGGGTGTTTTAGGGTAGTTGTTTATTTGAGAAGGTCTGTTCTGAGAGATCTGCAGTTGCAGGTTGCTTGTCTCTCTTACTTGCAAGAAAGTGCAAAGGTGCGCCAAAGTTGGGGAGCGGCTTCAGCTTCTGCCGTGCCCCCTTGGGAACACTTCAAGGCCAGCACCAGCAGCGAGACACACCTGGCACCATCTCTATCCATCTTTAGGCACCAGGCAAAGACCTTTCTCTTCACCCTTTGGCCCTTGATGTGTGCTGTCTCAATTCTTTTTGTTATTTGGTGGGCTTCTAAGTTTTTCTTGGCTATTATATACGTCTGTGTTTGGCTTTTACTGTATTGAAGAAGTTTTGATTTTATTGATTGCATGTGCTTTTATCTGTGATTCTTGTTTTAAATGTCTGTATGATTTTTTAATCTGTTACGTCAACTAGAGACTGCTTGGTATTAGGTGACTAACAAATGAAATAAATAATACTGGATTTACTGCAGGATGAGCTCTTGTGCTCATAATCTCTGTGACTTCTTTACTCTTTATCAGATAAGCTCTGGTTCTGTCGTCTTTCTCCCAACCACAAATTTCTGCACTATGGAGATGTCGAAGAAGGCGTAGAAAGTCTGCCGATAGAAAGCCTGCAGGAGAAAGGTATACAAGTCTGTCCTGTTGGTTTGTTTTAAAAGATGTACATGTTCAACTTTCATTATTGACTTCCAAGACTGTTCGCTTGTTGGAAGATTCAGGACAGACAAAAAGAAAGTACTTCTTCACCCAGTGCATAGTTCAGTTATGGAACTTGCTCCCACAGGAGACAGTGATGGCCACCAACTTGGATGCCTTTTATTGTTGTTGTCATTATTTTATAGTTTATTTCTATCTCGCCTTTTGGCCAAAAGGCCCTCAAGGCGGCTTACAAAAATAAACACAAATATAGAAATACATATCAATAAAAACAATACAATTTACAAAAATTAAATAACGAGGTAATAACTTTATTACAAAGCAACAGTTACAACTTCCAATGAAAATACAGTAACAAATCACACTTTCCTAATAAATTCCTAACAATTAGACAGTGTCTACTAGTTCTTACATCAATATGTTGACATCAGAACATAATACCACTTTAAAAGAGGCTTAGACAAATTCATGGAGGATAATGCTATCAGCGGCTACTTTCCCTTCATAGCTGGAGGTAGCCTGCTTCTGAATACCAGTTGCTGGAAACTGCAGGAGAGGAGAGTGCCCTTGTGCAGAGGCCCTTGCGGGTTCCCCACAGGCCACTGGACTTGATGAGCTGTTGGCCCGATCCATCTGGGCTCTTCTTACGTTCTTTTGCTTTCTCTGTGACACAAGTTATAAGAGCTAAGGAGAAAAGGAGGTGAGCCGCTCACAACAGCAACAACAACAGTTAGTAACAAATAACAGCTGACTGCTCATTAAGAATTGTGGAGCAGCGAGGCTCTCTTCAGTGCCTGGCTGGGATGCAGAAGAGGGCCTTGGTAGTAGTGACCAATGAGAGAACAAGAAGCGAGAATCCCCAAAGAACACTAACAATGGTACAGTTAGATCATTTCAGACCAGGGCTGGAGAACCTGTGGCCTTCCAGAGATTGTTGGACTACACTTCTCATCTTCCCTCACCATTGGCCACACTGAGGGGAGTTGGAGTCCAACAACCTCTGGAGGGCCACAGGTTCCGCACCAGTGGCCTGAAGGAACCCTGCATGTGGGAGAGTTAAGAACTTAATACATAATTACCTCTTAGATTGAGCATATGTTACTTTGAAACACTTCTCCCTGCTCTTGAATCCTGTGGTTCTCCCGATTCAGGCTGGGCATGTCTATTCTTGTCAGCCAGAGGAGCATTAATCTGTGTGTCTTTGTCCGCAGTTCCTGTGGCAGACATGAAAGTGCTGCTTGTGGGCCGGGATTGCCCTCACACCAAGGAGAAGAGCTCTGGGAAGCAGAATAAGGTGGGTCTGCTTCCATTCCTGTGCCTTCACCTATGTCAGGGATGGGGGAACCTTTGGCTCTCCAGATGTTGCTGAACTACAACTCCCATCAGCCCCAGCAAACCTGGCCATTGGCCAGGCTTGCTGGGGCTGATGGGAGTTGTAGTTCAGCAACATCTGGAGGGTCCAAGATTCCCCCCACCTGAGCTATGTCAGTAGAGGCATTGTGTGCCTGTCTGTGTGCTGCTTCCTCTCCTTAATGTTGCTTCTCCTTACAAGGCACAGCCTACCATTGCTTTGAGTACAACATTTAATTGGATTTTAATATTTGTATGCCACTGTTTCAACCAAGGTGAGCTCAGAGCTGCTCACAACAGTAACAAAGCCAGTAACAAATAAAAGCAACTCTTCCATCACTGACCGCTCATTGAGAATTGTGGAGCAGGGAGGCTCTTCTGGCCGGGATGCAGAAGAGGGCCGTGGTAGTGGTTGCCCTCCCCACATAGGGAAGGCTCTTCAGAATGTGGCAAGCCAACCTGGCTGCTTTTGGGAAATCCTGTTGCCCACTATCTCAGCTTCTATGGTAAACAGGAAAGGTCATGTTGGTGGTGCTGCAGGGGTTGTGCTGAAGCACGACAGGGCCTTCTTGGTGGTGATTACTCCTTTGTGGAATGCCTTCCCTGGCAAGGTGTGTCTATCTCCCTCATTATTCACTTTCAGAAGAAATTTAAAAACATTCCTGTTTACCCAAAGCATTTGATGGCTGACACTGGCTGTGGCAACCTAGACATTAGTAACTATGAGGGTGCATGATTGCTTTTAAATGTTTTTAGATGCTCTAAATGTGTTTTTAAATGTTATAGATGTTTTTAAAATTGTTTTTAAATGTTTTAAATATGTTTTTATTTTATATTTTAAAAATTGTATTGTTTTAACTTTTTGCTGTTAGGCTCCTTTGGAAGGGTGGAATAGATAATAAAGAATTAGATTCTGCTGAGTGGGGCCCTGGACGTCTGCCCCAATGTCCTGCTCTGATGGTACTGCTTGTTGCTGAAAACAACTGGCTTCTCTTCCTGTTTCTCTCTTCCCTCCAGGATCTCCTGGACCTCGCCTTTTCAATCAGCTATGATGTTGGGGAGCACCTCAATTTCATTGCTCCTACACACTACGAAGTGAGTAGCAATTAGCTGCAGAGGAACCCTTCTGTCTTATTTTGTTGTTGTTATGTGCCTCCAAGTCGACTACAACTTATGGTGACCCTATGAATCAGTGACCTCCCTTGCGTCTTAACAAAGTGGGATATTTGCCTTTTTTCATATGTAGATAAGCCAGTCGAGAAGAATGAGTGGAACCTGCAATAAAATGTTACAGTGTGGAGTGCTCACCTTTGCAATTCCACCCAGTCATGCTCTCTACAGTCCCCGGTTTCACCTCCCCTCCCACCTATTCCTCCCCCTCAACAGTCAGACAGCATTTTATAACTGCTCAACATGCTCATACAAACATAGCAAGTTGCCTTACACTGAGACGGAACGTTGATCCATCCAGCTCAGTACGTCTGCACTCACTGGCTGCGGCTCTCCGGGATTTTAGGTAGGGTTCTTTCTCGGCCTTAACTGGAGATACCAGACTTTGAACCTGGGGCCTTCTGCATGTAGAGCAGATGCTCTGCTGCTGGGGTATCCTTAAGTGTTATGTTTTATTTCTAGGCCGCCTTTTGGCCAAAAAAGGCCCCAAGGCGGCTTACACACAAATAAAAAACAAATACAAATAAAAACAATACAATTTACAAAAAATCAAACTAACAAAATGATAGTATTTCTAAAAAGCATCAACAGCTATCCAAAGGCATTCATTTCCTAGTAAAGGACAGTCCCCAGAAAAATGTCACTGAGGGCAGAGGTGAGGGGGTGAAGCAGGTGGAAAAGCGTGCCCCTTGATGGTCCCAGCACAGTCTCGCCCAGCAGCAGTCTGGGGTGGATGCTCAGTTATCATCAGGCTCTTTGGGGGGCCCTCTCCACTTATGAGCTCCCCCCCCCCCGAGTTTTTGTGTACTTCTGCAAACCTCGGGGATTCCCCCAAGTGTGCTGATACTTCCGTCTTGTGCATGAATGGTGCTATTTTGGCTGCATAAGCAACAGCTCTCGCACCTTAACATCAGAATTAGAAGGAGTTATTGGTTTCCTTGTTTGTAGCAATGTGGCAATGGCACACTAAGAACGTAAGAGCCCTGTTTGATCTGACCTATCTAGCCCAGCCTTTCCTCCCATCAAAAAGTTGTTGTGTCGGCTCCCCCATCAGTGCACAGGTTGCAGCTTAAGAATCGCTGATGGGACTAATGAACAACCTTTTTCCTTGTTGTTCAGTTCTGCTTATGGACCGACGGGTTGAATGTGCTCCTGGGCCGAGAGACGGTGAGTGAGCGGATGCGGAGCGACCTGGATATCTTGCTGTCTATGGAGCTCAAACTGAGGTTGCTGGATCTGGAGAACATTCCCATCCCAGATGCCCCACCAGTTGTCCCAAAGCCTCCCAGCAACTTAAACTTCTGCTATGATTTCACCCATATAGAGCAGTAATGGCTACCTCTTTCTAGCATGTATGTAGTCAGGATCTGTGCGGGGCGCATACTGCTTGTTTTGGATGATCCTTCAAACCAGATCAGGAACGTGCTGCAGGCTTTCCTCCTCTTCTCTTGGGTGCCAATTTGCTCCTCCGTGTCTAGTTTGCTGTAACCGTTGTTTCCTGTGACACCGAAACTGAGCAAACTGCTTAGCGCTAGCCTGCAAATCCAGTTCCAACAACAGTTTCAAATCATTGTTTTAGAGATTAGTGATGACCACAGATTGTCTTGTTTAGGTATCACAGTGAACCAAATTGCTGCGAACCAATATTATTGCAAACCCAGAAAGGAGGGTGCTAGCCTGTGGCGGGTTTTCAATCCTCCAACCTGAGCACCCTGTGCATATTTAGAATCCTAATTCTGAGATCAAAAAATCCAGTTTCTTTTAATGGACATGTGGTGTATTTGAATTGCTTTCTTCCAGCGGCAACATTTGGGATCTCTCAGATTTCGAATGATTTCCTCCGAGATGTTTAGTCAGGGACTTGGGAACACGTTGGGGGACAAGGACTTAGGGTCACAAGGACTGAAAATGGAACACTACGAAGGAGGAACAGAGCTGAACCACTGACTCCCAGCCCCCTGTGTGGCCTTCTTGCATCTAAAGCCAGCACCTGCAACCATGGTGCTAGAACGTTACTTTAAAAGAAAGAGAAGCCTGCCTTCTCTAGATCCTGGATTGTACTTTATAGAGACTATATCCCGGGATCTACATGTGATGATGAGCAGCTGTGCAGACGCCCTGCTCCCACAGGCAAAATCTGCCGCTTTACCAACGGACCATTTGGTCGAGGTCTTGTTAATCCTGTGGTGAGGTCGCCTCAGTCATGCAGTTGGCCTGTTTTATGCAAATTAACGGCATTTGGGAAACTTGTTCAGTGGGTTGAAGTCTGACTGTTGCCACTGTGGGATTTGGGTTTGAAGTGAAAGAGGCAGAAACCCTATGGTTAGCAGTCCACCCCCCCCCATCTACGGCTCCAGGGGTAGCAATGTGGTGCCCTCCAGGTGCTGATAGACTACTACTCCCGCCATCCCTTTACATTGGCCTTGCTGGATGTAGCAGTTGAGAGTCCCGACAATATCTCTCCTTCTGAGCCTTTTTCTCAGTCACAGCGAAGAGCTTTGAGGAAGCTTGGTGGGTCAGACTGAGCTTCCGCCGCGTGCAGCATCCTGGGCTACGCACTCAGCATCCTCATTGCGTCCAGCATCCATTGAGCTTTGACTGAGAGTCTCAGTGGGTCAGATTAAGGCTCCATTGAGTCCACCCTCCTGTTTTTCTCTCTGTCCAGCTGGATCAGGGATGGGGAACCTTTTTCACTCGAGGGCTGCAGTTCCTTGTAGGCAACCTCTTGGGGGCTGCATTGTAGCAGTAGGCCAGGCCCAATGAAAGGCTGTCACTCTTACCTTTGTACAGGCTGAGGTTACATCCTAGGCAAGCAAAGCTAGAGGTTTTTACATACCCCGCACATCTCTCCATCCTCCTTCCTGTTCAGCAAGAGACATTGCCACAGTTCAAAGACTCATTCCAACCAGGCAAGAACGCTCGAGGGGCATGTCCTGGAAGAGAGTCTCGAGGGCCAAATAGGGGCTTGGAGTGTCGCATTTGGCCCCAGGGCCTGAGGCTTTGTACTCCTCAGCTGGGTGGATCTGCTCACTCCTAAACCAAGGCATGAATCTTCCCAGCTTATGGAATTCTGGAATCACTCTTGATCAGAGATTTGCCATTTGGGGGGAGGGGGGGGAGAGGCAGAGTCCTCCTTATTCCAGGAAGAAATTAAATCTCCCACCTTAGACATTTCCCTTCTGCAGCACACTTCACAGTGCCCTCTTTCCTAGTTCTGCTTAGCCTGAATGTTGTCGGTACTCGATCTACCTTTGCTACATTTTGAAAGGCGGGAACTAGCACTTTACGAAACCGGCTACCTGGCCATACGAGAGATCTGTTTTCTGATCTGCCTGAGCAACAGGAGAGCTGGTAGGGCAAGGTACTCTGTCTAAAACTGTAGCATATCTACCTTTTCAAGGTACTTTTTCCATGATTGTGGCAAGCGAGGTACAGGATGGAGAGAGGTACTTCTTTTCCGATGATTCCCACTTTTCAAAAACTTTTTTTTTGTAGGCTCCTGAATCAGGGCCTACTCCAGAAAAAGGCTCTTAAAATGTGCTCAGAGTTTTCTTGGAAGTCTTTTCAGGGTATGCAGTATGTGACATGGTACTTATTAAGCCAGGGATATCTGTCTGTGTTGCTTTTGAACAATTTCCCTCAATTCTGCACCGAGCAAAGATGGATTCTGTGGCCAACATCAACTGTGCAAATGGATTTTAAATACCTTCTGTTATTTTGCAGTTCTTATTCTTCTTCATACTTCTAGCTTTTGCTAGCCCTGGAGAGAGAGTGGAGCCATGCAGGCACTGAAGCCTGTGCTATGGCCACTGGATAATTTGTCCTACCCCCAACCCGCTGTGATTTTTACCAGGCATTGCCCATGTAGGGCTAGAAGCTTGCTCTCTCTCTCTCTCTCTCTCTCTCTCTAACAAAAACAGAGATTCTCAGGAAGCTGAATACTGCCCCCTCCCCAGCGTGCCACATTTTGCACTCCAATACTTGAGCAAAACCATGGCATGCACAGAGCTCTTGTTTGTAGCCTCTCTGTGGTAGCTGACAGTGGTGAGCAAAGGCTAACTTTTGGTGTCCTAGAAGGATCTTGGGGGGTGGGAATGTACAAACGATATGAGACGCCACCAGGCTGGCCATCTGCTCCTCCTGGTTCCCTCTTTGGGAGCAGTGATGGGCGAAAGCCAGAAAGGTGACGCTTGGGTGATGTTCCCCTTGGCAGCCACTTTCTTTGTCCTTGTCAGTCATTTTGGAAGTGAATGTGATCTTGTTTGCTTTCACGTGTAAGTTCTCTAGATGTATTGCACGCACACACATATATACTGTATATCTCACAGCACTATTTGCCTCTTTAGAAACACTGAGTCCAATTGCACTGGAGCGACCCTTTCCTCATCTCCACCCTTGTCCCCTCTCTGTGTATTAATTACTCCTGCAGTATTGTAAGTGCCCACTGACTATAATAGGAAACATTCCTTTCTTTCAGTATCTCTTGTAAAGGGACTTCCCAGACCCCTTGAATTCCTTCCTGCTCAGGTGCTTCTACTGTAACATGTTCACTGTGGTACTGCCTTTGGCAAAGAGGCCTTCATCATTATCATCATCATAATAAAAAAGGGAATTATCTTTATGCATTTTTGGTAACTGGTGTGAGTCCTTAAAGATTTGGAATGACTGTGCACGAACAATAGGAATGGATTTCTCTGCTTGCCACTGTTAAAATATGCTGTTTTTCCTCACATGAGATGTTTTAGAGGTCATGATTGGTATTTAGAAAGCCTGATACAGTAGGGCCCCGCTTTACGGCGTTCCGCTTTAACGTGTTCCACTAATGCAGCGGCTTTTGTTTTTAATTTAAAAGCTATTTTTTTCTCTTTTGCGACGTTTTTGCATCATTTTTGCGTGACGAGGCCCATTAAAGTCAATGGGGTTCCACTTTACGGTGTTTTCCGCTTTATGGCGGGGGTCCGGAATGGAACCCGCCGTATAAGCGGGGCCCCAGTGTAAACATTTCAACATGGATAAGGATGCTTTGTGGGACGGTGTGTGTGGATGTGTAGCAGAACATTGTTGCATAACACTTTGTTCAGGTGTGAACCTTTGGCTTTCCGGATGTTGCTGAACTACAACTCCCATTATCCTTGGCCATTGTGCATGCTTGCTGTGGCTGGTGGGAGTTGTAGTTCAGCAGCATCCAGAGGGCCTCAGGTTCCTCCATCCTGGGAACATGAGACATGCAGCCTGTTAAAAGGAGCACCCCATAGTTTTGTTTTGAAGTCCTGATTGGGACTCAGTACCGCTACAGAATCCTAAACTGCATGCTGGGACGTACAAGCAGGCCACCAGAGAGCTGCTAGTATGCCACAAAGGAATGGACCAAATAACAAAAAGCTCCTGGACGCCCACAGGGGAGGCTGCCTGTTGCCATCCATGCATGATTAACTGTGTTTGCTTTGCCTCCTTCCAATCAGCCTCCACCAGTGGTTGGCAGTTCTTCCCCATCTCTTCTTTGGTGCAACGGGAGCATTCACTCCCTGCCCATACAGACCACTCAGAATTACCCACTCGCAGAGAACGTTGCCTGTTACATCAATGAACGAGAGACCACTGCTCTCTTTTTTTCAGGTATCTTGGCTGTAAAGAAGTTTGGAAAATGTGGCCCTTGTTGCTGCGGCGGCACTCTGGGGGGTTAGCTGCAGTCTGGGAATGTCTCTTGTTAGGAGCCAAGTTGGGAAAGGGCAGTGTTTGACAGACTGCTGTTGTCTCTTGACCTTAAAACGCAAAGCACGTATAACAGATACCAGAGTCCTTTATTAGTGCAATTTGGGTATGTGTATGAAAAAACCCTGATACATAAACATAGTAAAGGCTTAGAAAAGATGAGGGCAGGCAGGGGATTGGCTTTCTCGCCCGGATATTGTTTGCAGGAAGGAGCTAGCTGAGACTCTTTGGTTGCAGAATCATCTCTCCATTGCTGCCTGGTTATGCCATGGATTGCTTTGGTGTCAAGAGTGACCTTCCAAAGGGGATGCTGCCATAGGTGCCTCTAAAACTGGCAGCAGTGTACCAGGGGGGACCCAGAAGAAGGAAGTCTCCCTGGGTGCAATTTTTCAGTTGAGCATTTTTATCCCTCTCAATGACAGGGAAGTTGCAGCCGCTGAAAGCTCGGTGCAAAGTAAGTGCTTGTCACTGGCCATGTCCAAGAATACGTCGGTAGCTGTTACTCTCTTGCTTTATTGCTGCTGGTTACTGTTCCTGCCGGCACAAGATCTACCAGGCTCCAGGTAACTTCTTCCAAAGCCAAGGTAAACTTCCTGTTCTGCTTGAGGGGTAGGGAGGATAGGAGTCTTGTGCAATAGCTAGCTGTTCCTCCAGCAAAGTGGGCTTGAGAGAGGCCCACACTCTATAGGGGAAGGTCTATGTTATGGACCCACCTGTTGGCAGTGGTGCAGCTGTTTTTAACAGTGGGGCTACCAAGTCTAGGAGCTGTTCAACAAGGCAAATCCCCTATCCCCATTGGTGCAGTGTGGAGAAGGAGTGCCAGCTCGATCATCAGTTATCTCTGAACCTTCAGCCTCAGAGAGTGATGGAAAGGTCCGCTCCGCCTACAAACCGCGACTGGATGCTAGTCTGGCTCTGCAGTGGGAGTTCTGATTGGAAATGCTCAATGTCCGTCATACTGATCTTGCTGCACATGGAGACGTCCAAGCACTTCAGCTGCCAACACTCTTGGCCAACAGCCTTCAGTGTCCTGCAAGGGAAAGTCCACTTCTTGTTGACATGTCTCCGCTTCTCTCCCTCCCTGCCCCATTCCACAAGGCAAGCCTGGCCCTGAAGCAGCCTTTGAAGGCTTCCCCCCGGCTTGCACCTTTCTCTGCACCTGCGAGCCTCACCCTTGCCAGTGACCTTTGGACTCTGCAGCACTACTCACCGGGGCGTTAGCTGGTTACAACCAGAAAGGATGAGATGCTGAAGTCTGTGCAGGGAGCCGACTGCCTCCACAAAGCCTTTGTCGCTCAGGTTTGCACAGTGGCTTAACGCAAGGTGCTCCAAGCTCCGGCAGTTGTGAGCAATGGCTGTAAGGCTAGCGTCTGTGATGTTAGTCACAAGGCTGAGGGACAGGTGGCGCAGCTCAGGGAAGCTGATGACCTGGAGAGGAATAACAGAACAAGCCACTGCAAGGAGGGTAAAGGAAGTCTGGTGGTCCCTCCTGGGCACTGTGACGAAGGAGGCCCAAAAAAGCATATTTGGCTTTTGCTGTGCATTAGCCAAGTCCAAAATCATTTAGGGTGGAACTACACATTTGGAAATTTCACGTGCAAACAGACGGGACTGTCGTGATGTGGTTGTAACCGTGAAATATGACTTCTTTCAGGGCTGGGGGCTGACTAATAGCAAGGTAGAGGGTTTCTGGAATATACCAAAGTGCAGTTGGCAGTGGGATTGCGTGCGTCTGTGTGAATGCATCCCTAGGTCAACACCTCTTTGTCGAAACACATCAGGAAGAAGGCTAGGCTCAGAACCTTTTCCAATGACACACTAACTTTCAATGGGCCGGGAGTTTGGGCTGGGCAAGTGCTCCCCCACATGCAGCCTCCCTCTGCCATCTGATGCAGCACAGTACCCAAGAACTATACTGTGTTAATACTTTGAACTCTTATTCCAGATCTCACAATGGAGCAATTTCTTATCTCGCTGTGAGCATGTCACCCCCTTGCATCACGGCCTCATTCTAACTCAGATGGGTCTTACATAAGAGTAAGAAGCAGAAGCTTGAACTTCAGAGCTGTCCCTGCCACCATACTAGTTACATATGCTGCTGCTGACTTTCCTTGCATTCCTTTTTGCATCTTCAGACAGTGTTCTTCTGTCTACCCCTTTCATCCTCCCACTTAAAAAAAAATGCATGCGACACGTTTCACCCTGTATCAAACCACTTCCCCTTCCTCTGTGACCAACTTTTTAAACTGAGTCTTTTCTAAACCATCCTAGCCTTATCTTCTTGCTGCCCACTGTTTAGGGGCCAATCCCTCTGCTCATTGACGTCTCACTACCCACACATGCTTGCCTTCCGTCAGTCTACCTGGAATCATACCGCTTCTGTATCTGGCACTGTTGGAGCTCTAAAGATGCTTAGTTTGAGTAGGTGTCCCATTTAGGTCAGTGAAAGGATGTAGCTTGGTGGTAGGACAGATGCTTTGTCTTGCAAAAGGTCTCCAATTCAGTCATTGGCATCTCTACATAGGGCTGGGGAAAACGGTCAAATCATGCCAAGCTGCCGCCTGTCGGTGCAGACTAGGGATGGGGAATCTGTGGCCCTCCAAACATTTGTTGGACTACAGTTCCCATCATTCCTGATAATTGGCCACAAGCCCCTCCCCCTCAGGTGTAGATGATACTGATCTAGAAGGACCAATGGTCTGATGAGGTAAGACTATGCTCTTATGGTGGTACTTCTGCTACTCCAACGCCACGGCTTAGCTGGTTTCTTCTGCAAGAAGAACACTCTGCTTCCTAGGAAGTGTCCTGCTACCAACTCAGACCATTTGTCCATCTAGCAAAGCATCTATTTTTGCAAACTGCAGTGCCCAAACCTTAGCTATGCTTGCATCTGTGAGTTTTACACAGGCCGTCAGGTCAAGCTCTTGAAGACGAGTCAGGGCATTCAAGGAGGCTTGATGATTCTGTCGGGCATCCTGCTTGGCGAGGTCAACGAGAATCTGGGTGTCCTGCTCCAAATCCTGTGGAGGTGGCAGGAAAAATCCCATGTTGCCAAAGTTCCTGCTGAACTTTGGGCCAGTGTCCTTCTGTCAAGGCAACCGAATGTGGGGTTAAAGGAAGCTTGGACCATATTGAGCACCTCTTTTTTCCTGTTTGGGCCATACCAGATGAAGACTGATGCTGTGGCTTTGTGTAAACCATGATGGAATTGCCACAACACAGTGAAGAGTAAGGCTGTGATGTGTCCACAATTGCAGACATTTCCTTAAGCACGTGTTCTCTCCAGACAAAAAGTTTTTTACTTATGGTGGAGCATTTTGTAGAGGTTAAGAGTGCTCCTGTCCCAGACCCCCTCCTCTTAGTGAAACAAAAGCAGACCATGACACAGACATGTGTATACAGTGCCACAGTGGATGGTGTATGTTTAGCGCAGACTCATCCCACCCAAATTGCGAATATACTGAAAGCCTTAATGGTACAGTTGTCTGCTAATACCTCATACCTTTATCAACATAGCTTGCCAAGCTGCGCCAAATTCCAGATGAGTCTGAAAGAAGCACCTGACCCTCTCTGTTTTAAACAAGCCTGAGGCTTATCCAGCCTGTGGTTTCTTGTGTGCAGAGTGCACAATAAACTACAGGGACCCATAAGACAGCAAGAACCAACTTGCTCAATGGAATCAAAGATTCAGCTACGTGAAGCATTCTGCCTACAATAGTTCCTCCAGGAAGCTCATGAGCAAAGCATGAAAGTGAAGGTCACCTACAGTCTGAGAATCAAAGCTAGAGTATCCATGTTGGTTGTCCTAGGATAGACCTACTCTCCATGAATTTGTCAAATCTTTATTTTTTTTACAACACCATCTGCTGGAGCGGCCATTGCCATAAATTGTTGCAATGGACATTGTACATTCCTGCATTTTGTGAAATGCTTCCTTCTGTTTGCCTTGGATTGTCCTGGGACAGCAGAGCAGAAGGGAAGAACTGACCACTAGGAGGTTATATGTCCTCATCACAGGAAGAGCATCCTGGCCGCATCCATCATCCAGGGAAAGAGCAGTAGCAGAATTTGTCTCTGCCCTCCCTGTCAAATGAACACTGCCAGTTGCCTTGGGACAATTTTTCAAAATAATTAATAAATCACAGGTCTTAGATTAATCCTAGGTGGTTGAATGTCACCTGTCCCTCTGCAAAAGTTAACTGATACTGAGGACCTAGGGGCCACATAACTAGTCAGCATGCCAGAATTTCTATGTTCTTGGGATTAAATCAAAATAGCCCCAGTAACTAGGGACAGGTAAGTACCACAACTCAGGAAGCTGAGAAACACCCACCATTCCTTTCCATGTCTGGGCTGGGCAAAGTTTTCCAGGCTGACTCTGAGAAGGTAGATACCTTTTCCTTTGGGAGACTTCTGCAGTGATAACAAGGAGACAGCCTGT
Source organism: Rhineura floridana (assembly GCF_030035675.1). Classification (NCBI taxonomy): domain Eukaryota; kingdom Metazoa; phylum Chordata; class Lepidosauria; order Squamata; family Rhineuridae; genus Rhineura; species Rhineura floridana. The sequence continues at coordinate 21,000,088 of NC_084492.1, read as the reverse complement.
TCTGGTCTCCTTAAGCTGTGTGGCTCAGCGCGGTCCAGAGTGTAAACTATAGGAGTTGGACTGTGACAAATCAGGAGGATAGACCCTGGAAACGAGTGAAGTTACCAGCCTCATCTCTGAAGCTTTATTCGCTACCATAGACAAAATGTGATCCGTTCCAGGGCAGAAACTTGCCCCCAGGATCTATAATCCTGTCCATCCCTTTATTTGTGTGCGTGCGTGCGTGCATGAGAGAGATGGGGGCAGTCCTTCCTATTCCAATGCAGACAGGCTAACAAGTTAGGCTGATGACCTCTAGAGAGTCAACAAGATTTGAACAGTTTCCTGCTAATAGGACAAATTAAGCGTGAAAGAGGGAGCAGCTTCTCATGGACTCCTTTTGAAAAAGGGAAGGGATGATCCACTCCTCTGACACTTCCACAGTCGTATCACTGATACTACCAGTTAGGGATGGGGAGATCTGTCTGTTTTGGTTCTCTATTTCTCACTTTTCTAATGTTAAATTCAGTTCTCTACATTTCTACAGCAATCTGTGGGGTTTTTTTTAAATCCTCATGAAAATTCTCCACCATTTTAGTGCAATTTTTTTCCAAATAAACACATTTTTGTAGGCAGGTACACATTTTTGCAAGCCATTTCTCATCACATCATGCCTTTTTGCATGTTATTTTCACTCATATATTCATTTTTATGCACACTTTCCCCTACTATATGCATTTTTATAAATATTATTTAGTTGGCAAACTGCATCCCAAAATTCTAATAAATGCAAATTTCGAAGGACGGCTGTGTGTCAGTTCTCATATTGTTTTGGAAAGTGCGAATTTGATAAATTCTGCTTGAAATGTGAACTTAATCGAAATTCTCACCCATCCCTACTACCAATACACAATATTTTGTTCTCTCTCCCTACCCCCACCCCGGGCCCTGTCATCTGACCATAAAACATGAGTTCATGTTCTCAAACCTCTCTGGCACGTTCGCGCTCCTCTTTGGGCTCCTGAACCCCCAGCAGGCCCCAATCCATCAGCTCCTTGCACCAGGCCAAACGCAGGACTGTCAGGTGCAAGAGATGGGAAGCGATCGCTTGGATGCCTCTGTTGGTGATGGACACACAGGATGAGAGATCCAGAACTCGAAGGCTCTTGCTTAGGGATTCAGCCAGTGAGAGGACTGAGTTATCCTGTGGAAGGGGGAAAAAAAGATACAGTATCAGATTTCCCCCCATTAGCATAATCCTAAAGGCTTGTGGGATGGGTTAATACACCTCCCTGCCCCCTCCCAAATCCAATTTATTTTTGCCTTATACCAGCTCAAATTATTAGTCAGCCTAGGTTAGTGCTGCTTGCTCTGATTGGCAGAGGCTCTTCATGGGTCTTTCTCAGCCTTGCTGTCCAAGATCCTTTTAGATGGAAACACTGGGAATTGTTGAGAGCCAGTGTGGTGTGGTGGTTAGGGTATTAGATTGGAACCAGAGGAGAGCCAGGTTCAAATCCTCACTCAGCCATGATGATAACTGGGTGACCTTGGCAGTCACCTTATGGCTACCTAGCCTACCTCATAGGGTTGTTGTGCACATAAAATGGGAGGGAGTGGATAACCATGCATACCACTTTGAAGTCCTTGGTAGGAAGGCAGGATATAAATCAGGGGTAGCCAATATGGTGCCCTGCAACTAGTTTAAGGGATTATGGGAGGACAGGATTATCAGTGGCTACTAGGAGGTCCCATGTTCATGGATGGTATACTTCTGAGTACCAGCTCCTGGAGAGCTAAGCTGCTGTCTTCATGTGGGCTTTTCACAGGTATCTGGTTCACCACTGTGGAAAACAGGATGCTAGACGAGATAGACCTTTTGGTTTGATCCAGGAAGGCTCTCCTTGTGTTCCCTGAATATGTCTTGGCCCCAATTTAATTAAGGATTAAAAAAAAAAAAAAGCAATCATAACCTATGTTTTTTGAAAAGCTGTTTGTCCACTATACATTTGGACACCTCTTAAGATATCATAACCAAATTTTGCATAAAGGTTCCTGAGATCAAGGTGCAGGTTTTCTTATTATGTTTGGATACAATTGAACATCATTTTGTTCAAGATAACAGACTGAACCTTTCAAAACTGGATTGGTTTTTAACTTTCGAATTCGAAACTGCTCTGATCTTTTTGGTTTCTTAGAAGTTCCAAGCACCGCTGGGTATAAAGCTATTAGTAATAAATAATAAAACAAATACCTTTGAACTTACTCGTAGTAAAGAGCAGAAGGCAACGTTCAGGGAGGCCAGTTTGGGCTGTCCCTTGATAGTCCCAAAAGCTTTCACCAGTTCGCTGCAGCTCACAAGGCTGCATTCAGACACATCCAGCCTTTGGAGATGCCTCAGGTGTGAAATTCCCTGGAAGCCAGCATCGGTTGCTCTTGGGAGCTTCCGCAGGAACAGGTGCTGAAGGGACAGGAGCCGGGAGCTGATCACAAGGACGGCCCGGTCGGACAGCTCAGAGCAGCCGCTCAGGTCCAGCAAGGTCAAGTGGGGCTGGTGCTGACACAGGATGCTCACGGCCTCATTGGTAAGATCCTGGCAGGCCTGTAGAACCATCTCCTGCAGGCGTAAGTTCTCCACCTGCACCAGGGATTTCATAGCTTGGCTCGAGATGCTGGTGCCACTCAAGTCCAAAGCCATCATGGTGCCGGCTCGCTGCCGGAGGAACTGCAGGAGGTTGCGAAAGGACAGCAGAACCGAGGAGTTGTAGTTACTGGAGCTGTCGTAAGTGTCCACCTTGAAGGTAATGTGGCAGCGGGCGAGGGCAAGCTTGGCCAGGCATGGGCAGCAGCTGGTCAAGCGGTTGAAGGTGAGGTCCGACAAGTATCGCACTCCGGACAGGTTCAGCTCTTGCAAGTTGATCAAAGCTTCTTGGGCTTGCAAGAAGGCCTCCTCCTTGGAGAGCAGGGTCCCGGGCATGAAGAGACTGTTGCAGCCACTCAGATCCAAGGCCGTGAGGCAGGGGCATGCGAGAAGGAGTTCTGCAAAGTTGGCCTCCGTCAGGCTGCTCCCGTGCAGGCATAAGCTGCGCAGGTGAGGCCCCAGGTATCTGGTGACAGACTTGATGACATCCCGGGAAATGGTGGAACCGTCCAGGTTTGTCATCTTGATGCTGGACACGTGCCTTCGGGACAGGCTCTGGATGGTCCTGAGCGAGGCAGAGGTAGCTGGGATGTCATAAAAGATGCTCTCCTAGAATTGGAGTTGGGACTACATGGTGAGGACAGGTACATGCATATGGAGAGAGAGGTGGCAGAATTCATTACCAATCTACCAAAAACCCTTCTACATTCAGAGCCAGTGTGCCATAATGCATGGAGTGTTTGGATATTCATTCATTCGTTATTTTATTTGTATGCCACCTTTCCACAAAAAAATGCGCTCAAGGCAGCTTACAACAAGGTAAACAGAAATACATCTCAAAAACAATTGCAAAAACAATTTCCTAATAACAAAAATAATAAAACAGTAACATAACAACAAATATAACAGCAAGCAAAAACAACATTTCAATATTATGAACATAATAAACCAATCTTTAAAAACAAAGAAGTACCCATTAACACACCCCGCCCCTAAGGAAAACCATCTATTCTATCTCCTACAAAACTTCATTATTCTGAGTGGGGGCTTGTTTTGGAGGGACTGCTGAGGAGATGGACCGAGAGACATGGCTATAGATTTTCATTAAGCGAGGAAGCTCACTGGGATGCCCCAGGACAAGTCACATGTGCCCTATCTTAGCCTTACCTGTTTCGGAGGATTGTTGTAAGGTTTAAAAAAACTTCACTGCCCTGAGCATCTTAGAGCAGGGGCGGGGAACCTTTTCAGCTCCATGGGCCAGATCCTTATCAGGATCAGCCAAATTTGCCATGTGGGCGGGGCTGTCCACCTGTCAATCACACACCAATATGACAGCCCATGATTGACAGATGGGTAGGGCTGCCTATCTGTCAAGATCCCTTGTGCAGCTCTTCAAGTCTCCATATGCTCCCCTTTTAAACTCCCAATTTTGGAGGTTTCATAGGGGGCCACTGGGAGACTTGCAAGGCCCTTTATACTCCCTCTTTAAGGAGACGCCAGCCCTAGTGCATTCAGTGGGCTAGGGAGAAAGGGAGACTGGCCATGGTAGCCTATTTCAGAAGAAATACTAAACTTACAGTATTAACAAACCAAAGCATGTCAATAGGAGGACAACCAATACGGTGAGAGGTCTGGAAACAGACCTATGAAAAATGGTTAAAGGATCTGGGTATTTATTTACTTGTTTTTATTTATAATTTCAATTCTATCCCACCTTCCCTCCATGGACCTCAAGGTGGCCTATGTGGTTTTCCCCCTGCTCATTTTATCCTCACAACAACCCTGGGAGAAGGGTTAGGATGATGACTAGCCCAAGGTCACCCGGTGAGCATCATGGCCAAGTGGAGATTTGAACCCTGATCTCCCAGATCTTAACTCCAACACTAACCACTACGCCATACTGTACAGTGGATCTGTTTAGCTTGAAGAAGAAAAGGTGATGGGGAAGACATAAAACTCCACATTATTGGGTTTCAGACATCAATTGGTAACATAATTAGCTCAGGCTTTCACAGTTTAGTAAATCAAAGGGGTAATCCTCATAGCAATGTCTGTTTGTTTTAGTTGATCTGCTGCACTTTTTGTGTATGCATGTGTGTGTATATATATCTCAGCCCTGTTTTATTGTATTTGGTTTACATATTTGTTGTGCATCTCCCTGGGCTCTTCTCAATGAAGGACAATTTAAACATAAATCAGTATGGTCTTCAAATATCTTGAAGGGCTGTTACAAAGACCATGTAGCAGGATTAGAACCAATGGGTGAAAATTGCAGGGGAGCAAATTTCAGCTAAACATTAGGCAAAGAGTGGAACAGATTGACCTGGGAGGTGATGGGCTCTTGTTTTCCTGGAGGTATTTAAGCAAAGACTGGATGCCCATCTGTCAGGAATGTTCAGGAGTGGGGAACCTCCAACCCATATGCCAAACTTGGCCTGCCAGCCTTCCCCATTTGACCCGTGACGCCATTTTTCTGAATCCGCGCCCACCTGTCCCACACCCGATGTATGACAAGCAGGTAGAGACATGGCTGCAGGAAGCAGGATTGATGCAGAGGGAGTTCAGTCCTGATTGGTTCAAGTACGCCAGCCAGTTCCACTTGCCCAAGTTAGCCCACCAGAGTGGGGGGAAAATACTGCACAAAGCAGAATTGAACCACCCCGCCTGCCCGCTGATGACCTGATGCACGGGGAGTTCAGTTCTGTTAGTTTGGGCACACCAGCCAGTTCTTATTGGGTCCTGGTTGGTGCACCTGTACCTCTGCACAAAGCAGGATTGAACCTCCCCTCATCTGCCGGTGTGTGTGTATGTATGTATGGCGGGGGTGTTTCACTCCTGCTTTGTGCAGTACCTCCCTCTTGCAGGGACAACCCTACCCATCACCTGATGTCAACATGGCATTAGATAATTGACAGGTAGATGGCCCTGCCCGTCTGTCAAAGTTGGCCCACTGGGGTGCAGGAGATAAAATATCTGGTCCACTAGGCCAAAACAGTTCCCCATCCCTGCTGTAGTTGCATCCTGCGTTTAACAGGGGGTTGGATTCGGTGACCTTCAAGATCCCTTCCAACAGTTTCATGTGTTATGTGAATGAGCAGCAATGAGAGCAATGCTCATTCTCCTCCCCTGGCAAAGAAACTGAAAGCTCTTTTGTTTCCTGTTATAAACTAACTAGAGTTTCCTGTTATGCCCAAACAAGAAGAAACCTAACTTGTTTAAACTGTAATGTCTCATCTAGCCAAGATAATTATGATTCTGTTTGGATGGTTAGGGGAAGGGTCATAGTAGCTCGGTGGTGGAGCACATGCTTTGCATGCAGAAGGTCCCAGGTTCAATCTTCGGCATCTCCCGGTACAGCTGGAAAAGGCTCCTGCCTGAAACTCTGGAGTGCCACTGCCAGTTAGTGCAGATAATACTGAGATAGATGGACCAATGGCCTGACTCAGTATAAGGTAGCCTCCTAGGTTCCTTAAAACAGGAAGTAAAGGTTTTCAAACTCTTTGCAGCCATGTCAGAGGAGGAGAAGTGAATGGAGAATGTACAAGGCTTGTTATTGTTCATTCCTGTAGGGTGATATTCAGTGCTAATCCTAGTCAGAGTAGACCCAATGGAGTTAAATTGACAAGACAAATTTAGGTTCATTAATTTCAGTGGATCTATTCTGAGTAGGATTTAGTTGAATACAACCCATAATGGTGAACTGTGGGATCCTCCAGACAACCTGTTCCTTGGGCATTCACCCTGATTTGCTTGCTAAATACTTACATGGAGATTAGACAAAGGGTTCCCAAACTGTGGTCCATAGACCACCAGTGGTCCATTAGCTTCATCCAGGTGATCCATGGCATGTCCACATTAAATATTCATATTAATTTTTAATTATATTTTATTGCTTCTTTTATTCTTATATTGTATTATTATATTACAACTTGAATTTTATGGAATGCATATCGCAATACAATAAAATACTGGGCTCCTATTAGGAGGAAGGGCGGAATATAAATCTAATAAATAATAATACTATAAATAAAATACTATATACAAAATAAAAGAAACAAAATACAATTAAAAGTAATACAGAATCTAACACAGTACATTACAATTGATAAAACGGAGGAAAATCATTAAGTGGTCTGCCAAGATCCTCAGCAATTTTCAAGTGATCCACTGGAAAAAAAAGTTTGGGAACCACTGAATTAGACTATGTCCAGCCTTTATTGACTATTTGTTCTGATTTGTTTGTGGGGAAGTTATACGTCAGTGAGCATTCATCCTGTATTCATCCCAATTGGCTTGCATAGTGGCTTATACGTGTTCCCAATAATCGTTTGTTCATCCCACACTTTTCAGTGCATTTTCCCATCACTTTCCTAACTACAAAAGTCCAGTTTTTTTTTAAGTGGACTTGTGCTAAGTAAGGTAAGAGAGTGCTTGAATCCATATTAATTGTGCAACCCTAAATTTCCAGCATGTGCGTGAATCCCTCCTGCAAAATATTGACAGTCTGGAGGTGACCTGTGACTTAGCATTATGTCTGAAATAGGGCTATGACTCTCCAGCAGGGCAGCCTGGTAGAAACAATGAAAATATGGGTAGACTTGTCAACGCAAGAGCTTGTTACCTGGCGCAGGGTGTCTTGGGCTGCAAAATACCATGTTTGATTCACTAGAGAGGCCTCCTTCCTATCTGCAATGGGCAGGAAGCTCAGGATATAGGTAATAACCTGCAAGGAAGAAACATGGTGAAGAGGGAAAAGCCTTACGACAAATTCACGGAGGACAAGGCTTATCAATGGCTACTAGCCATGACGGTTATGCTCTGCCTCCAGGGTTGGAGAAAGCATGCTTTTGAATACCAGTTGCTGGAAACTGCAGGAGAGGAGGCTGCTCTTGGGCTTAGGTCCTGCTTGAGGGCTTCCCCTAGGCATCTGGTTGGCCACCGTGAGAACAGGATGTGGATTAGATGGGCCATTGGCCTGACCCAGCAAGCTCTTATGTTCTTGGCCATGGGTGCTCCCTTCTTTTACAGCAGCAGGGTGGAGATTGCCAAGAAGGAAGACCAACTTAAATCAAGATTCCCAAGTGTTTCCTGAACAAGAGTGGATCCTGATCTAGCTGTTGCAAATGCAATGGTTAAAATGGGTTTAAACCTGAACAAGAGTAGATCCTGATTTAGCTGTTGCAATTGCAATGGTTAAAATGGGTTTGCAGTCTTTATCCTCTCCAAAACCATAATTTAAAATCTCTGGCCATCCTGCCCATTTCCTTTCTGTGCTTCACAATGATATCTGCTTAGAGAGAAGAAGCAATTATGAAATTAATGGAGCAAGGTCTGGCAAATTAATGGGCACAACAACATGGTTTCTACAAGCCATGGAAAGTATATATCCATGCTTTTGGGCTGATAATTCTAAATATTGGTAATTTTGCCACAGTAACAAATAGTATAGGCTTTTTTATCTGAGATCAAGTCCATGGGTCTCTTTTTCATAAAAAAGCCATTGTTAGTGCAGTGAGTTGGACCTGGTTTTGTGTGCGTGTGAGAGAGAAATGGATTCAGCTTCTGTAAGGTCAAACATTGTGGGGCCAGACCTACAGCATCCTTGGCACATGGCACAAAGCAGGAGCCTGGGTACCAAAAAATAGCATGCAATGTCAGGTTGAGCAGAGAACTCTTATTTAGACCAAGAATACTAACCTGGTCATTTTGGGGTAAAGGGAGCCTAGAACTAAAGCCAATGATGATGCCAAGAATGGGAATTTGGTAGGAGAGGACTGGGACCGGGGCACTTCTAGCAATTACTTTAGCTGGAAATCTTTCCTTGTGTTAGGGAGATTGGCTCCCTGAATTGCTAGGTAATACCTGAAATTGGGATACCTCCCTCCCCACTTCATCAACCCCATTCCTAGCTAAGGATGGGCAGATTGCAGTTGCTGAGGACACATTAGACTTAAGTTTGACCTCTGTGAGCATTTTAGGATGCTGGCTGTCTCCCTTGGGATCTGATGTGGGGGCAGTGGATTTTGGTCTCCGCTGGCGTGCTTAAGCTGTTCCTCCACCTTGGTGCAACCTGTATATTTGTAATAATTGTATATCGCAATAAGCCTCCAGAGACCTCCTTCCAAAAGGAAACCAAACCCGGATAAGTGCTGAGCCTCTGGAACTCCCCATTGCTCAGAGAAGTGGGATGAATAACCATACAGTCCAAAAGTAGCTTGAATTGCCATCAGTGGGTCAGATATTTTGGGCTTTTCAGTTTAGAGAAAACACGAGTCAGAGGAGAAGTGATAGGGGTGTATAAAATTATGCATGGTGTGGAGAAAATGGATAGAGAAAAGCTCTTTTCCCTCTCTCGTAACATTAGAACTTGGGCACATCCAGTGAAGCTGAATGTTGGAAGATTCAGGACAGAGAAAAAAAAGTACTACTTCACGTAGCACAATGGAATTCACTACCACAACAGGTGATGATGGTCACCAACTTGGATGGCTTTAAAAGAGGATTAGACAAATTCACGGAGGAAATGTTTACCAGTGGCTACTAGCCACAAGGGTACCTCCACTGTTGTAGGCAGTGTGCCTCTGAATGCCAGTGGCTAGGAAGCACAAGTGGGGAGAGTGCTGTTGCGTTTGGGTCCTGCTTTAGGGCTTCCCATAGGCATCTGGTTGGCCACTGTGAAAACAGGATGCTGGACTACCTGGGCCGTTGGCCTGATCCAGCAGGCTCTTCTTATGTTCTTAAGTAAGAAAAGTATATTTTGTACAGAACATGAAAGCACTGGGTCCTTTCATTGGTTGAAGGAATATGGGGAGAGTGAGGTAAATTGAGGTGGGAAGGAAGTTTTTTGGGAAAGGTATTTCATATTCTAAAAGAGCAGGCTGTTTTGCTTGTTTAGGTGATGAAAGTAATCTGCAAGTGGCAATGTCTACTTTTTTCAGCTCAACTTATCTATAAAAACCTGGGCATTACTGACCCTTGACAAAAGGTGGCTATTATAACGCCATAAAAGCAGTAAATGATTGACTGGGAGTTGATCACACAAAATAACGAACTATTACGTGGGAACAGGCATTATGAGGCAGCTCTTCTTATAACAGGAAAACTTGTAATTGTTGTCCCCGAGAAAGGCATTTTGGCTGAATGCATTGGGCATTTTATTTGAGCCTATATATTCTCATTTATGTACCAATTTGAGGCTGGCCTCTCTTTTCCTTCTGTGGCTGTTTTTGGTGCTGCCATCCTTTTCCTTTTAGGAAAAACACACACATACACACAATTTCCAGTCCAGGTAGCAAAATCCCATTGTGGAGGGAAAATGGGGGAAAAAACAGTTTCTGAGACACAGTGGTTTCTCTGAGGAAGAGAGACACTAAGGAACCCAAACTCTTCTGGTTTTTATCAGCCTTTTTTGTGTGTGTCTCTCATTCATACCAGTTTCTGGGCTCAATTCAAAGTGCTGGTGTTGACTATAAAGCCATATATGGCTCAGGACCCCAATCACTCACAGACCATCTCTCCTTATATTTACAAACCCAGACCCTGCGCTTGGCATCAGAGGCCCTTCTTTGTGTGCCCCCTCCAAAGGAGGTATGGAGAGTGGCAACATGAGAATGGGCCTTCTCAGTGGCAGCCCCCTGTTTGTGGAACACTCCCCAGGGAGGTATGCCGGCACCATCATTATACATCTTTAGGCGCCAGGCAAAAACATTTCTCCCAGGCATTTCCTTCTTAATTTTGAAAGGCTTTTGGAGGGCTTCTGTTGTGTAGCCTTCCTAAGAAGGGTTGCTCCACTGCTTATATACTTAAAAAAAAAAACACCTCGCAAATCTTTTTTAATTTTAATTTTTCTTAACTGTATGTCACATTGAGTGCACATATTTGGGTAGAAAAGTGACTAACAAGTTTAATTTTAAAAAATTAAAATACCCCTCTTCTCCCTCCAACTGCAGGATTTGCTTACACGGAAGTCATTTGGACCCTAAAAATTCCCCAAGAGATTACATAAAAATAGGGGGAAAATCACTCCATAATCTTTTTGTTTTAAAGACTTGCTCCACTCTGAAACTGTGTTGTTGGTATGCTTTTGTCTATAGATTTTTTTAAAAAATGTAATTGTCCTCTACAAAACCTTCTTGGTCCAAACAACAGAACGCCACATGCATAAGACCATGACATTGAATAAAAATCCTTCATTGGGAAGTGGTTTGAGGTCCCATTCAGAAAGACCTGTTTTTTTTGTGTGTGTAGACAATGACTTCCACCCTTCAGAAATTTGACCCTATCAGAAAAGTGAACAATCCAATTTCATACTTGATAGCAAACACTCCAAAACATTTTGAGCACAACTACTTCCAAATCTGCTCTCCTCCTCCTCCTTTCAAGTAAGTGATAAAAAATGAAGAAGCCAATTTAGATTAGGGTGGGGAATTGGACTGGTAAAAAAAAATATGTGATGGATTGACTGATCAAATATTGGTCAAGTATTTTGCCTCCCTCCTCATTTTGTTATAATAATTACATGTTCCAACATATTTTATATATATATTTACATCCAGTGCTTTTTTGTTGACAATACTCACCAGAAAGGAATACCGTCACCTCTTTTTTTTTTTTTTTTGCTGCCCATGGCAACAATTTTGCACTGGTACCCATGGCACTTTTATCAAGATATGAGCAATAGCACCTTGTTTTATACAAACAAACAAAAAGGATTGTTTACATCAGACAGCACTAGAAAAGGAAAGTGCCTCAGTCTGCAATTTATAAGACACAAATGGTAAAATATGAGGAAAGATCTCCAAGCTTAAAGATTCCAAATTGCGCATTAATTTTCTTACAGTAAATTAAAATAGGCTTGCAAACTTAGAAAGAGGGAATGTTATCATAAATTTTGGTCAAGTGCCAGCCTACACAGTTACATTAATTAAACAGGAGGGGAAAAAACCTCCTACCAAAGTTAGGTTTTAAAGGAAGTTGTATAAAGCAGGCAACAGGCTAATTTTTCAAGCATTGGCATGGTGTTTCATGGAGTATTTGGCCAATATCGAAGAAACCCTTGCACGCATGCTGTGACATGTTTGCTAAACATTTCAAGGGGAAACATCCTGTTAATATTCTCCTTGACTTGGACACAGCTAATTTTGTAGTACAGTTTAGGGAGTCTGGTTGTGTTTTATTGGATGAATTTTGGTTACTAAGACCTCCAGATATGGACATAGTGCTTGGAGATGATGCAGCCACAATTTGTTTGCTGATTCATTGCCCATCATGGCTAATAACATCTAGCAGCAGGAGGCTGTCCAGCTGAATTGCTCTTTACAAGAAAGAGCAATCCTAGCCTCCTTGTAAGAAGTGGTTATGAGGATATTCCTGAAAAAGGCATCTTTGGATCTTGAGGATTATAATAACGATTGGCCAGTCCCTAATATCTCCTTCTTGGGCAAGATTCTCAAGTGAGTGATGGCCATTGAACTCCAGACTCACTTCAGACTGATTACATGGATCTGTTTTCATCTCGCTTCAGGCCTGGACAGAAACTGCTTTGCTGGGAGAGAGAGTGGGGACGCTATCCCACTCATTCTCCTGCACCTCTTAGTGGCCTTCAGTAAAACCAACAGTGGTATCCTTTCAATAGGCTTTGTAGGTTGGGGACTGGAGGCACTATGCCACAGTGGTTCTGTTCCTACTTGGAAGGGCATTTCCAGACGCTGGCACAGGGGGACTTGTTCAGCCTTGTGGCAGTTATGTTATGGAGTGCCCCCCCCGCCAAAGATTCATCTTACTCCCGTGCTGTTTAACATCTGCAAGGCCACTGGAAGAGGATCTCTGAGCATTTCAAATGAGATATTATTAATATGTTGATGACACCCAGTTATATTCTCATTACATACTGATCAGGTGAAAGTGCTCAACTGGTCTTTTGAATCAATAATGGACTGGATAAGTGCCAATACACTGGAGATCAACCCAAACAAGGTGCAGGTACTGTTAGTAGGTGGCTTGTCTAACAGTGCAATCCAATACATGTCTACTCAGAAGTAAGCTCCATTGGATTCAATGGGACTTACTCCCAGGTAAGTGTGTATTGGATTGCAGCCTAAGAGAGTAACTGTTCTGGATAGGGTTATGCTCCTCCTTACGGATCAGCTTCATAATCTAGAGGTACTCCTCAGATGTAGCCAGCATCGTACACTGCAGATGTTGTTGGACTCCAAATGGAAATGGACTGCCTTCAAGTTGATTCCGACTTATGGCGACCCTATGAATAGGGCTTTCATGGTAAGCGGTATTCAGAGGTGGTTTCCCATTGCCTCCTTCTGAGGCTGAGAGACAGTGACTGGCCCAAGGTCACCAGTGAGCTGTGTGGAGATTCGAACCCTGGTCTCCCAGGTTGTAGTCCAACACCTTAACCATTACACCACGCTGGCTCTCTGTTGGACTCTAGCTCCTGTCATTCCTGACCACTGGCCATGCTGGCTGGGGCTGATCAACATCCAGGAGGGGAAACCACATTGGCTGTTTCTTGACCTTGATACTTCTAAGTTGGTTAATCCATTTGCCTCTGGCTCAAGAGAAGAGGCACACTTCCATAATTTCCCTGGTTCCACATTGTCTAAACACTATATAAGCCCATTCACCTATGGAATCAGGTTATTCATTTTCTCTCCATATAACCTGTTCAGTAGAGAGACATCAGTGTGAATAACCTGGCAAGACCTAGCAATTATATTTGGAAGATCACACCAGGTGGAAAAATTGTCAGTATCATCAAAGAAATTCAGAGAGAGAATTTTGTGGCAAGTTAAACAGCTTTACTGTGACATAAGCTCATCAAATAAATAAAGTATTATATCAGGTTGGCACATAATACACAGACACACACACACAGAGGATGTTTCTATATCTGCCAAGGTTTACACTTCATGCATCTGGTGAAGTGGGCTGTAATCAATAAAAGCTTCTACCACAATAAACTTGGTACCATAAAGCAGTTTTCCCAAATTCTGGTGCCCTCCAGATGTCTGGACTACAACTCCCATCATCCTCAGCCAGCTGGGGCTGATAGAAGGTCAGAGTTTGGGAAGGCTGGTGTAAAGGACACCAAGGCACCTTTTTTTGTGCTGTAACTGGTTAGTGCAGCTACCCATCTAAAATTTATCTCAGAAATTGCTACTTGGTACTGCTGGCTGCATGATGCACATATAATCTGGTTCTTGATCCGTTTTTTCCAATGAGCCCAGGTGTGGGAGAGGTTGCAGGTAGGAAATAAATGGATGAACACATGAATTTGTCCCCAGGAAGGTTCACTGCCCCTTCATTTTAGAATCTATCCGTATCCCTGCCAGTGTGACAACTCTTTTCCTAATCTTAGCTCAGTTCAATGCAATTTATTTCCGTAAAACCATGGGGTGGTACCATTGCTAGTTCTACTCAGAGCAGACCAAATGAAGAGAATAAACATGATTAACTTAGGTTCATTCATTTCAATCGGTTTACCATGAGTAGAACTTCGTTGAATACAACCCTTAGTTTCCTACAAACTGGACTTTGGCAATCATTCCCCTCTACCCTCCAACTACACTGATTGAAACGATATTTAATTTCAGGAACTGTTTACTGTGCACACTAATTGCTGGAGCATGTCTAGTTTGTATGGGTGACAAGGGTTTTTGCTTTTCACTGTCAATGGGAACTTGGTCTACCCAAAGTGCACCTAATTTGGGGAGGCGGGTGTTAAAAACAGTCAGTTTTTCAAGCAGAACACCTATGAATAAGAGATTATGGATTTGCATCTCCAATTTGCATTCTTTTCTTGTTACTACAAAGGAATCGGCCTTTGTACCCCAAACTAGCCATGGGGCACCCCAACTCACAGATTTCCTATATGGGGGACACTGTTCCATTCAAAATGCCCTTCTCCAGCCCAAAACTTTGCTTTTGCACAAGGCACTCACAATCTTTACAACTCCTCTGAATCCTTGGGATTTGCTTTTGTCACTTACATCCACATCGGAGAGTGCCTTGGGCAAAAATGAAGCTTTGGCCAGGGGGCACAATGCCAGAGTATCCCATGGGGTTCACTCCCCAGGTAGCAGGGATGCATGATTCAGGGTGGTTCAAAAGTTATTTTGGCGGGGGTGGGGTGGGGGAAGCAGCAGAGTGGTTCCTTAATCAGGCTGCCACAGCACATTTGAATCTGTTTCAAGTGTGGAGCTCAGGGGAAACGCATCCTTTTCCTTTGCAGGACTCTGCGTGGAGATGAACGGCTGGCCCTTGTAGCCACCATGAAGTCACTTCCCTTGAACAGTTTTTCCATACAATTTTCTGTAAAAAAAAATGTTGCTTCTTTGAAAGACCCTGAACAAAAGTTTATAATAGATAAGCTGGGGGGGGGACGGACCCGAACAGCAACAACAACATGTAGAAGGTGCCAGATTCCATCACTCTGCCAGTCAAACCTGAGTTAGATGGACCAGTGCTCTGACACGGCGTAAGGCAGCTTCCTAACTTAATAATCAATACATCAATAATAAAGGCAGGGGAAATACTAATTTCGAGGCAAGTATTCTGTGTCATTCGAGGGATGAACGCGAGGGAGTGTGTGAAGCCGAGTTGCAGGTGGGAGGAAAACAATCTCGCGCGGACACATGTCGGTAGGCACGTCTGAGTACACCAACACGTGTCGAATGGGGAACTAGCCCTCTCTCTGAGCTTCTCGCAAAGTTGGGGCGATCGTTGGCAGCAGCCCCTCTCCTTCCTGTTCCCCCACCACACCTCCTTACCTCCACAGGCAGGTCACACATCTCCATCGCCGCCTGCAGCCCGACCTTGTGCAGGAAGAGAAACAAGTGAAAAACCCGGTCAGCTCGACGGCCAGGCCACGCCCCCATTCCTTCGGTCAGCTCCTCCCACCTCAGCTTTCCCGGATCTCCATGACGACGGCGCGATGTTTGCTGGGAGTTGTAGTCTTCTAGGGATAGGCGTCTCTTGTCTGCGCCTGGCGCGAGTGACGACGTAGAGGTCCCTATGCCGGAAGTCTTGTTGTGCTGACTTGGTGGGTTTTCTGCCTGCCTGGCGTTGGGACTCGCCTAAAAGCCGCCATGGCGGTGAGTGAAGTAGCTGAGCGCGCGGGGCTGGGTGGGTATGCCTGGCAAGGATCGGAGTGCGAAGAAGATTGTGCGTTGTACCTGACCAAGCCATACTCAGAGTAGACCCATTGAAGTCAATGGAGTTGACTCTATTAATTTCAGTGAGTGTGTTCTCGCGTGAGTGAGTGTAGTCGCGTGCAACAGTAGGTGTGTTTTTACACCCCCATGGCAGGATCCGTTTTCTGCTCTGCGTATTTTCCTCTTTCCTGTGCCATTTTTAATTTTGATTTTTATTATTTGGTGCCATCTATGTTAGGAGGCCCCTTATTCACCTCACAGGGGTACAATTTCCAGAGTGGTTGAGCATCAATCCCTCATCCCAAGGAACTCTTGGCAGTAAGATTTACAAACATATTGCAAAAATGTGCAGTTGTCCTGCGGGTTCTCAATGTTATTGCTAAAACAAAGGAGAAACCCCCGACCTTTGGGTGCTATGTTGACTTGGAGGTATCTTAATGTAGGCTGTCACTTCAGTTTTAGCTGATGTGCTGGTTCTAATCTTCAGTGTGATGTAGCAGTCAGAGTGCTGGATTTGGATTCAGGGTGATCCAGCTGAAATTGGACAAGTTACTGTCTCTCAACCAACAGTTCACCACCTTTTTGTGAGAGGGGGAAAATAACCCCCCCAAGCTCTTGTGAGAGACCAAAAAAATAAATAAATGTAACTTTAAAAAAAGACCTAACTTGGCAGACACTGGCATATGCAGCAATATAATAGGCCAGTTCTGGGTGGTTATTGTTTGTGTGTGCCCCTCCCCCTTTGTTAAAGCAAACATATAGGTCTATCTGTTAGCAGAATTTGGGTGCTTATAAACATATAAGGAAGTGACACATTCATCACTTGATTTAATCCCTATTTTCTATTTTTTTTTTCAGCCAAAGGGAAAGGTGGGAACCAAAGGTAAAAAGCAGATATTTGAAGAAAACAAAAATACCCTCAAGTTCTATCAGCGGATCATCTTGGGAGCTAATGTGAGTGCACAGTACTTTGATAGTATGGATTCTATATGATGAACAAGGCCGGTCTGGATATTTTGGGCAGGAAGCATATGCCATTCTGAAAAACCTTTTGTGCTGAATAATTTGCCTGCTTTGGCTTTAATTTTTCTTTTATTATTTATATTTATTTATTTTTAAAACTTATATATCGCCCGACTAGCAATAGCTCTCTGGGCGGTGAACATAGATACAATAAAATACAATATAATACAAAAACATCAGTCTAAAATCAGATTTCACAATCTAAAAACAGCAAAGGCTAAAATCAAATTACAAACATTACAATCATTAACAAAAAATTAAAATGCCTCGGAATAGAGAAAGGTTTTAACCTGGCGCCGAAAGGATGATAGTGTCGGCGCCAGGCGAACCTCCTCGGGGAGAGTATTCCATAGTTCAGGGGCCACCACTGAGAAGGCCCTTGATCTTGTCACTGCCCTCCGGGCCTCCCTATGAGTCGGGACCCGGAGGAGGGCCTTCGTAGTGTACGAGCCGGTTCATAGCGGGAGAGGTGTTCTGACAGATATCGAGGTCCCGCACCGTATAAGGCTTTATAGGTTAATACCAACACTTTGAATTTGGCCCGGAAGCGTATTGGAAGCCAGTGCAAGCGGGCCAAAACAGGTGTTATATGGTCAGACCGCTTTGTTCTTGTTAGCAGTCTGGCTGCCGCATTTTGCACCAGCTGTAGCTTCCGAACCGTCTTCAGAGGTAGCCCTACGTAGAGCGCATTACAGTAATCCAAACGTGAGGTTACCAGAGCATGTACTACTGATGTAAGATCCTCCTTACTCAGGTAGGGACGTAGCTGGGCTACCAATCGAAGTTGGTAGAACGCATTCCGTGCCACCGAGGCTACATGAGCCTCAAGTGACAGGGAAGAGTCTAGAACGACTCCCAGACTACGAACCTGTTCCTTTAGGGGGAGTGTAACCCCATCCAGGACAGGATATGTATCCACCATCTGATTGGAAAAACCATCCACCAACAGCATCTCAGTCTTATCAGGATTGAGTCTCAGTTTGTTAGTTCTCATCCAGTCCATTGTCGCGTCCAGGCAACGGTTCAGCACATTGACTGCCTCACCTGAGGAAGATGAAAAGGAGAAGTAGAGCTGCGTGTCATCAGCGTACTGGTGACAACGCACTCCAAAACTCCTGATGACCGCACCCAACGGCTTCATATAGATGTTAAAAAGCATGGGAGACAAAACCGAACCCTGCGGGACCCCATATTGGAGAACCCACGGTGTCGAGCAATGTTCCCCAAGCACTATCTTCTGGAGACGGCCTGCCAAGTAGGAGCGGAACCACTGCCACGCAGTGCCTCCAACTCCCAACTCCGCAAGCCTCTCCAGAAGGATACCATGGTCAATGGTATCAAAAGCCGCTGAGAGGTCAAGGAGAATCAACAGAGTTACACTCCCTCTGTCTCTCTCCCGACATAGGTCATCAAACAGGGCGACCAAGGCAGTCTCAGTGCCAAAACCAGGCCTGAACCCCGATTGAAATGGATCTAGATAATCGGTTTCATCCAATAGCGCCTGGAGCTGGTCAGCAACCACATGTTCCAGGATCTTGCCCAGGAACGGAACATTGGCTACTGGTCTGTAGCTGCTGACATCCTCTGGGTCCAAGGAAGGTTTTTTCAGGAGTGGTCTCACTGCCGCCTCTTTCAGACAGCCAGGGACCACTCCCTCTCGTAAAGAGGCATTAATCACTTCCTTGGCCCAGCCAACTGTTCCTAATCGGTTTCATCCAATAGCGCCTTCTTCAGGGCTGGGCAATTTATCCAATATTGTGAGTAGAGTGTAGATCTTTTCTTTCCAAGCTGCTTGGGAGTCAGATCCTTCAGCGTGATGTCACTGTTGCTGTGGAGAGTCTAGCCCAGGGATAGGGAACCTGCTATTGAACTCCAACTCCCATTTGCCCCAGCCAGCATTGCCAGTGGTCAGGGATGATGGAAGTTGTCCTGTGGCCCTGCAGATGTCAGTGGTTCTCCACCCACATTGCAAGTGGTACCACATCCATCACTGGTACTCACTGAGGCATGTCTTCCAACTTAATAGGTGCGCCCTGGTGTGAAGCGATAGGATGCCTTAGAAACCTCTCTGATAATGCAGAGGAAATTGGAAGCAGTGCTATGCTTGACCCTGGCATTGTGTGAGGTGTTGCTTTTGAAATCCCTCCCCCCCAAAAAAAATCTTCCCCGCATGCCCCTGAGGTCTTTGTGTTATCACTGAGGCATCCTGCTCTTCATGTAGTGTACTTGCTGGGTTGGGAACAATGCCTCACCTGATGGTTTTAGAAGGTAGGGTGCAACTTCTGGCTTGTCAGTCGCTCTGTACAAAGTGATAGGAGGCTCCAGAGGTTCCTGAGGCATCTTTTTCTTCTTCTTTACTTTGGGCAAGGCTCAAGGGAGTGACAGTGCCCCTTACATGCTGCAAGTGGTGAGGTACCACTTCTAACTCCCTTGTACTCCCCATATAAAGTGGTAGGGTTGAGGAGGTACAGGAGCACAAATTATATGAGTGAGCTCTGGATTTGGGCCACTGAACCAGCCCTGCCCTATGTAATGCGGTGTTGAAGGGCCTGGAAAGGTGTTGAAAAAGCCAGTCTCTTTTTCCTTCTGATTGGCAGCTCAGTTTCTCTATGGAAAGGATAATTAGCCTCCAAAAGAGCTTCTGCTTTGAGTGTGAGCGTTTAGTTAGAGAAGTTTGTATGAAGCTAGATCACTAAACTACAAGTTCAGCATGCACCTTTTTATTACTGTAAATAGCAGCCAGAGGGCAGGGGCCAAACCCACTTAGGGCTGTGGGGAGATGGGTTTTAACACCTTTGCCTTGTGCTGCTGTCCCAACAAACCCGCCTACCCGCTGCCTTAAAGCTGCTGTTTGTTATTGGAGACAAGCTGTTGATGATGTCAATAAGAGCTCCTTTCCAAGGGCAATTTACAACTTTGCAAGTGGGACTTAGGGTGGAACTAGGGCAGAGGGGTAAATAATAAAAAACAAACAAACCAAATGCATCTTTGCATGTTACAGTTTTGCTTAGGCACCCCGCAGCTGCCATTGTTTTTTAATGCACATGATGTTCAAAGCATTGTTTTTAACACCCGCAGTCAGGGCCAGCACCAGGTATGACTGGGCCCTTGGGCTCCTGCCTGTTCCACTTACTTCTCTCTTGTCTTCTGCTGCTGTGCTACGTGAGCGTACATGCCTGCCATCAACCAAGATGGCAGTAGTGGTATCAGACCCTTAAAGAAGCCTCCGCCACCATCTTGGTTGATGGCAGCCCGGCATGCGCAGCAGCAGAAGACAGGAGAGAGGTAGTTGGAGCGAGTGAACGGGCAGGTGGCCTGGAAGCTCCCTCCCTGTGATCCGCGGCAGGGTTCCACCCTAATGAGGGGCCCCTCTGGGCCACAGGGGCCCTTGGCCAGGGCCCGACTTGGCCACCGTTTGGCGCCGGCCCTGCCCGCAGTCACAAAGATCACTGAGTTGATCCTAGGATAGGTTAAGAAACAGTGCCTTGCCCATTTCACAGAGTTGTTGTGGGGATAAAATAGGATGGAGGAAGGCAGAATCTATGTGCTGTCCTGAGCTCCTTGAAGAAAGATCAGGATAAAAAAAATCCAGATCCTGTCCAACTACTGAGTTGTTCCAAAGCAACTACTCTAGGCCTTTGCCTTCCTTCCTTCCTTCCTTCCTTCCTTCCTTCCTTCCTTCCTTCCTTCCTTCCTTCCTTCCTTCCTTCCTTCCTTCCTTCTTCCTTCCTTCCTTCCTTCCTTTCTTTCTTTCTTTCTTTCTTTCCTCTCTCTCTCTCTCTCTCTCTCTCTCTCTCTCTTTCTCTCTCTCTCTCTCTCTCTTCTTCATTATCATCTTCTTTTTCTTCTTCTTCTTTTAAAAAACACCCTTTGGCTATCAATAGCAACAGGACACCTGTGTCTTTATCTGTCTGAAAGGAAAGAAACTTAGAATGAAGTTGTCACCTCATAAACTGCTGTGTCTGAAGATGGAAAGGTGGGTTTGGGTTTCAACAGGGTGGCTTCTTTCAGATATAGGCCAGACCAGCGGGACCAGACCTACAATATAATGTTGTAGTGTGGAGTGCTCCGTGTTTAGGGTTCCCTCTGTGCCATTCCCCCTTTCCTCTCCCCCTGTTGTCTCTCTTACCCCTCCCCCGGCAGTCAGTATTATATAGCTACTGAGCACACATGACACTTATTGGATTGCTTTGATAATTCCCCCTCCCCATAGAGCTTTGTTTTCCTAATTATTTGTACATGTGTGCTTCTGCAAACCTTGGGGTTCTCCCAAGTATTTTGCTGCCTTCCTCTTGTATCTGGGTGGTGCTGTCAGTGCCACTGGAAATATTTATACCAGGTTCACTTTTTTTTTTTACAAGGAGATTAAAAACTATTCTATGTATGTTCTCTTCATCCCTTTTTACTTGGCTTCTGACTTTTTTTTGCTTCTCTACATTTCAGGCCATTTATGGAATTATAAACGTTGTGGTCTTCTACGCAACAGCCACTGCCTGGACCTGGGTGAGTCCTGCATAGTCGCAGCCGATGCAGTTGCTTTATGTTGTGAAATATCAACTATACATAAACACCAGCCTCAGCCTTTTCCAAGCTGGTGCCTTCCAGGTGGTTTGGACTACACCTCTCATCAGCTCCAGCTACTGGGTCAGGGATGATGGAACCCGTAGTCTAAACATCTGGAGGGCTCCATCTTGGGAAAAGATGATATACTCTGATGTATAAATAACCATCTATTCAGGGAAATGCCATCCAAAACCCTGTGGTTTCCTGGCCCCTTCCTCCCTGAACAGAAAGGAATCTGTACCAGCTTGGTTAAAACAGTGGCTTGTCACCCTAGGATGCTGCCATATACCAAATCAGAAACATTGATCCATTTAGCTGAGTATTGCTTATAGTGACTGGCAGCAGCTTCCCAGGATTTCAGACAGGAGTCTTTCCCGGCCTGACCAGGAGAGGAATCTGGGGCCTTCTGCATGCAAAGCATGTGCTCTGCCACTCACTTACAGCCCATACCTCTTTGGGAGAACAAAAGTAGAGCCCTTCCCTCCAGGAAGTCTCAAGTAGGGCTTAAAGACCAGAGCCCTCTCCCACTGCCTCCCCCCCCCGGTAGCTGGTATTCTGTGACATACTGCATCTGAATCTGGAGGTTCTATATAACCATCAGTAGACCAATCCTACATGAGCTTGCCGTAACAACACAATCTTGTTGTACAGGTCTGCTGAAAAGTAAGTCAAGTTGAGTTCAACAGGCCTTACTGCCAGGAAAGTGGGTACAGGAATGCAGACTCAATCTCCTTTCTAAAGCCGTCTAAGCTAGCGGGCATCATTACATCTTGTGATGTTACATTTTCTGCAGTGTGATTGTGCATTGTGTGAAGAAGTACTTTGTTTGTCCAGAATCTTCTGCTAATCAGTTTCCTTGGATGAGCCAAAGTGCTTGTAATAGGAGAGCAGGAAAATAAATCATCTCTCTCCCCCCTTTCTTCATGCTATACATAATTTAATAAACCTTTTATCATTGCCTCCTCTTCCCCTTGCCCCATTCCCCCCCCCCTTTTCTATGCTAATCAGAGGCTGGGCAGCCATCTGTTAGGGATGCTGTAGTTGAAAGATTGCTGTATGAACAACCTCCGGGGTTCCTCCCAGCTCTAAAATTCTATCCCTCTAAAAAAACCCAAATGCTCTAGCTCAGGACTGGCTAACCTGTGGCCCTCCAGATTTTTTTGGACTCCCAGCAGCTCCAGCCAGCCTGGCCAACACTCAGGGATGATGAGAGCTGGAGTCCCCCAACATCTGGGTGGCTTTGCCTGGCTGATCTTTGTGTTCTTCTTGTAGGTTGCCTTGGTGTTCAGCTTGATGATCTATGGGGCCAGTTACCGCTCCATGAGTTCCATGGCAAAGCCTTCTTTCGCTGACGACGGCAGCCTTGCAGATGGTGGAATTGACCTGAATATGGAGCAGGGGATGGCAGAGTGAGTGTCTACACTACTCAAGTCCAGGTGAGCAGGACCTGCTGCCTGAGTGCATACACAGATCTCCTTCACCCCTGAGCAGGAATCATATAAAAAGGCACCAGTGTCTTTGGGGAGCCATTGGTCGCTTCTCAAAGCTTTTCTCCCCAGCTTTTTTCTTGAGAAACTGGGGTGGGAGGGGCCCTTTCTCTTGTGTGCTCTCAGCTAGAGGAGGTTGGTATAGGCTCCCAGTTATTAGGGGTTCCTGTGCTCACCCTTGTCAGTTTTCCCTAAACTGTTTTCCCTGGCAGTTTTCCACTTTGTGGTTCCATGTTACCCCTCACTCCTTGTGTTTTCTGCCCTCTGTAATCCCAGTTGGTCCCAAGTAGCTTTAGATATCTGAATTTTGGCGGTGTACTTTGCGATGCTTGAGATATATCTCTGAAAGTATATACTATTCTAAATTTGGAACTGGGATTTATGTTGATGTAGGATATTGATTTCTTTGAACATGAAGATCGCACATTCCTTGGCTAATCTCGGAAAATATTAGCTTTCTTCATTGCCTGGGTGCTTTTGGTATCAGGGGCATCACTAGACTTGAAAGAGGGGATTGAAAAAGAGAGCAAAACAGAGTGGCTGTTGAAAGGATCTTGCAGTGCTTGGAGAAGAAAAGCTGACAGGAGCAGCCAAATGCGAAAGGCATTGCAGCCTTTTGCTCCTTAGCAAGCAGAAAAGTTGTGGAATTGTTATCCCTATAAAACAGATGAGTAGACCTTGTCCAGAATTCCTTGCCCATCAGCATCAACCTGGAGCCATGGTTCTTGTGGTCTTTCACCTGGCTATTTCTGGAACAACCCTCCCCCTTTTCTACTTGATGCAGCCCCTTCATCCAGGCACCCTCCTCCAATCAGACTCTAGAGCGAGGATGATCATTTGTAGCTCTTTCTCTTAGTCCTTGACTTCCCTTGAGTAGAAGGTTTTGGGAACCACCTGGCTAGGCAAGGCTTTTTGTACTCCGAACCAATAAACACCTACTTTTAAAATTTATCCTCAGGCACCTGA
Organism: Rhineura floridana; assembly: GCF_030035675.1. Taxonomy (NCBI): domain Eukaryota; kingdom Metazoa; phylum Chordata; class Lepidosauria; order Squamata; family Rhineuridae; genus Rhineura; species Rhineura floridana. The sequence goes on along the minus strand of NC_084492.1, from coordinate 20,976,266 downwards.
AGGATGTGATCTTACTTACAGCCATTATCCAAGTGCTCAGCTGTTTTTCTCTCTACGTGTGGTACTTCTGGCTCTTGGTAAGTCTGCCTAGCTCAGTTGCTTGGTACACATTGAATCCCTAATTTACTTTTCCAAGCATGTCTGCAGATCCCAAGTCTGTGTCTATGTGTAATCTTTCCCAGCCAACACCTACCTGAAAGAAAAAAATTGTGTAACTTTTACTCAGTTAACATTTTCATCATTCTGTCTTGCAAATGAATAATTGGGAAAAGACTGTAAAAGATGTTTGAATAAAGTCACAGTGTTCTTCCAGATTCTGATGGAGGGGACATATGTTGGATCAGTATCCTTCCGATACTGTCCTATAGAGAATAAGGGATAATTTTCAGACATGACAGTTAATGTCAGGATTCTCAGTCATGTTGAAGAAGTTGAGAATTACCCACTGAAGAATAAAAAAAGGTGGAATCAAATCTTCCTGTTTTGAGATTGGAATAAAATAGTTATAAATGAATGGGCTTGATTCAGTGTCCTGTAAAATCCACCAAGCCTTTTTGCTGACACTCAGCTGTGCTTTGTTTTTTGGTAACTTGGGTTGCCACGTACATGGAGGGTCTATAATTTTTTATTTTATTTTTTGCAGGCTCCAGGTCGAGCACTTTATCTCCTCTGGGTTAACATTCTGGGTCCTTGGCTCACTGCAGACTCTTCAGCTACCAACCAGGAGCCCAACGAAAAGAAACAGCGTCGGCAGGAACGCCGACAGATGAAGCGTTTCTAGCTTTGCTCATGGGAATAGATGTCATGCCACCACTTGTCTCCATGTGGCTGTTTATCAGGGATGTTATTTTTTTTAACCAATCAGAAAACATCAGAGGGTTCTTCTCTCTCCTGACCCCTCCCCTTCTGTGATGGTATTTCACTTAAGGTGGGGCAGGGAAAACTGTTTCCCCCTGAGTTGTTGCTGGACTCCAGCTCCCTTCTTCCTTGATCATTGGCCATGCTGCCCAGGGTTGATGGGAATTGGAGTTTAACAACAACTGGAGGACCACAGGTTGCCCATCCCTGCTACAAGGTTAAATTGTTTCAGGGGCAGCGTCACCAGGCAGATACTTGGCCTTCATCTGTCTTGTGGCAAATGGCAGCAGGGCAGGGGGGGGACCTCAGGTATTGGAGGCATGTAAATATATTAAGTGATGCTGTAATATGAATCTAAGGATGGAGGCACTGCAGAGTTTTAAGAAATGGTACATTAAAAAAAATCCTATAGAGTCTATACATGAGAGTGCTTGGGCTGACCTTGGTTTTTTATCATCGCAACTTGTACTTTCCTCTATTTCCTGAACCATTTCTAGGCAGGCGTGGTAAATAAAACCAAAATACAAAACAAGCAATAAGGTTCAAAAGTAAAAACAATAATTAAAGCCATAGTTCATGAAGGATCAACACCATTTAGGGGAAACAGAATAAGAAGATATGGGGGTTGTTCAAGATAAATTCTCATTTAAGGCCAGGGGAATTTTATTTATAGTAGTGGGTAGGAACCCTTGGCAGAATGGAGGTGTGTAAGTATTTCATACATAATTGATATCTCCTCCCCCACCCCCCAAAAAAAGTCTGCATAGATGAGCTTAGCTGAGCCTCTCTTAGCAGTGAATTCCAGCGAGATGGAGCCACTACTCAAAAGACCCTGCACGGGCTTTCTGTGAGTTTGACCTCCTTTGGTAAAAGAGCTCTAAGTCCCATCTGCAAATTTTAGTGGGCTATGGATTCGTGGTATTCCCTGAGGTATTACTATTTGGCACCAGGCAGTTATAGCCTCCTCAGAAACTAATGGCAAAGGGCAGTGCAATCTTCAGGTAAGGATGAGAAAGGATGGATGGGTGGAGGAGACGGGAACAAGATTGGGCCTAGGGCAGAAGCCGCTTCCTGCAGAGGGGAGGATCAGAGGGCCTGGCAACCTTCCCCTAAAAGAAGCTCCAGTAGCAGGAGGAGGCTGGGGTGGCCTCCCTCTGGCTCTGCACCGCCCTTTGCCCTGGCATGGCCTTGTGGGGAGTGGCCTCAGGGAGTGGTGTTTTGCATGCCTGAACTGTGGGTATCTAGGCCCCAATTCAAGGCATAGCTGCTTGGACATTGGGAGCTGAACATTAGTTGGAGCAGTGCCAAGAAGTGGGCCCCCAGCAGCAAGAGCTTTAGCAGGCCCTGCACACCTGGAAGCCAGAGGGCAGCTGCAGGAACTAGGCAGCCTAGGATATGTCGACCCACTGCCGCCAGGCTGCTACTCAACCCCTGGCTCTCCTGAGTGTGAGGCTAAGTTGCTTGAGACATCGGAGATCTGGCAAAGAGATGGGTCAGGCGCAGCTGGCATTCCCTAGCCCATCGCTGAGCTCTCATACCTACACATCAGCTACTGCGTCTCGGAAAGAGGAAGAGCATCTAGTGCTAGGTGACTGGAGTGAGTGATAGGTGATGGTTGTTCCAATAAAATGATGTGAATGTGAAATACCATATCCTTACATGAAGTAACGGCCCCCTCCACCAAGACCAAATTAAAGAAAAAATGTTTGTTGTGAGGGGGAGAGGGAAAACATTAAAATGCTGCATTACCTTGAAAATATGATCAGAAGGAACAGGAAATGGAGATTTGGTTGAGGATGCAACATCACCTCATGGATGTCCACAGGAATCTCTCTGCGGGATGGGGCAAAGTAAAATAATGAAATTGGGAAGCAGGCTATTTTCTCATAAAAAAAATAAAGTGTCTGTATATTTTGTCTCAGGTTCTACTAATGCTGGAAATGTGTTCTCTTTTTAAAAAATGAAAGCTGGGGATTATGGCTCTTCCCCTCTGTGGATGCCTATGACCCACATGGGAAGTAGCATCTAGTTCAGAGAAGGAATGAGAAAAATCAAACAGAACGAAGAAAGGAACAGTAAAGGCCTGTTCCTTAAAATGCGACTTGCCTAGTCCATCATCTAATCAAAACCTGCCAACCCTTTTCAATGTCTTCCCGTCAATACCCTCCCCTTTTTCAAGGAAAACATTCCATATTTCTGTGTGAAGATTTCAACTTGTACATGTGGCTTCTTATGACTGCTTGACAGGGTGTGGCCTTGCACAGCTTCCAAGTCGTAGGCCAAAAAGGGAGTGGCTGCCCACTTGTTTTTAAATATTTTGCACATTAGATTTCTTCCAGTGTTTTGGATTTGCTCCAGTAGTTCTGTTCAGAGATTTCTTAATGTTTGCTGGCCAGGCAGTTTCCACCAGTGCTGCTGGGTGAGAGACAGAGAGAAAGAGAATGGAGTCAAGTATTGCCTAAGTGAGAGAGATGCAGACATGCAAGAGGGAAGGTTTTCTTCATTGGGGTCTTTGCTGGTTGCAGGTACGCACGCTTGCAGGTTTAACAGAGTGTCCTGGTCTTCAGACAGAAACGAGGCCCCTCTGCATAACATTTCTGATGCAGCAATGGAAACTTTTAAGTAATTTAAGTAAGTACAATCTTCAGAATAAATTGTTTGAGGTAAAATGGAGCTTTAAAAGCCACTTTCATTGCCTAGGGAAATGGCTATTTTTTTAAAAAAAAAATGTTTTAAATTCAGCGTGCCTATAAATGCTAAATTACTGGACTCCTTTGCCCAATATGCTGTACAAAACAGAAATGCATGTTGTGTGCTGTCCCCATCTCAAATAAGTACTCAGTTTTACGTGCATGTGGATAATGCTCATATTTCCACCCTTGCCAGTTTGTAAGAACAGAGGTGCCAGAGTCTCCTCAAAAGCCAAGAGATGGGGAGGCTCCCCTATCTCATTTTCTGTGGCCTCTGTCACCTCCTGAAATGGCTCTATTATTCTGTTCCATCAGACTTCCTTCCTTCCTGTTTGCTTCCTCCTCATTTTTCCAGGCTATTTAAAGAGTTTCCCTTTTTTCCATGTCATTTGAGAACAAGTGGAGCGGTCATTAATTTATTTCATAAATATAAACAAACTGATGTTTTAAAACTCCTTTAATTTCAGGTGTTTGTGGGGGGGGTGTAGTTGTAGGGAGTGCAAGACATTCTTCATATGTTCAGAGGCACTGTGTATCTTGCGCATTACAAAAATATACCACCAGGTCTGTTTCAAAGGACGCCTGCTATTCCTCCCAAACCTGCAAGTGAAACTGGAAAGAATGAAAACAAACAAAAAACAGGAGTGATTAAGAAGAGAAGCTGTCACTTTAAGGACATAAGAGCCTGCTGGATCAGGCCAATGACCCATCTAGTCCACCATCCTGTTCTCACAGTTGCCAACCAGATCCCTATGGACAGCCCGCAAGCAGGACCTGCCTGAGTGTAACATTTTCCCCACTTGTGATTCCTAGCAACTGGTTGTGGGAGGTATACTGCCTCCAACAGTGGAGGCAGAACATAACCATTGTGGCCAGTAGCCATTGATAGCTTTATCCTCTATAAATTTGATTAATCCTCTTTTAAAGCTGTCCAAGTTGGTGGCAATCGCTCCATCTTGTGGGAACAAATTCCATAGTAACTACATGCTGCGTGAAGTGTTTTCTTTTGCCAGCCCTGACTCTCCCAACATTCAGATTAATTGGATGTCCCCTAGTTCTCGCGTTATGACAGAGGGAGAAAAACACTTATCCACTTCCATTTTGGACTGGAATGGTTATGTACGGGAGGTGTTAGGACAGGTGATTTTTGCCATCACTGGCTGAATGCGCCTTTTGTTTGAGGTTGGGGAGTTGGTGCCCTCTGTATTTAAAATGAGATTTAGAGTGGGATTGTGAGAAAGTGGGGGGATCTTGTTTTGAAGTGTCTGGTGTGATAATGGGGATTGTACTGCCTTCAAGGCGATTCCGACTTATGGCGACCCTATGAATAAGGTTTTCATGAGGCTGAGATGCAGTGACTGGCCCACGGTCACCCAGTGAGCTGCATGACTATGTGGGGATTCAAACCCTGGTCTCCCAGGTCGTGGTCCAGCACCTTAACCACTATGCCACACTGGCTCTTATAATGGGGATTAGGGTTGGAGAAATTCTAGTCAGTTCACATTTAAAGCAGAATCTATCAATTTTGCACTTTCTGAAACAATATGAGAACCAACACACAGCCATCGTTCAAAATCCCCACTTATCCAAATGTTGTGATGCAGTCCTCCAACCAAACAATGTTTATAAAAATGAATACAGCTTGGGTCCAGGCTATCTGCAGGGCCATATCTTCTCATATGAGCCTGTTTGAGCTCTAAGATCTTCAGGGGAGGCCCTTCTCTTGGTCCTGCCACCCTCACAGATACCTCTGGTGGGAACACGGGAAAAAGTCTTCCCTGGTGGCTGCCCCAAGGCTCTGGGACTTCCTTCTTAGGAAATACCTAATGGAATATCTGATGGAACGCCTCTCCCGCTATGAACCTACCCGTGCACTTCGTTCGACATCTAAGGCCCTCCTCTGAGTACCGAGTCATCGAGAAGCTCGGAGGGTAATGACAAGATCCAGGGCCTTTTCTGTGGTGGCCCCCGAATTGTGGAACAGTCTCCCCGAGGAGGTACGCCTGGCGCCTACGTTGTTATCCTTTCGGCGCCAGGCTAAAACCTTCCTATTCTCCCAGGCATTTTAAATGCATTTTAAATACATTTTAAATATATTTAATATATTTTTATGTATTTCAATGTGTTAATTGCTTTAGTTGTTTCTAATATTGTTTAGTGCATCTGTATTTTATATCGAGTGATTTTACTGATTTATTGTATTATTGTACTATTGTATGTTGTACACCGCCCAGGGAGCCATTGGTTATGGGCGGTTTATAAATGAAACTAACTAAATAAATAAATAAATAAATTCTTAGGGAGGTTAGACTGGCTCCCTCCTTACTGCCCTGCTGCTGGTGGGTGAAAACTTTTCTATTCTGACAGGAACTAGGGCTTTTAATAGTGTGCTGTTCTACTTATCTTTATATTTGTTTTTTTTTAATGGATATGTTTTAAATGGTTTAAATTCTATAAATAGTTTAATTACATTTTAACAATAAATTTTCTGATGTTTTTTTCTGTATTTGTTTTAATTTTTGTAAGCCACCTTGAGTCTGATTTTGGGAGAAAGGGATATGAATTAATAATACAATCATATATTGAGGGAAAGTGTGCACAAAATGCATATAAAGGAAAAGTGCATAAAATGAATATATTCATGAAACTAGCATGCAAATATGCACTATATTAGGAAAAATTGCTTTCATAATTGTGTGCATGAATCAAAACTGCATACAAAAATGTTTTTTTTAGAAATTCGCACTAAAATGCCGAAGATTTTTCATGAGGATTTTTTTTTAAAAAAATCACGAATTGCTGCAGAAATGCGAAGAACTGGATTTAAGATTGGGAAAATGAGAAACTGAAGAGAACCGAAATTGACAAATATGGTATAATTCGAGGATGTTAGGGCTGCGGATGGGATGGCAGGAACAAGCTCACAGGGCTTGCCTCTGTTTTTGAGGCGAGAGCTGCAGTACTCGCTGCCTGCCGAGAGGAGGTGGACTATACTGGGCATAGCCGAGGTAACGGAACGCGCCGTAGAAAGGAGGGAGGGGGCGGGGCTTGGAAGGATGGGAGGAGTCCGGCCGCTGCCCTTGCTGTCGCCATGGAGACGGGACCCGCGGCCTGACCCGAGCCGAGGAGCCTTTGGTCCAGCAGGGCCCGCCCTGAGGAAGAGGGCCCCTCAGCGCCCTCCCGTTCCCGGGCATGAGGCGGGTGCGTGGCCGCCCGGAACCACCACTGCGTTGGGGGGGGGGAAGGTAATAAGAAAGGACTCGGAGCCCCCGCTCCCTCTTCGGTTGGTTGGTTGGTTGGGATTAGGAACCCATTGGGAAGTGGTCTTTGGTGGCAGTGGGATTATGGACCTGGTGTACGCGTGGCTTTCTATAAATCTCTACGGAAGTGCTTTTTGAGGCGGGGGATGCTGTGCAATTATTTGGGTCTGGGCTGAGTAGAGCGGGGCTCTCTCTGGTTGCAGCGTTTAAATCCATTTTAATTTTTTTTTTTAAAAAAACCTGCTTTTAACTAGTGCTGGAATTATGATAGGTGTCCTACAGAAGCGATTGGCAAGCGCAATCCTATACAGTACAAGTCTGCTCGGAAGTAAGCAGGCACTTAACCTGTGCACACTTTCCTAGGAGTGAGTCCTATTGATTTGGACACAGTACGATTTACGCCCCCCCAAAACACACACACACACATACTTGTGGCACTTTGAAGACTTAACAAATTTAATGTGGGCATAAGCTTTCCTGGTCTACAGTCCACTTCATCAGATGCATGAAGTGTTATCCTGAGTTATAGGTATGATTGATTCAGGTATACTCTATGGGGTTAGTAGTTACACATAGTGTACTTCCAGATGATGTATTTGTTGAGCATTCAGCCAGATTTGTTTGCAGGGAGACTAGAAGACGTTGGCTATTTAATGAGCATTCGTTCTGATTTGTTTCCAGGGATGTTAGATGAAGTTGTGGCACAGCGTTACACTGTTTAGTGTGTTTTCTCATTACTTTCCTTATTGCAAAAAATCCAATCTTTTGGGGAAGCAGGTTTGTTGGCAACACAACAATAACAAACAGTGAACTTTATAACTTGAGTTTGCTGCTGTGTGATTGAATACCACCTGAAAATATTGACAGGCTGGAAGTGTCAGTTGTTGGGTGGGTGGCATTGGAAATGGTGAGTTCAGAATAAAACAGATGTAGAAAAGTACAGTAATAATTACGTTAACAATGACTATTCACACAAAAAATGTTGAAAATACAAGCATCACAGCCTAAGTAAGCCAAATACAGTGATTTTTTTTTTAAACTGCCTTTGTTACTTTTGAGTAAACATCCATAGACTTGGGCTGCAATGCAGATGGACTTGGAATGAGCCCTGCTGGTCTCTAGGCAACTTACTTCCAAATAAATGCATGCTCTGCATTGCCTTGGACGTAGTGGGGAATCACAGAATTTGGTGGTATCTTACTTGTGGGTGAATATGCTTAGGAATGTGCTGCAAGTCAAATGAAGAATACCTGGAGTGTTGGGTGATTATCTTTCTTGGCTTCATTTCATTTGCTAAGAGTCAGATTGGCAAACACCATTCCTTGTCTTTACGTTATCTCTCCAAACTTTTCTCCACTTCCCAGGGTCTCCCTCACAGTCAATTTCCTTACTACCTAAGTGAAGTAAAACATTAATTTATTTCAGCCACACCCAAATGACTCTCCCATGGCTGGGTTCTCTCTTGAGGGTTTAAATAACTTATAAAGCAAACAAATCCAAAATTGTTTCTTATTTAATTAATGCTATGATTAGGTGTTCTGTAGTACAACTGTCTCTGTCCAGGTAGCTTGTCATCTGTGTTAATACAGTGACAGAAGATTTGGGGACATGACAAGTGAATCATGGGGTCGTAGAAAGATGGAGTAGGGAACAGGTTGATTGATTGGGGACATCTCCTTTCATTCTGACTTAGGGGAGGAAAGTGCCTTTTCTTCATGACATTCTTGTAGCATAGGTTGAATGAAGACTCCGGGAATGTTAACATGTAATTATAAGTCAGAGAGCCAGTCTGGTGTAGTGGTTAAGGTGTTGGACTATGACCTGGGAGGCCAGGGTTCAAATCCCCACACAGCCACAAAGCTCACTGGGTGACCTTGTGCCAGTCACTGCCTCTCAGCCTCAGAGGAAGGCAGTGGTAAACCCCCTCTGAATGCTGCTTACCATGAAAACCCTATTCACAGGGTCGCCATAAATTGGAATCGACTTGAAGGCAGTCCATTTCCATTTTCAATTACAAGTCAGGGTTCTGGCTTTTTGTGGTTTAGCATAAATGAGCAGTGTGTTAGCACACACTACCCAATAGCGCCCACTTTACTTCTTTCCTGGTGTAAGTGGCATCAACAAACCGGGGAACGTTGGTTTCCTGGTTACGGCTGAACCAAAGATCATGGCTTATTATTGCTCCTTAACTACCTGTGATCTCTAGCCATCTGTAAGCCTTTGTTTGTTGTTGGCCTTACAGATCATGGCTTGCTAGAGAGCAAAAACCCACAATCCATAGTTTGGACAGAATGAGAAGCCAAGGCTTCCGGGTGTGGTTATCTTGCGCACATTGTGGAAGGGGCAAAGTGGGAGTGATTGGGCAGAGTGCACCAGTATGCTGCTTTTTCATGCTAAACTATATGTCAGAAACTGATGTCCTCATTTGCCACCTAAAAAAAAGGACTTCAGGTAGAAAGACTGGGAAAGATATTTCCCTGAAACTTTGTCTCTCAGAATAAGCATTACGCCACATCAGGGCTGGGAAACCTCTGGCTCTCATCAGCCTCAGCCAACCTGGCCAATAGTTGGGAATGATGGGAGTTGCAGTCCAATAATATCTGGGGGGCCACAGGTTCCCCAGCCCTGAGCTGGATGGGCCAGTGATCTGATTCAGTATAAGGCAGTTTCACTTGTTCATGCACCCCCTTAGCAGTTTCACATTCATGCACCCCCCAGCAACCAACTAACCTTCAATCCTATGCATGCTTAGTGAGTAAATCTCATTTAACTCAGTGGGATCCTCTTTTGAGTAAACATGTCTGGGATTGGGCAACACAGAAGTTAAAAAATTACGGACAATAGGGAGACCTGTCTCTTAAAACAAACAAACAGAAAAGAATCCTAGGACATCCAGTGGAATTAACTGGATGGGGTTTAGGACAGACCAAAGGAAATACTTCTTCACAGAGTACCTGAAAAACTCACAGACGTAATTGCCACAAAATGTTACGTTTGTGTTAAAAAAATTTTTTTTAAGTTAAAATAGGCCATCAGTTTGTTAGCCATCACACCTAAGGTGGAATGTCTGTTCAGAAGCAATAAACCTCTGATTACCAGGTGCTGAGGACAAACTGGCGGATGTCCCCATCTTGCCCTACCTGTGAGTACTCTGTGAGTACCCAGGGCATCTAGCTGGGTAGCAATAATTTCAGAATGGTAGAGTCTGTCTATCCCATTTGTATGCTGCTCTTTCAAGGAGTTTAGATCCACACCATATATTTTAAACATTCTTATACCACTTTAACAGTCATGGCTTCCCCCAAAGAATCTTGGGAATGTTAGTTTAAGGGTCTCCTAACAACTCTTAGGGGGAAGCCATGACAATTGAAGTGGTGCAAGAGTGCTTTAAATGTATAGTGTGGATGTGACCCTAGTCATTTTTGTTAATGGACATTAAGAGGCAAAAGCCTGGTGTTTAATTGAGCATAATGGACATTGCTGGACTGCATAGCGTGCTGAGATCTGGAATAAAAACTTTCCATTACTTGTGTTTTCCTTCCACAGACTGGCTTTTCCTATTTGAGGCTTTTGGACAGTTGTGATTTATAATTTCTCCTTACTAGTAAACTCTGAATGGCCCTAGATATATCACACCCTTTTATAATGCATGGACAGCTGTTTCTCTAGAACAGTGGTTCTCAATCTTTTTTGGTTCACGGCGCACTGTAAAACATATAAATATTTTCTGGCGCACTTCATGTACAAAATTAAAAATATATTAATATATTTTAAACTATGAATAAAAATAACTTAATAATAGTATACTTTCATAATATTCGCGGCACACCTAGCCACCTCTTGCGGTGCACCGGCACACCGTTTGAGAATCACTGCTCTAGAAGGTGCCTCCATTTCCAAGTATCTCTTGGCTTGGCACATAAATCGTTGTTTCAAAGTTTGTTTGAGAGGGGATGCTGAAGAGCAAACCAATTAATGATTACTATAGAGCTCTTTTTTAATGGAGAATTTTAATTTAAGAGCAAGGTGTTAGTTATAGGCAAGACCTTTTTACCGAATGAGCAAAAGAAACAGTTGTTCAGGGCCTGCTGCGTGAACATGCATAATGTGGTCAAGGGCAAAAATTGGAGGAGCATGTATCCTTGATTTCATTAATTTAAAAATAAAGGTGTTCTTATATCTCAGGTTCAGACTGAAAGATGTAAGTAGTAGCCTATCCATAAAGTAATCTGTTTGGACCTATAAGCACAGTTTTCTTCTTTCCCGACAATGAAAATTTTGCCATCTCAGCCATCTTTTTTTTTCTTTCAGTGAAGGCTTGAATATCTCCTTTAAATAAGAGAGAGAGAAATTTGATCTCTGGATTCTGTTCCAGTTACGAAATTCCATGTTAGATGACAACAGTCTATAAACAATGGTGTGATAGGCGCTGTGTAACCCCTCAAGTGCAATGCAGGACTTTGCTAGGTACAAGAACTTCTGTTAAGTGCTGTCTAGCAGAGCTATGGGCTTTATATATTATTATTTCGTTACTCCATTGGTGCAAGAGTGTTCTACTGTGATTCATAATAATAATGTAGTATCTTTACAGCATTTCCTCCTAATCCTTACAACAATCCTGTAAAACATGCTAATATTGTTGTCCCTGTTTTCCAATGAGGATCTGAAAGAATAGTGGCTTCCCTAAAGTCACCTAGTGAGTCCATGATTGAGGTGAGATTTTCGCTCAGGACATTCAGCCAATAGCTCATGTACTTAACCATCATACTGCATAAGCTGTCATTAGTTGTCACTAGAGACTCTGCCTCTGTCAAAGGTTATATCAATCCTTGACTTGGAAATTTGGGATGTTTTGTACTTAGGTACTGTGAACTTGAGTATGTACTGCATATGTAGTACCTCCTTATAAGGATAGTGTCTAAGAGGCCTGGCAATACACCAGGGTATTGTTGCATGAATCATAGAGAAGGAAGCGACATCAAACTGTCCAGCTGTAAGCCCATCCCGCAAACTCCTTCCTTCGGTGCTGCAACATGATTAACACGAATGAGACCTGATGTTGTTTGATACTTGTCTTCTTTTATTCTGTGATGCCTGTGTATGTTTCAGTATACAAAACAATAAAACATGGTTTTAAAAAAAAGTAATTAATTCAGTCCTCCCCTGCTACATGGAATCAACTGCTACAGCATCCCTCATTTTGGGGTGGGGGGTGGGCATCCAGACTCTGCTTTTTTAAAAAAAACTCTAATGAAAGGGATGTTACCACTTTCCAAGGCAAGTCTACTCTCCTGTTGAACAGCTCACATCATCATGAAGTTCTTCCAAATGTTTAGTCAAAACCTCCGTTCTTATAATTTGAACTCCTTGGTTTGGGTCCTACTCTGCCACAGAAAACAACTATACAATGTCTATTGTGCACAAGTGCTATATTAGCCCAGTCTTTGCTTATAGATAGGGTTTACTATGTAATACTAAAAGAAAATCATAAACTCTCTCCTCTTGCAGAGGTGTCTGTTGTGTCTCAATTTGACTGGCCAAAGCAGGCAATGGACAGCTTGCCTCTTTTAGCTTTTAGAGTTCAGACAGTTTCATCTATTGGAGAGTAAAGCAGCCGTCCCTTAGCAGGAATGGATGGCCTACAACAGGCTTTTCCATCACACCCGTCTTCAGCAAAATGGGTCAAAATGAAACCAGCAAATGGTACAAAATTGCTTTCAAGAACAGTGTAACTTAAAAGGTAAAACAGTGTTTCTCTATTGAAGGCTGCAGCACTTAAGCCTGTAATGTTTTTTTAAATGTTTTTAATATGATTTAATTCTTCTGATTTGCTTTCACTTGCTTTATTTATAGAGAAAAAGGCTGTGGGCCTTATGAGAACATTTTAAGAGCTACATGATCAGATTAAGAAGGCCTGCACTGTGAAATTGTGGCCACCATCTTGAGGCTGGGGTAAGGAAAGCTTCCATTGACTTGTGTCTTCCATGGCTTTGAGTTATTCCAGGTCTAAATGTTATACTCGCCTTGTCATGTTTGGAGTTTGCTTGTATGTCAAGAGTGTTGATTCTTCTGCTTTTCACCTAGGAATCGCCTTAAGAATTTCAGTATGGTTTGGTGTGCTGTCCTACTTAACATGAGTCAGTGTAATGTCTGCAATAAGTCTGTGCAGCAATCAGAGTAGCTGATCTTGTGGAGACAGTCCAGCCCTCTTCTTTATGGTTGCCTCTCAAAGATCTGGCATAAATAGAGAAAATCATTAGAGTAGCCATATTAGTTAAGGGTGGACCCTTTGGAAGGAGAAAGCAAAACTTTGCTTCAGTACTATTTTTGCCTGCTGGGGTACACATACCATCACATTCAGCTATGGGGGTTGGGATGCGATGCATTACACAAGACTCTTCTAAAGCACTGATCTTTAACCTTGGGTTCCCAGATGTTGTTGGACTACCATCTTCCTTGGCCGTTGGCTAAGCTGGCTGGGGTTGAAGAATAGTGGGCTAGAACAACAATGCACATGGCAATATTACACCTAATTTCCCATATTGGTGCCTAACAACATGGTAAATGTAACACTTAGACCTAGCCTAAGCGAGCCTCCAAATAGTAAAAGGCAGGCTGTAGACCAGCTTATTGGGTGGTCTTTTTCTAAAGAAAAATCTGCTTTGCATGTAAAAGGTCCCAGATTCAATTCCTGGCATCTCTTAGGTAGGGCTGGAAGAGACCTTGGTCTAAAATCCTGAAGAGGTACCAGTCAGTGTAGACAATATGGAGCTAGATGAAGCAATGGCCTGACTCAGTATAAGGCAACTTCCTATGTTCCTGAGTACTGGCATTTTTTGCATTGCTACCTCTGTGGTGTTTAGAGAGGCCTTTTCTGCACAGAAAGTTTGGACTGAGAGAGGTTTTTCGCTGTTAAATTTGTCTTCTGGGGCTCTTTCAAAAAAGCATCTTCTCAGTTTTCTTTTCTGCTTGTGGTAGATGAACATCTGCAATAAACCACCTAATAAGACAGCACCAGAGAAGAGCGATGAAGCCGCTTTTGAGGCCCAGTCCCAGCATGCCCGGAGAAATGGCTGGAGCTGGCCTCCACATCCATTCCAGTTCGTTGCCTGGCTGCTCTTCCTCTTCTTTGCACTGGTTGGCTTTGGCATCCTTGTGCCGCTCTTGCCTACTCACTGGGTTCCTGCTGGGTATATAGTATCCTTACAGGTTGATGTTTGTGTTGCAAACACAGCTGTCATGAATCACTGGTGAGGTTATTTAAAAATGGTAGAAAACTCTTAAATCATTGAGTGTTCCTGTCATACAGACTATACCCTTACTTTACTCCAATTTGTAGGATTGTCGTATTTGGCTAATATCTTGTGCTTTCCTAAAGAATAAATGCAATATTCTTTCCAATAATGGCTCACCTCCTTTTGTTGAGAGAGTGCTGGTTGTTGATACCTGGACTCCTGGGCTGGGGGGAAGGGCGGGATCTAAATTTAAATAAATAAATAAATATAAATACCTCTGTCCACATCTTTTAGTTTTACTTTTCCTGTGCCTTTGTGAATGAATGAATGAATGAATAATTTGAATCCTTAGACCCGCTTGGTGGCAAAAGGGATGGACCTTTTTCTTAACTGAGGAGATTTTAAACTGAAGTTTTTGTCCACTTCAGTGGGATCTTGAAAAGAAGAAGTCAGTATATTTGTAGAGACACCCCTTAACTATGCCCACCTCAGTGCCCTGGAGTGTTTTTTCTCTGCCATCTAGTAGTTCATCTTGCAGCCATTTCTATTGACCCAGCTGATGAAGGTGTGCGAGAAAAGAATTACCAGGGGCCACTCAGCACATTCAATCGAAGCCAGCATGCTCATGTCATTGAAAACCGCCACTGTCACATCTGTGATGTCGATGTGTAAGTAAGAGTTAGTCCTGCTTTTCCTTATCTTTCCTGTGCATTTGTTTCATTGAATCCTCCCTCAGGCAGCAATCATTCTTGGAAATATCAGATGAAACATGCAAGGACCATAATACTTGTGGAATGACATCTTGATTTAACTTCCTTTCACCTTCAGCAGTCAGAAAACTGGGGATTCACTGAGCATGAAGCTGTACCCTGTGGACATGTTGACTAAATAGCCATCTGTGGTCTATGAAGCAATCCAATCTTTTGTGTTCCAGTTTTTCCCCAGTACAAGTAAATGAAAAAAAATAACTGCCATGGCAGTGATTTTTCATGTTGATAGGGTTCTGTGTTTCTGCTGCTGCTTAATTTCCCTGGAAGCCAGTGGCACCACTACATTGGTGGCAGGAGGTTACTGACAGTGCAGCAGCCACTGACACTGCTGTGTTTGTGCTAACTTGAGGGGTTATGTAGGGGTTTTGGTTATTAATCTGTGTCTCAGTATTTCCATTGTTGCCTCAAGAAAGAGGCTAGAATGATCTTACTCAGATGTGCTGGCAGGAGGCATAGACGTCAATAGTAGCTAAGAGGACGGTGATGGTCTTGTGCTGCTCCCATGCATTTAAGTGGGACTTTGATTGTTGCCAAATATATGAATGGACTCAATTAGTCTGAGAGAAAGAAGGAGGAAAGGGAAGAGAGGGTGTGGAATTGGTCCTTAGGACACCTGGCTCTACTCATCTTCTCCTTTTCTTTGTGTTCTAGGCATCTAGGGTAGCATCCCAAACTGGGGCAGGAGGGAGCAACTCCAGACTGTAGTTAGCTCTGTTCTGCTGAGGTTTATCCATTCTAACCTGAACCTTCCTTTCTTATTGTTAGGAGCTCCAGATCGAAGCACTGTGGGACCTGCAACAAGTGTGTGTGTGGATTTGATCATCACTGCATGTGGCTCAACAACTGTGTGGGAGAGAGGAACTATTGGTATGGGCTGCACTGCATTAACCCACACTAGCAAAGCTACTGCAAGACAATTGAATCATCCATGGACCTTGTTTTACAATGTGCTTCAGCCCCTACAGTCCAAATACCCAATTTCCCCCCTTTTTAAAATGGCAGCATACTATATTTAGATAAGAGAATGCACTTAAGATCCCAGTCAAAATTGTATACATATTTATTCAAGTAGCCCTTAAAAAGGAGCATAGATTAGAACTTCCAGAACCAAATATTTGGAACTCCTGGTCCAAATGCTTATCTTGAACCCTAACTCAGACAGCTGGACATACGGCTGCCTCTCTTGCTCTGTTCCCTCTACCTAGTGAAGGCTAAGTTTTATTGTTGTTGTTGTTGTTATTATTGTTATTATTTTAGTAGCACTGAAGTAGGGTATGCCTCTTGTGACTGACCTTTTTGGTATGTATGCCACAAATCAGACTTAAAATATGAGAGGCTACCATTCTAATGTGTGCTGCAGTACATGTGAACTACTAAGGGGTTGGGGGCAAAAAAAACCCAACTTCACTTATACGCTAATGTGGTTTGAGCAGACGGTGATTGACCGGGCAAGAGGTCTTTGGGTCATGGTGGATAGCTCGGTGAAAACGCTGGCATAGTGCGCAGCAGCTGTGAGAAATGTGAATTCCATGTTGGGGATCATTAAGAAAGGGATTGAAAATTAAGACTGCCAGTATCATAATGCTGTTGTACAAATCCATGGTGTGACCACTCTTGGAATATTGTGTATAGTTCTGAGTGTGGCATCTGAAAAAAGGATATTGTAGAGCTGGAAAAGGGGCAGAAAAGGGCAACCAAAATGATCAAGAGGCTGAAGCAACTCCTCTCTGTGGAATGGCTACAACATTTGGGGCTTTTTAGATTAGAAAAATGGTAGGTAAGTGGGGGACATGATAGAGGTGTATAAAATTATACATGGTATAATTCTATACTAGAATCCAGGATCATCCAGTGAAGCTGGATGTTGGACTATTCAACGCAAAGTAGTTCTTCACACATTGCAGTTAATCCATGGAATTCACTTTCACAAGAAGTAGTGATGGCCGTCAAGTTGGACGGCTTCAAAAGAGGTTAGACAAATTCATGGGGGATAAGGC
Source organism: Rhineura floridana (assembly GCF_030035675.1). Taxonomy (NCBI): domain Eukaryota; kingdom Metazoa; phylum Chordata; class Lepidosauria; order Squamata; family Rhineuridae; genus Rhineura; species Rhineura floridana. The sequence goes on along the minus strand of NC_084492.1, from coordinate 20,959,456 downwards.
TGTCAATGATAGCTATATATTACCTCTAATTTCAGAGGCAGCATACCTCTGAGTATCAGTTGCTGTGGAATATGAACAGGAGACTCCTATTGAGCTCTCAGCCTGCTTGCAGACTTCCCATAGGCATCTGGTTTGCCACTGTGTGAACAGAATACTGGACTAAATGGGGCTTTGGTCTGGTCCAGCAAGGCTCTTTTCATTTCTTGTGAGGTAGTTCTTCCTCTCTTCTATTGAGCCGCATCAACAGTGTAGTGCTGGAGTCAGTCAGGAGTGTGGGCCTTCCTTCATCCTTAGCTATGGGCCCTCCAACTCCTAACAACATGTGCCACAGATTCCCACTGCTGATATGAATGCACCATGGGTAAAACTATGGGTAAAAGAAAGGTGCTGAGAGATCTTCTACTATTTGGCAGGCTCTTTCTGAATAGCGTGATATCTGCCATCCTGGGCCTTCTCCTAACCCTGCTCATCGCTTTCTACGTTTTTGTGGAGTTCTTCCTTAACCCCATGACGTTACGCACCAACCAGCACTTTGAAGGTACTAACCTGCGCTCTGCATGAGGAGCTGTCGCATTGTGGGCAAGATTTCCCCTTTGTCCGTCTGCGCCCTCTCAGTCAGGGTACACCTCTGCTGATAAGTATTGTGACAATTGTATGCTGTTATAGTAGTCTAAGCTCAAGAGGGGCTCGATGCAGTTCCTTAATAGTTAACTTCTAAAAAGATATGTCCAAGCTCGAAGCTTCCTGGAAGTTGCTCCCTTTGACCTGAGCACCTGCTTGGGTTTACTCAAACACAAAGTTATTCTGCATATGCTTAGATCCACTTTTTTCTTCTTCAGATGTTCCACCACTTGAGACTTGGCTTAAACTAGCTTATTTGTGTATTTCCATTTTCTAGGCTTGAAGAACCAAACAGATGTGTGGTTTGTCTTTCTTCCTGCTGCTCCCATTGAGACTCACGCACCTGCCATTTTGGCTTTGACTGGTGTTCTTATTCTCCTGGGGCTGCTGACTCTGTTCCTGTTGGGCCACCTGCTGGTCTTCCACATTTACCTCAGTAGGTATCACCTTGTCATGTTGTACTGCGATTCAAGTTCATTGGACTCCCCTCTCTCCACACACACACTGTGTAAGAAGCAACTGGAAATGTTTCCTCTTGTCTGAAATTTCTGGCTGAGCATCATAGCTCTTGCTTCCCCTCTTCCTTTCCACTCCTTAGAATGTATGTAAATAATAATAATTATTATTCAAAGCACTTCATAAATGTGAACTTGTTGACATCTTTACAATAACCCTATAAGGTAGATGAGCATTCATGTCTCAATATTGCAGATTGTGGGGGTGCTCTGAGAGTAAGTGGCCTACCCAGGGCTACGTAGTGATCCTGTGGCAGAGGTGACATTTGAACTGGGACTTCCTGAGTCATAGCTCAGTTTCATGGCTATGATACACCAGCTTTTCACCCCCTTGACACTGCCGGCCATATAGGAATTAGGAGGGTGTAATATAGAGTCTTTCTACACAATCACTTTCATATACAAAAAAATGTTTTGCTGAGCATTCATTGCTCAGACCCCAATATCTCCCTTTGATCATTGTTCTTTGGCAGAGAAACTGCATTTTTTGAGCAGCCAGCATACATGTTTGTCTTTTAACCAGTGGCTGTTCTGTCGACTTGGAGTATTTTGTGTGCAGTTTTTACTTGAGCACTTCTGCCTTTTGATTTAACGATACAGATATCTTATGTAGGGAGAGAGTTAGGGCTATAGCCATTTAAATTTTACTCAGAGTAGTTAGTCATGTTTATTCATTTTACTGGGTCTACTCAGTGGGACTAGCATTGGCTACAACCGTCACAGTTAATAATTTTGAGCTTTTCCACCTTTATTCAGTGTCTGAGCAGGAACCTCTTCTATTGTTTCATGTAATTATTCTCCATTCCTTCTCCTTAGTGTGGCATCGAATGACCACCTACGAATACATTGTGCAGCAGCGTCCCCCACAGGAGATGAAGGATCCTGACAAGCAGCTAGAATCCTGCCCTCCTCAAGTGAGGCCCATTCAGGTAAGGTAGGGAAGGTTAACAAGTGGCCTGTTGGCCGGATTTGGCCCAACGAGCCACGCAAAGTGATTTGCCAGCTTCTACAGCTTTACCTTCCAGTCTCAGCGTTGTGGTTCCCAGTTCTGAACCCTGAGTGCCCTTTCTGCTAGAGATGAGGAGTAAAAGGCAGCGCGTTGTGAGAGAGTGAGGGTTACCTATAGAGGGGATGTCTTTAAAATACTCCCATAAAAGGGCTTTCAGTTGATCAGCAGCCTTGTAGGAATATAGCAAGCTAAGCACAAGGCAATTGTGTCTTCCCTTCTTCTTTACCCTATTGCTTATTACTGCTTCACTCTGCTTTGGCCCAGCAGTTCATTTTCATAAGGTGAAAATGAATGAAATACCTATGCTTGGTAGGTAGAGCGCACATATCCATATTTGAGAAATGATCAAATGGTTCTTTGTTTACCATCCGATCATTTCTCAAATATGAATAGTTATACTTGAATGCCTCTTCATTTGCAGGTGACGTGTCATATATATTGTAAAAAAAAAAGTAAAGGTGTCCCCGCACTTATAGTGCGAGTCGTTTCCGACTCTTAGGGTGACGTCTTGCGACGTTTACTTGGCAGACCGTATATATGGGGTGGGATTGCCAGTTCCTTCCCTGGCCTTTCTTTACCCCCCCAGCATATGCCGGGTACTCATTTTACCGACCACGGATGGATGGAAGGCTGAGTGGACCTTGACCCCTTTTACCGGAGATTTGACTTCCTCCTTCCGTTGGAATCGAACTCTGGCCGTGAGCAGAGCTTCGGCTGCGTTACTGCCGCTTACCGCTCTGCGCCACGGAGGGTACAATATATATTGTACCTGCCTTAATACTGGATTTCTGTCATCACTGACATTAAAAAAAAGTACAGAACTGTTAGTTACCTTATTAGAATATATAAAAGATAGTAATATATATATTACTGGACTAGAAATGTTATGCATTTATTAACAGTAGCCAGTGTAATATTAGTCACAGATGAAAAAATATAAATACAGTTGTTGACTGTAAAATCACTGAGATATTTTATGGGAAATGATTCATAAATAGAATCAAATAAATGTGAGATATGACAAACTTTCTGTTTTTATTTTTCAGTTGCTGCGTAGAAATATTAAAATGATTATATTTATTAAATATATAAATAATATTATTAATTTTAAAAAATAAACAAAAAATACACCCAAACAGTTATTCATATATTGTAGATAGAAAAAAACTCCTTTAATTAAGTTCATCTGGTAGAGAGCATTGATATTGTCTAGTTACTTACTGTAGGGTTACCATGCTTTAGGGAGAAATCCAATATGGGGTGGGCCGGCGGAAGGGAGGACAGCATAAGGGGCTGCCACATCCTGTCTCTGTTCAGGAGCTCCAGGGAGGGGAGCATGCTGGCTAAGCGGCAGGGCTTGGCAGAAGGAAACTGAATGCATATTTCATTTTACCAACCTTTTTCCTGGCATAGTGTCTGCCAGGACTGGGGGCTGCAGGATGGAGCCAAACAGGGCCAGGATGCAGCATAAATCCCTCTCCCCTCGGTTCCACTCCACACACCCTTAGAATGCACATTTTTGGGGCTTTGCACCGGCCTCAGCTGGTGCCAGCCAAGCCTTGGCTGCATCCTGGTGGCAATGAAGTTCCCTGGCTGTGCCCAGGTGGGGGATTTTTGCTGGTGCAGCCCAGCTGCACCAACACCCTCCCTCTTCCCCCGGACATATGCAGCATCCTGCTGGCCCTGGCCCTGACATAAACACCATGGTGATTTAATTTTGAGCAAATTATTCTTATAAGAGAAATGTACTAATTACATTTTTTTTTAAAATAATAATTTTTAAAATCTGATTCTATGGATTTTTAAAAAATTGATTCTCATGCAGTCTATGCCAGATCAATCCTTGCTCTGAAATCTGTAGACATTGTTCATCTTGAATATAAAATTAGTTTTACAAGTTAAGAAAGTTGTCCACGTTCTGCAAGTAGACTTTGCACATCTTGGGTGCAGAGTGACCCTCCATAGCCTCTTTGTGCTGCATGATGAGACACAATTTAGCTTGCATAATCTAGTCTAGCTACAAGCTAAATGCCGAAAGTATCAGATTGGAAGGCAAGAGCTGTGCTGGGCTGAGCTGCCAGAGGGAGGTACAAGCCATGATCTGAAAGTAGCATTAGTAGGGAAATAACTTCTTAGTGAAGGGATTTATATTGTTGATCCTCTCAACTAAACACAGCCAGAATTTTCATATATTTTCATTTTCATAAACTATTGCCCCACCCTTTCATTTTTTATCAACTATTATAAAACAACTACAGAAAACTGAACACACACATACCTATGCCTGCAAGTTGTTTTGTTTTTATTAAGGCTGAGGTTTTAAGGCATGGTTGAAGTTGCAATCTGTCCATGTCTACTTGAGAGCAAGCCCCATGGAACACACTCAGACCTACTTCTGGGAAAGTATGTAGAGGATTAGGCTTTTAAAAAGGAATAATGATGTTGAAATCTACAGGTATCTATGCTAAATCATCAAATCTTCCTTCATTGTCCCAGAGTGTGAAGGCAGTTGTATAAACAAGGTTTTGGAGTAATTTTGACTTCTAATAAGGAGAGGGAAAATAACTTGTTAGGATGCGCTGGCTGTTAATTTGCCTCTGTTAGCTTTAAATAACTATTGTACATTTCAGGAGATGCAGTTTTATGGAGGAAGCCTTGGCTATACCAATCCTGATATCCAGGTGGAGGATTCTTCGGGATTAGCATCTGGGAAAGAGTGAGTAAAGCCAATGCTAAGTTGCTTTTCACATATTTGAGCTTATTTAGAAGTTGTCCTAGAGTTACAGCAAATAGTTGCATGAAGTCACTCTGAAGGGAGAGGAAATTAACATGTCTGGTTTCTCCAGGAATCTGGGGCATCATAATACTCAGCATAGACATTTGCATAGTTATAAGTAGAGAGGTTAGCTGCTTATGTGAACGGTAAGATAAGTTTCCCTGTGTATAAATGTTAACAAAGGGACATATGCAGCAAAATTTATCAATGCCTTTCTTCAGATTATGGGAAAGAGGTGAAGTACAATTTGTAATCAAATGCAAAGATTTATCACTGAACACTAAAGTCAGGATCATTCAGACCATGGTATTCTCGATCTCTATGTATGGAGGTGAAAGTAGGACAGTGAAAGAGGATAAGAGAAAAATCAACTCATTTGAAATGTGGTGTTGGAGGAGAGCTTTGCGCATACCATGGACTGCGAAAAAGACCAATAATTGGGTGTTAGAATAAATGAAACCAGAACTATCACTAGAAGCTAAAATGATGAAACTGAGGTTATCATACTTTGGACACATAATGAGAAGACATGATTCATTAGAAAAGACCATAACGCTGAGACAAACAGAAGGGAGTAGAAAAAGAGGAAGACCAAACAAGAGATGGATTGATTCCATAAAGGAAGCCACAAACCTGAACTTAGAAGATCTGAACAGGGTGGTTCATAACAGATGCTCTTGGAGGTCACTGATTCATAGGGTCACCATAAGTTGTAATTGAATTGAAGGCATATAACAAGGATTTGTAATATTATGATGAAATATACAGAAAATCTCCAAGTTGCCATTGGATTTTACATACATGCTTATCTACACATAAAGAGGAAAAATATGTTGAAAAGCATCACCTGTTGGTAATTGCATGATGCAACTTTTTATTTTGCTTCTGGTTCTTTTTTATTTTCAGAAGGTTTATTGAACAAATAAAATGAGAAAAACGACAAGGTGTTAAGCTGCAAATAAAATTAGTCAAATTCTTCAGCAAATACAGCAAGAAACGCTCTTTATTTTTGTATTGCTGACATTAAAAACATTTTACTAGAGGCATTTCTTTTTTCTGAAGAAATTCTGACAGTTCACGCTAAACCAGAACTGTAGTAGCAAAGGCTTGATGGACTGACAAAGGGAGCAGTGTTTTTACCTCTAAAAATGGATTGGTATGTGAGAAATCAACATCCCTTCTTCTGTTTTTCAGTGTAATCAAGTTCTGTATCCGCAGCGATGGCTCAGATTCCAAGCTCATCCTCACCCCGGAGCTTCCAGGGGTGCAAGCTGGAGACCAGCCACAGGTGAGAGTGAGAGTGTGGATCTGTTAATGTTTAGATCCCCCAGAGGGCTGACCAAGGGTGAATGCAGCGCTTCTGTAACCATTACAATTGCTATGGATCTCAGTTGGTGTTGGTTTGTCTTGTGGTGTAACTTCAGAAAAAGAAGAGGAAGAAAAGAAGAAAGAAGTTGCGTAAGGTTCCCTCTTCTGTGTTAGAAGAAAGATCGAAGATGCCTGATGACCCATGGTCCTCTCTTCCAGCTTTCCAGCCAGGTGACATGAGAAGGCATAGAAAGTAGAAAGTGTTAGCAGTTAGTTTATGGTGTTAGGAATGAGATATCAAGCCAGGAGATAGAAATTTTCTTAGATTAGTCAATAACCTTTTAGTGAATCGTAATGTTGGGTATGGTGTTATATAGAATATTTTGTAATCTTTTTTAAGCAGTTCTTTTTCTTATTTCATAATGACAAAAATTTTCAATAAAACAGGAAATGTGACTAGAATGGAAAGAGAACCCCTAGATACCCACAATCCCCACTCTCTCAGGCTGGCTAGGTGGCTGTAGAAAGTTCTTTTCTAAGCCAAAGAGCATCCAGGGAGGCTCTTCCTTTTCTCTTCCTGCAGCTTCTAAACATTGGAGCATGCCTTCTCAGCAACAGGAAGCATATAACCTGTATAGTTGCATGTGATCACCAGACGACCAATAAATAGCTTCCAGATGCAACTGAAGAGCTGTCACCTCTCCTTTCTCTAGCTCACTTCTTTTTTTACAGACCAAAGGGTTCACACTCCAAAGGCCATGAAGTTCTGAACTCTGTTACATTTGTCCCCTTAGCCTTTGTGTAGAACAGGGGAGAAGAACAGGATGCAGCCACTGGGCCTGATCCTGAGCTCCCCTTTTCCCCCAGTACAGAAGGGCAAGGTTGCCCACCTATCAATTCCTGTCAATCACCTGAGATTACCATGAAGTCAGGTGACATAACTGACCTTACTGTAAGTGCTGGTCAGCCGATCAGTGCTTGTAGCAAACCCCACTTTGGGCGGGAATCAGCTGCACTGTGAAGTTCTCTATTGAGAATTCTGTAGTGCAGCTGATCCCTGTGGGCCTTGCTGTCACCACCAGTCTGTTGATCAATGCTGATAGCAAGCCTCATTTCCCAAGAAGCAATCAGGAGCACACTTTTAAGGCTTCTGACTGTTCCTTTGTAGCTGTGTCTTTATTTGCCCACAGCTGACATCACATAGGAGGTCAGGTGTGGAGCAGGTGGGCGTAGTTGAGGGGAAATGGCCAGTCGAGCCAAAGTAGGACCCCGCCAAGCCTAATTTGGCCCGTGAACTGGAGGCTCCCTACTGCTGCTGCAGAAGGAGAGAAATACAATTTCCTAACAACCTCTTCCTCCTCTTCTGTTTGCAGAATTGTCCATCACAGCTGCCACCTCCTTGACTTCTTCATCCTCTAGCCTTCGCCTCCCCATTCCAGCTGCCACACCCAAAGTAGTCACACCCACGGGCAGCAACGGTCCGGTCCAGGCTGCAGGTCCTCCAGCTGACTACCATTCTGAGTCAGCAGAGTCCATGGAAGAGATCCCTGTGGCTCAGACGCGTTTGGGGAGCAGTGCTCCAAGTGGCGCTTCCCAGAGCAGTACTCGGCATCTTCCTTTCCCCACTGCTCACTCTAGAGGGGAAGGAGAGAAGCACCAGGCCGCTGGGCACAACCCAAAAGGCAAGAACTGTCAGTCAGCTACAGGGCAGCAGGTGGAAGAGCTGGAACTATCTCCTAAAATCCCAGCTGTCTTTGTCAGCAAAAGTAGTGGGGAGCCACCTGTCACTAAACCCTGGTCTGATGAAACATCATCTGAACCCCCCCACAGAAAATGTTCCAGCAAACGGCCAGTGGATGATCAGGACTGCCGCATATGGAACTCAAGCACCAGTTCAACTGCAGCTTAGACACCTGATGTCCTAAAAGCTGATGGAGAAGAAGGGATGTGTGGGCTGCTCACTCCAAATATATTAATATTCAAGGATTTTATCTTGAGCGATCTGTCTTGCTGTCTGGAGCTGGCTGGTCATGGTTCCTTGTTAACATGCTTTTTTTGGAGTGGGGGGAAGAGGGTTTATTCCATCATCTTCATAGCTCTTGCAGCTAAATTGTTTTGCCTTTGGAGGGCAAGCAAATTGTAGAACCCTCCTGTTCTTCAACAGTCTTCCCTCACCGACATGGCCCAGTGGGTTTGAAGATTTAGGGCTAAGACTTATAGATGCTGGGTTTCTTATTCCAAGCTCTGTTATGGACCCCACAGAAGCAAGCGTATGCCTTTTGCCTAACATGGCGTGTTCCCATGAGGTGCCAAAAAGAACTACGATCCCTTCCACTGTGCAAGGAGGGAGGCAATCGTGGGAACGTTGCTAGTCCTCCAGTAGCATGGATTACATTCTCTCCTGGAAACGGTTCCCTTTTGTTCTGTCTCTCTCTGTCTGAAAGGGAAGATGCACAGGGCTTTCCCTCTTCTGTGATGGCCTTGTGATGCAAGTTCCTTTAAAAAAACAAAAAAAAACTGGCATCACATGGGACACTTGCATCCATTCCCAAGGGCCAGTACCGGTTGGTTCGCTTGAGTAGCTTCCCTTGTACATGCTGTCTTGGTAGCATAAGGCCCATTGCGGGATGATGGTACGTGATGAGACAAGGTCCTTGGACGAGGCTCCTGAGACTGATGTTGGACTCGGGTTGCAGACAAGACAGACTGAGAAAAGGCTTGTGAACTTCCTCGGTGTTTCATTGTTTTCTTTTGGGGAGGGACCATACGATGGAGCACATGCTTTGCTGCTCAGTCGGGGTGGGGAACCTGTGGCCTTCCAGATGTTGTTGGACTTCCAGAAGCCCCAGCCAGCAGGACCACTGGGAGTTGTAGCCCAACAATTTCTGGAGGGGCAGCAGGTTCCCAACTCCTGACCTAGAGGTTGCATCCTTGACATCTGTAGATTCAAAAAGGCTCAGGTAGCAGGTGGTGTGAAAGGCACTCTTCTTAAGACCCTGGAGAGCTGCTGCTAGTCAGAGAAGACAATACTTGGCTAGATGGACAAATGGTATGACCTGGTACAAAGCAGCTTCAGATGTTCATGCAGCAATCAATATCCTGGGGCTGCTTGAACAGCTCTGTTTACAATTAATTTTTATCTGTGCTCTTTGCTAAATATTTTCCTTTCCCACCCCCTTTTGTGCCCTGCCTTTGGTGAGGATGAGCAGCAGTGTTGCCTCTCCAGAGGCCCAGCCTGTCTCAGTGCAACTCTGGTTCAGTCCTCACTGCACCACCACTCAGCTCTTGACATGTATAAGTATTTTGTGGGGTTGCAGCCAACACTTAAATCCATCATCAAATGACACTTTTCAGCTAGCTAAGTACTCTTAACAATCCCCAGATGTTATCAGTAGAGATAAAAATCAGATGTGTCTTCTGAACGGACGGAACCACAACTCAAGTAGCAGAGCTTGGGTTCGATTCCTGGCATTTTAAATGCAATGATCTCAGTACCAGGGCTGGGAAAAACCCTGCTCTGTTTAAGGCCCTGGTGAGCTGCTGCCAGTCAGCATAAAAAGCACAGAGCTAAATGGATTGATGGCCTGTATTGGTATAAGGCACCTTCATATGTTCAACATATTAGAAATGACCCATTATGCAAAACATAACTAAGATGCTTGGAACAGTCGTGGTTCTAGGCATGTTGAAGTCTGCCAGAAGCTAGAAATTAAAGTCCTGTAGCATACTTAGATCATACTTGCTGATCTAGATTAATCTGGAATTCTACCCTGCCATAGGGGGTCCGATCAGGTGTCTTCTAAGGGCATAAGTGAAATGTGGCAGCGGAAGATCTGTAATTGGAATGGATGCCTGTATGTTTTGTCCTCTGAAGCAAATGGCAGCTTTTAATAAGTTATTATGGCTATTAAGGTTTTAATGTGCATTGTTGGATCTTACAAAACCAAACCTCTAGAGGGCAGCATCTGAATAGAAGTGCACCCCTCCCCAGCATCACTTGCCATTTGTCTCCCTGTTTTGAGCTGATTTGCTTGAAGGATTTACCTTGACAGCTGCAGCACTCCCTCTCGCTAATCACCTGGAGGCAGCTGGAAGGTTTTTAAGGATAAAAAGCAGTTCTTTCTGTGCCTGGAACGAAAAACTCATCTGTTATGGCTGCCCGGTCAGATTGTGTATGCTGTGAATTGCTTGGTGTATCTGTTCCTCAAATGTGCGGTGCGCAATCAGGCTTAATAGTCACATCTATAGCCAAGACTAGAGCAGAGATGGTTTTCCATCCACCTTCCCATATGTCATGACTTCTTGTTCTATTCCACCTCCATGTTGCTGCTTCTCTCCCTCTTTTGGTAAAAATTGCTCTAGTTAGAGCAGTGGCCTTCAACCGGTGGACTGATCCCAGCCTGATCTAAGGTGTGTCCCAATAGCAGCACTACCACAATACAAATATATAGCAGAAAATATAAGAAGAAATGGGTCCCCAAACACATGTTTGGGTTATAGGTGGATCCTGTGTGGGGGTAGCACTTACAGTACTGCTGACATTGCTGTAGAGCACCCTTTGTGCATCTTATGCCCTCCAGCTCCTGGGGCTGACGGGAATTGTCATCCAAAACATCTGGAGGATACCAGTTTCACAAAAGCTGCTCTCGGCGACACTGGAGCAGGCTTAGCCATGCAGAACATGTTCTCTCTCCTGCATCAAGGGAGAAAAGAGTTGGCTTGAACCCTTTAAAACATTCTGTGTGGATGAAACCACAGGGGCAAGTGCCACCAAAAAACCAGGTAGAGCATTCTAGGCTGGTTGCCCTCCTGCTGTGTGCCCCTTGCTTGCCCCTGCAGATGGCAGTTGCTCTCAGCAGGCCAGCTGAGTGTCTTGTTTCCTTCCCCCTGCTGTGCTCAGCTGCCAAGAGGAATCCAGCAGCTGCCTCACAAGGTTGCAGGATGCCTGCTGTGTCACTTGTATCAGCTCATTTCCTTTCAGATCTCCCTAGGGTGTCTTCGCCCCCACCCCCCCCAAAAAAAATTGACTCCAGTGACTCACTGGGAATTATATTCCTACTTGGTCTTCTTTGGCTGGAGAGAGTGTTTGCAGAAACTACCTAGCAGCCTCCTGCCTTGCTCGGGATGATCTTGGCAGTTACTCCGGTGGTCTTTCAAGACCCATCTCCCTGCTGTACACACATACACACACTTTGTAGGTTTCCATAGTTAATGGAAACTTCAGCAAGTTGTTTTGTAATCAGCATGTAAGTGTGGAACAGCCTGGGGAACTCCTTTGCATTTTTGGCTTTTTTTTTTTTTTGGCTGAAAGGAAGTGGAAACCTTATTCTGCTCTTATTATCCTTTATCTCATTTCAGGCAGCACCATGAGACTATTAAGTCATGAATAGGATGGCTGTGTGTCCTACTTTACTGAAGACAGGCCTCTGTTTGAAGGGCTGTCAAAAGACGGTCTTATATTTGAAGGGCTGCTCAGTCTAAGTCTGGTTTAAAGACAAAAGAGCCATTAGAAGGCAGGGCAGAGGCCTTGAAGTTGCCCATTCACAATTAGCATCTGGCTGGCAGACTAGGGGCACAAGTCACCTAGTCACAGTCTTTCCCACTATGGTGAGATTTATTTCTATGAATTACAGAAATTGTTTCTACATTTGCAGCAATACATATCTCTTATTATATGCAAATATTATGCAAATCTGTCCTCTTTTTGGGTGTGATGCATTTCCTTTTTTCTGGCGATATGCAAGTTTGTTAACCTAGTCAGTTCACCTATATCCTTCCTTTCCTCCAAGGAACTCAAGGTGGCAATTATGGTTCCCTCCCTCCTCCCCTTGTTATCCTTACAATAACCTTGTAAGGTTAGGCGGAGAGATAGTAACTCTTCCAGGGTGACCCCGTGAGCTTCTAGTCCTGGTCTGAGAGGTGTAACCACTGTACCGTCCTGGTTCTCTCCTGAGCTGAGTGAGAAAAGGACTCCACTTAAAAGGCTTGTTGAAAAAGAAATGTCTTCAGTAGGCACCAAAAAGATAACAGAGATTTAAGGGCCCACAACCCTAAAAGTCTGATTCCTATGTTGTGTATAAAAACCTCCTGATGAAATAAAAGGAACCATTTGTCTGTGAGTGGAAAGGAACACAGTATTCAACTATGGATAGAGAGGAGTGCTGGTTCTATACCACTCCCTCATCATCCATCATGAAGGCAAACCCAACTTCAGGTAATGACTAGGCTTGGCCAAGCGATGTTCTACTGGCTCCTGGTGGTAAGGATGTGTTTTTAACACATGTTGCAAGTTGCATTGTTACTTGAAGTTGCTATGGTTACCAGGTATATATTGCATAAATCTCCGCTAGGTAATACTGCTATGTTGTGTAGCAACTGGTGCTACAGAAGGTGTGCTGTGTAATAATAAGTTCCCTCTGGGCTTTCTGCACAAACTCATTCCTTCCTTGTCAGAATAACCTTCCCTGATCGCGCTACATACAGGATTTATTGGGGTGCCAGAGAGTGCATCTGAGTATGTGCAGTGTGTCCTTCCTTTACCATTGAATAATCACAACCAGTTCTAGAACCAACTCCCTGTGAGCTAGAGAAGAAGAAGCCAGCTGTTGTCATTGCCACCTCTTTACATAGCCTATTTTTACTACTTAAATGATATATTATTTATAATATTCATATTTCATTTATCTTATGCAATTTGCTCTGGGAGCCTGGTTGCCTGAAGAGTGGGCTAAAAAGGTTTTCAATAAATACATATATACTCTATATAAAACGGGAAGGGCTTCCAGCATAAGAGATGAAATTAACTGCTGGAGGTCCCTATGTACGTGACGAGTCCCTATCTTCTGGTCTCTGATAAATCCTATTTTTTCTTTTTTGGTGATTCCTTGTTTTCTCAGTGTGAATTGCTGGATTTTCATTCATCCTCTCCCATAGGTCTATAGAAGTTAAGGCTTCAATGCTAAAAACACAGATACTGAATCATAGGATCCTAGTGTGGGAAGGTACCATCAAGGTCATTTAGTCCAACCCCTGCTCAGTCTAGGGTCTGCAATGCAAGATACAACTACAGTCTCCCTGACAAGATGACTACCCAGCCTCGGCACAAAAACCTCCAGTGAAGGAGAGTCAGCCATTTCCTGAGGCAGACTTTTCCACTGTCCAACAGCTCTTTCCCTGAAGTTCAGCTGACATCTGCTTCCCTGCAATTTCCACCCACTGGCTCTCGTCCTCTCTGGAGAGCAGGCTTGCTCCATCTTCGGTGTGACAGCCCTTCAGATATTTGAAGACAGCTATCATGTCTGCAGTTAATCTTCGCCAGGCTAAACATGCTGAGCTCTTTCAACCACAGGGCTTGTTTCTCCCTAGGAATGAACAAATCTGACAATTTCCATTTCTTTCTGTCTCTCATTTTTCCAGTCTTAAATGCAGTTCTCCACATTTCCACATCGGTTTGCAATTCCCCCCCACCAAGTCCTCATGAAAATTCATCAGCATTTTAATGGGAACTAATACATGTTTGTATGCAATTTCTCCTAATATACACATTTTTGCAAAGCAATGTTCCCTCAAGCTGGTTCTCCAGATGTTGCTGAACTACAACTCCCATAATCTCTGGTCATTAGCCATGCTTGCTTGGGCTGATGTAAAGTGTACTTCTGCAACATGTGGAGGGCCAAAAGTTCCTCAAACCTGTCCTAAAATAATGCTTTTTTGTATGTTATTTTCACAAATACGTGCATTTTCATGGGTACTTTCCCCCAGTATATGCAATTTCATGTACATTACTTAGCTTGAGAACTGCTGTACAAAATTCAGAGAAGTGTGGATTTTGAAGGACAGCTGTGTTTTGGTTCCCATTTCAGTGTGAAATTAGGTTTGCCTTTAAAAGTGAACTGAACTGAATTTCTCCACCACCTTTACAGTCCCCTCACCATCCTGGTCACTGTCCTCTGGGCATGCTCCAGTATGTTAATGCCCTTCTTTAAATGCAGTCACAACTGAGCACAGAAAAGAGCTGAAGCTATATCTGCTTGTGAGCTGGAGACTATGCTTCTGTTAATTCAGCTGCCTAATATAGACAGACAGACAGATATAGAGATAGGTAGGTAGGTAGGTAGGTAGATCTATATCTATATCTATATCTATATTTTAAGCTAAGGCCGCCTTCACCAAGCCGACGTCCTCCAAATTATTTGGACTACAACTCCTATCAGCCCCAACATCTGGCTGAGGCTGATGGGAGTTGTAGTCCAGCAACATCTGGGGACCCAAAGGTTGGGAGCGGCTGGCCTAAATCAAAGAGGAAGGTGGTCTCCCTCCCCAATCCATGTTCAGTTGCCAACTGGATTGGTAGTTGAATCTCACTTCACCACTGGAGATGAGATAGCATCCTCTGCTACATCTGTGGCAGCAGGCTTGTTTATGGGGGCCAGGACAGGCCACGTAGCATGCACAGCTTAGGAGGAACAGCCAATGGGCTGCTATCCCCCAGCATCTGCTGCCTGAGGCCATTGCCTCACTTTGCCTAAAGGCAGGACCAATCCTGCCTGCCGTTTTATCCACACAGTGTGAATGCATACCGCTGCACTGCAGCTGCTCTCATAATGTTTTGTACAGTTCATAAGAACATAAGAACATAAGAACATAAGAACATAAGAACATAAGAAGAGCCTGCTGGATCAGGCCAGTGGCCCATCTAGTCCAGCATCCTGTTCTCACAGTGGCCAACCAGGTGCCTGGGGGAAGCCTGCAAGCAGGACCCAAGTGCAAGAACACTCTCCCCTCCTGAGGCTTCCGGCAACTGGTTTTCAGAAGCATGCTGCCTCTGACTAGGGTGGCACAGCACAGCCATCACAGCTAGTAGCCATTGATAGCCCTGTCCTCCATGAATTTGTCTAATCTTCTTTTAAAGCTGTCCAAGCTGGTGGCCATTACTGCATCTTGTGGGAGCAAATTCCATAGTTTAACTATGCACTGAGTAAAGAAGTACTTCCTTTTGTCTGTCCTGAATCTTCCAACATTCAGCTTCTTTGAATGTCCACGAGTTCTAGTATTATGAGAGAGGAAGAAGAACTTTTCTCTATCCACTTTCTCAAGGCCATGCATAATTTTATACACTTCTATCATGTCTCCTCTGACCCGCCTTTTCTCTAAACTAAAAAGCCCCAAATGCTGCAACCTTTCCTCGTAAGGGAGTCGCTCCATCCCCTTGATCATTCTGGTTGCCCTCTTCTGAACCTTTTCCAACTCTATAATATCCTTTTTGAGATGAGGCGACCAGAACTGTACACAGTATTCCAAATGCAGCCACACCATAGATTTATACAACGGCATTATGATATCGGCTGTTTTATTTTCAATACCTTTCCTAATTATCGCTAGCATGGAATTTGCCTTTTTCACAGCTGCTGCACACTGGGTCGACATTTTCATTGTGCTGTCCACTACAACCCCGAGGTCTCTCTCCTGGTCGGTCACCGCCAGTTCAGACCCCATGAGCGTATATGTGAAATTAAGATTTTTTGCTCCAATATGCATAATTTTACACTTGTTTATATTGAATTGCATTTGCCATTTTTCCGCCCATTCACTCAGTTTGGAGAGATCTTTTTGGAGCTCTTCACAATCCCTTTTTGTTTTAACAACCCTGAACAATTTAGTGTCATCAGCAAACTTGGCCACTTCACTGCTCACTCCTAATTCTAGGTCATTAATGAACAAGTTGAAAAGTACAGGTCCCAATACCGATCCTTGAGGGACTCCACTTTCTACAGCCCTCCATTGGGAGAACTGTCCGTTGATTCCTACTCTCTGCTTTCTGCTTCTTAACCAATTCCTTATCCACAAGAGGACCTCTCCTACAGCATGCCACAGGCCAGTGAAGAGCCCATTGATGGGGAGGGAGTGGGTGAGTTTGCAAAGTGATTCTTGGCATGAGAGTCGGAGTCCAAACATGCCCTTATTTCCATCTGACCAACGTTGCAGGACACTCTGTCCAGTTGTGTGCTGGCATCAGCCTCCTTTTGTAGATGGAGAGACAAAAGTCATGCTGCTTCAGTGTAACAAATAGGATCAGAGCTGCATAATAATAGAAGCCCAGATTTAAGATGGTGCTAGCTGCCAGGCCCCACCCAAAGATTTCCAGACCTTTCTTAGATTTTGCACTGTGCAACCCGGGAGGAGGGGAGTGACTTGGCCACACTCTGTCCAGCACCAGAGAACAAGGCGTGGAGAGGCAGGTGCAAACTCCATAGATCAGCCTTTGTCAGCTTGGTGGCCTCCAGATGCTTTGGACTACACAACTCCCATCAGCTGAGCTGGGTTGATGGGATGTGTAGTACAAAACATTTGGAGGGTACCAGATTGGCGAAGGCTGCTGTGGTTAATGGCTTGATTGTCAGCATTCTGTGCCTTTTGAGTGCAGAGCGTAATATCCTGCTGCTTCCAGTTTGCCCTGCCATTTACTGACCTATTGATCGAAGTGGCACAGGCTGGCTCAGAGCCCAAAGCATTGATGGGAAATCTAATTAAAATAATTGGCTTCCAGGGCGGTGTAAACCAGCGAGTGCTGCTTTAGGGAGCTATATGTCAGCCAAGGATAGGAGTGGAAGATTTGCCCAGCTCTCTGAAAGTGTGCTTGGCTTAGCTGAACTACCAGTTGGGGAGGAGGCGAGATGGGGGGGGGGATGGGACTTTTTCCAATGATAGATCAGAGGTGCAGATAGATAATTTCAGATGCAGGATTTAATAGTATTCCAAAAGTAGAGACTCCTTAGAT
The DNA here is from genome assembly GCF_030035675.1 of Rhineura floridana. Taxonomy (NCBI): domain Eukaryota; kingdom Metazoa; phylum Chordata; class Lepidosauria; order Squamata; family Rhineuridae; genus Rhineura; species Rhineura floridana. The sequence goes on along the minus strand of NC_084492.1, from coordinate 20,942,450 downwards.
CAGGGGCAGGCCAGATCTAGCTGCTGGGCCAGATCTTTATCTCCCCACTCCTGCCAGGCCAAATTTAACAAGTGGGTGGGGCCACTCACCTATTACTCACCTGACATCACTATGATGTCACGTGATGCTGCACTTTGAAGTCCTGATTGTCAGGACTTCAAAGTGCAGTGCGGGGCTCTTTAGATCAGGGGTGGACCAGATCCTTATCACCCCACCCCTCCCAGGCCAAATTTAACAGGTGAATGGGGCCACTCACCTGTTAATCACATGACTATGATACATGGTGATGCTGCACTTTGAAGTCCTGATTGTCAGGACTTTAAAGTGCAGCACAGGTCTCTTTGAAAGCCCTTTTGCAAACAGCCCCACACTGCTCTTTAAACCTCTGAAAAGCAGAGGTTCAAAAAGTAGTGTTGGGCCTTTCTGATTTGAGAACTGCGTTGTCTTTCATTTACTTTTCTTTTGTCCTGCCATTCCTTCCACTTTCAAAAATGTAAGGTCTGAGAGGCATGAACTTCAAATGTGGGGCCTGTATATTCATTGCTAAAGTTGGCAACCTAACCCTCTAACCTTTTCTTTATTCAAAAGCCAAGTCACCAGTCCTCATCATTGCACATACATTTTTGGAAATATAGGTTGCAGTCAGGGAAAGCCTAGAAAGTTAGTTGATTTGGGCCGCACAAATGCAGGGAGCGTTAACATAGTTCCCCTTTGCTTCACATGATGAAAACTCCCTCTCTGACTTTACTGGCTACCTGGCTTCAATCTCTAGGAAATCTTTTCCTCTTTTGCTCTAAATAATTTGAAATTGTGGGTGACTGAATAAATATAAAGCATGCAAAGCAAAACATGAAATATATAGTCCCTCTACGTAAATTAATCTGATGGTGGAACTCAGAATATGCCACAGCTGGGGATGGGGTGGGCGGATTTAAAGATGAATTTGTCAAATTTGCACTTTCCAAAACAACATGAGAACTGAAACACAGTCATCGTTCAAAATTCATACTTATCCTAATTTTGTAATGCTGTTCTCTGTCCAGTGTTTACAGAAATGCGTATCTTAGGTAAAAGTGTGCATTAAAACGAATATTTAGTGAAAATAACACAAAATGCACTGCATTGGGAGGAATCACTTGCAAAAATAAGTACATTAATCAAAGCAGCATACACAAAAGTGTTTATTAGGAGAAAATTGCACCTACATGCTGAAGAATTTTCATGAGGATTTTTTTAAAAATTGAATTGCTGCAAAAAGGTGGAAAACTGAATTTCAGACTGGAAAACTGAGAGAACCAAAATGGACAGATCTTTCCATCCTTACCCACAGCCCCAGTCATAACCAGGCACTTAGAAAACCTTTCATCATGCAGAGTTGGATCTGCCTTAGGGAGTTCACCCAAGGGTCAGAGCCAACCCTTTTCTGAGCTGGGAACAAGCTTAGACAGCCTTTCCCCAAGGGAGCCCTTTTGCTCTGGGACTGCCCCCTTTTCCTTCCTAGTGAGTGGTGAGACTCATCTAGGTGACACCGCTGGGACCATGGGATGCAGCAGATGGGATGGGGCTAGCTGGCTCAGCCTTGCCCTGGTTGCTAGCTGCACAGGGCCGGCTGCTGTGGAGACGCCTTTGCTTTCACTACAGCCGAAAACATTTCTCCTCTCTTCTGTTGTGCAGCCTGTTTGTTCTGTTCTTGGCATCCTCTCCATTCAGAGGAAAACAATACCGCATGTGAAAGGCGGTGACGGGTTGTGCCATCCCGTTGACCTCTCCCGCCCCATCCCGAGTTTGCTGCCTGTGTCCCTCCCCCAGGGTCCACAAGGCAGCTGCAGCAATGGCCGCAGTAATGCTTTCATCTCGTATGTTCCCTGACACCATAGAGATTGCTTAGCTGGAGGCCAAACAGATCTCCTCAGCCCTTGGCCCTTTTGGTCTCCTCCTGCGTGAGCCTCTGGATTCCTGGCAGTGTATGTCACACAGATGACCGGCCAGGCTCCCACAACTGCTTTGAGGCCTGGCTGGAGGCGTGGGCAGCTTCTCCCCTCGCATGGCTGAATAAGCAGAGAGAAGGCAAGGAGGAGCTGCGTTTCAAGCGCCCCATGAATGGACCAGAGTAATGGAGAGCTGCAGCTGGGAATCCTTCAGCCAAGCGGCTGCAATGTTGCCTCCTTGCGACGCCATCAACTCTGAAGCACAGGCTGGATCTCATTAACTAGAGGCAGGCCATGGAATCGTGAGTTCCAGCCGTGTTGGCTAATCAAGTGCTGCTGCCCGAGTGTGGGAACGAAATGATGTGCCAAAGTGCACTTTGTTCCTTGCTGACATCAGCCAGTATTGCAGAGACTCTTGACATCTCCTGCTCAGTGTTCCAATCCCCACGTTCCTGGGCGCTCTCTTAGAAGGGTGAAGAACAATCAAACCTTTAGTGTGTTATGACTATTACACCCTTCCCCCCCCCGGCAGTTTTCCAGGCACAACGTTCAAAACATGACATAAACCCTGCCCTCAGGTTTACAATAGAAAGAACACAACGCAAGAGGAAAAGGGGATGAGGAGGGAAGAGGAAAACCAGCATATTCAGGTACCAAAAATGTTCCAGTTACAGAATGACCTGTAGACAGTGGTGACTGGTGCCCATTGGGACTGGTGAGGCAGAAGACGGAGCCCAACAGGAGGTGGAGTCGGAGCCAATGAGAGGCAGAGCCAACTAATTCTAGCTGTGTCTCCATTCTCTTCCCTCTTGAATTCTACAAGGGCAACTCTGAGACTAAGGAGGTGGGAGCTGACAGGCAGTGTCATCCCCTGGGTTGGATGTAAGTAAGTCTGCAGGCAGGAGGGAACACGCAGGTGGGGGCAGACTGAGATCGGTGGGACAATTCCCCATTCACCCTAATGGAGCAGCCTCCACTGGTCCTAGCCAACCTGATGGAAAAGGCTGCATCCTCATTTGTCTCTCTGCCTCAGCCCTTTCTGGGGTGGGTTGCTGATTGTCCTGCAGGTTTTGCCTAACAACGGTGTCCTGCTTCTAAACAAAACAGTTACACAATGGATAGCCAGAAGTAAGCACAGCCTCTTGCAAACGTATCTGCAGCCTTGACTATGGTTAGGGTGTTGCCCTGTATGGAAAAGAAGCTGTTAAAATTCTCACATGGTTTCTCGCATGCTCAAGGGGTTAGCTAGCCATGGCAAAGCAGGGTGTGGCCTCTAAATTCTGTCTGCTTTCTCATCTCATCTGAGAAGTGCAGTACTTGCAAGGGTGTAATCGTCCAGGGTCTCCGGGGGTCTTAGATCCCTTGCGTTTTTGGGAGCCAGGTTCCAGCAGGATCCCTGTGTCTCCAGTGCCCTACAAGCCAATCAGCGTGAAAGGGGACCGTGTCAGCCACTGAGAAGAGCCTTCTAACTTGCTTCCTTGTTGTTTCCTGCAGATTGGAAAATCAGAGTGAAAGGAGTTCCTACTAGTTCCTATTTCAAAAAGCCAAGCTGTGGGAAGTGAAGATTCTGTAATTGCAGAAGAAGAGACAGTGAATCCTGGTGACAGCATTCCATCTACATCATTGAGCAGTTTGGTAGCAGCAGAAGAAAGATGTGTAGATGCTGAATTCAATTATTCAATCAGTATTTCTAACAGTGAGAAAGAGCAGTCAAATGGTGACAGTGATAGAGAAGCAGAAAGCAGTATTCAAACCTGGCCAGATTATTCTATAATCTTAGAAAGTTGTATAATCTTAGAAGAGGGTGTGGCTTTGACTATTAGGAAGGGACTCTGCACTTCTGAATTTGCTGAGTACGTGGGCAGTCTGTACTACTTTCAACTCGGCCACTGATTCCCATACTGAATCTTAAAGGAGCCCAGATGGATCACACCAAAGGCCCATCTGGTCAGCATTCTGTTTCCTCACTGTCCAACCAGATCCCTCTCCCATAATACTAGAACTTTGGGAGATCCAATGAAGCCGAATGTTGGAAGATTGAGGACAGACGAAAATGAAGTGTTTCCTCACACAGCATAGTTAAACTGTGGAATTTGCTCCCACAAGAAGTAGTGATGGCCACCGACTTGGGTGGCTTTGAAAAAGAATTAGACAGATTTGTGGGGAATAAAGCTATCAAATATGCCTCTGAATACTAGTGCTGGGAATCACTGGTGGGTGGTGCACATTGGGGGCTGGTATGGCAGAAGGCATGGAGCCCAACAGTAGGTAGAGCCAGCGCCAATGACAGACAGAGCCAAATAAGATTGTGGGTACACTAGTCGCTTCAAAAGCAGCAAGAATGGTTTTCCTGGCTGCGTTTTGAAGCGACTTGGCCCTTGACTGGTCACACCTTCTTTCCCCACTGCTGACCTTTAAAGATGGCCCACAGCAACGTGTTGGGCCAATCACTGTCTCTGCCTGAGCCTGCAGCAAAGCATTTCCATTGGCCACCCCTGTAAGACAAATGGGTTGATCTACCAATAATTTGCAAAATCTGCCTGAATTAAAACAACAACAATCAAGCTGATCCCACCAGGTTTTAGAGTAAAAAGCAGGAGTGTAGTCATCCAGGGACTGGGGGTTTTTTAGTCTTAATTTTTTTGAAGCAGGGTCTCTATGTCTCCAGCATAGGTGGGTGCTGGCTGAGGATGGTGGGGCAGTGCCCCATTTGCCCTTGTGGACCAGCCTCCACTGCAGATAAATAAATAAATTAAAAATAGCCCAGCTAATTGGTGGCTTCTGACCATTCTAGGAAGCTGCCCTCTCCCTGTAATGCAATACCTTCAATTTATGCTTGCTAGATGGCAATGTCAATAGTAGTACTATGAGGTCAAGAACTCATTTGTGTGGGAGCCAAAGACAAACATCCACAGTCCATGGGAACTTCTTGTCTTAGGCTGCCATCCTGCAGACGCTTACCTGGACATAAACTCCACTGAATTGGATTTATTTCTGAGTAGACATGTAGAGCCTTTTGCTGTAAGTATTGTTGAATCTTACATCTGCACCATACCTTTAAAGCACTATTACACCACTTTAACATTCATGGCTTCCCCAAAGAATCTTGGGAACTGTCCTTTGTAAAATGTGCTGAGAGTGGTTAGGAGACCCCCCCATTCCCCTCAGAGAGCAACCATTCCCAGAGTTCTCTGGGAAGAGAGATTGATGGTTAAACCACTCTTGGAATGGTAGCTCTCTGAGGTGAATAGGGGTCTCCTGACAACACTCAGCATCCTTAACAAACTACAGATCTCAGGATTCTTTGGGCGAAGCCATGGCTGTTTAAAATGGTATCATGGTGCTTTAAATGTCTGGGGCAGATGTACGTGCAGGGCTGGCCCTGCCTTGGGCAGAGTGAGGAAAACCCCTCAGGAAACAGATGCTGGGGGGCAGCAGCAACAGCAGCCCTCAGCTGTTCCACCTGAGCTCCCCAGCCATTTTCCTCTGTTGCCTCTGGGCCCCCTAAATGAGTCTGCTGCCTGCACTGCAATGTGGTAGCGGATGTTACCCCACCACTGGTGCTGAAGTCATATTTAGCTGCCAGTCTAGTTGGTTTATGTATGTGGAATGGGGAGACTGTAGGCTGCTGAGTCTCACTGTCTGGTGATTTTCCAGAAAGACAGAAGTAGAGAAATGACACCTAAGGGTTAAACTATGTTAAAGGCTGCCAAGGCCGTCTCGAAGCAGATGTGGTTGGCAAGGGCAGCGAAAAAGAGATATAAACCTTGGAAACCGAAAGCACAGTGTGGGGGAAAGTATTTTGTGAAGAAAGGAGTTTGTTAGGAGAAGCAAAGGAGAGCAATTCATGTCTGTTTACCTATTGTCAGTAAAGACTCTTAACTTTAACTACCTGTGTCTCCGTGGCTATCTTTCGGCTGGACTATCTATGCTTGGGTACAACCAGGCAACTGGGGTAACATCTCGGCCGCACCGCATCACTACACCACAGGGGTTATGGGCCCAGCCTACGGCCCAATTACTCCAGACTAGCCAGCCAATGGCCCGGAGTAGGAGCGCAGAAAGCAGAACAGACGGAGAAGCAAGCAAGCCAGAAGCTTGGGAGAAGCTGTGAAGTGGCAGAGTGCTTGAGTGTAATCGGAGAAGTGTGCTGCGAGGAGATGGCAGTTTCACTTTCAGCCGGGATGCCTCTGGAAAGGCTCACTGATCGTAATTATTCCAGTTGGAGGCTGAGGATGCAAGCTTTCCTAACAAAAGAAGATTTATGGCAGGTAATCGAAGCCGACCCCCCCGGAGCTCCACAGCCAGAGTGGATACGCATGGATGAGAAGGCAAGAGAGTTTATTATATTGGCTTTAAGTGACTCTCAGTTGTTATATGTGAAAGAGAAACCAACAGCGAAACGTATGTGGACTGCTTTGCATGAAGTTTATGTGAGGCAGACAGCGAGTAGCAAGATTTACCTGGCGCAAAAGCTTTATCAGATGAAGCTGGCTGAGAACACATCAATGTCGGAGCATTTAATGGAATTCAAGAGACTGTTTGCAGAGCTGCAGAAACGTAGAACATACACCGTTGCAGCAAGTCTATATTATATTGGCTTCGTTGGATGCGTCGTGGGACTCATTAGTAAGTTCTTTAGAAGTGATGGATGACACGGGTTTGACAGTGAATTATGTCGAGGGCAAGCTTCTTCAGGAATGGGAAAGAAGGAGAGAAGCCGGACGGGAGAAAGCGGAGAAAAGTGAAAGCAGGAAGACAAACTTCAAAGAGACTGAAGCAAGATCATTTGGACTTAAAGCTTGTTTTGTTTGTGGCTCGAAATCACATCTACAAAGAGACTGTGCAATGAAGCGGAGAGGACGGGACTGGAGGTCAAGTGTGCAGATGGTGAATGCTGGAACTCGTAAACTGAATGACTGTGAGAGCAGAGACAGTACTTTATGGATAGTCGATTCAGGAGCTACACACAGTTTAATCAAAGACTTAAACTTGTTTAAAACCTCACTTCCCACAACAGAAGTCGTTGTTTTGGCAGATGGAACGAAGAGGGAGGTGATGGGCAAAGGTACAGTGAAATTAAGTATGTTAAACACAATAATGACAGATGTATTGTATGTGCCAGGGTTGGAATGTAACATAATGTCTGTAAAGAAGCTCAATGCAATGGGATATACTGTAATATTCAAACAAGGGACGTGTGAGATCATGAAAGGAGACAAGATTTGTATGACAGGGTTTATGAGACATTCACTGTTTTACATTCAGTTCAAACACACAGGTTGTGCAGCAATGAGTGCTAACAGAAAGCCTCATGATGGCTGTGTTCATTTATGGCACAGAAAACTGGGACATGCTAGTTATGGCACCATAATAAAAACCCCAAGTAACAGTGTGGATGTGACACTGAAGGAGTGTGACCAGTACATAGATTGTGAAGTGTGTAAACAAACAAAAGCCACAGTTGCTCCTATTTGCAAAGAGGCAGAAAGCAACACAAACGCACCATATCAGTTGATTCACGTGGATTTAGCTGGACCGTTTAACTGTTCACAAGGAGGTGCTAAGTACTTTATGGTGATAGTGGATGATTACACTAGATACTGCACTGTTTATCTGCTTAAGGGTAAAAATGAAGCAGAAAGGAAACTGAAGCAGTTTATTAAGAAGGTTGAAACGCAACATAGAGTTACAATACAAAGCATACGTTCTGATCAAGGGGGTGAGTTCACTAGCAAAACATTGGAACAATACTTGACCAATAAAGGTATAGAGTTGCAGAGAGGCAACGGAATTGCAGAGGAGACAAATAGATCATTGCAGGAGGCAACAAGAGCTATGTTAAGAGATTCTGAACTAACAAATGCATTTTGGGGAGAATGTATGATGTACACTACTTACATTCAGAACAGACTGTTTCACAGAACCATGAACATGTCACCATATGAGAAGCTAACAGGAAAGAAGCCGAGGCTTCAGCACATAGCGAGATTTGGGGCCAGGTGCTGGGTGCACATACCCAAAAGCAAAAGACAAGGGAAACTAGCCCAAAGAGCACAAAAAGGGAATGTTTTGGGTTTCCAGAATGCTTTCTACAGAGTGTGGGTACCAAGTCAACACAAGGTGGTATTGAGGAGAAGCATTAAAGTACATGAACAGAATTGGGATCAAAACACATATGGTGATCTAGGGAATTCACACACAGCGTCCACTGAACATGAGGTAGAGCAGGAGATCAAAGAAGAAGAAGAAGAGGAACCTGTTGTTGGGCTGGTGACCAGTAGGCATTACTGTCTCTAGTTGTTTTCCATGAAGCCTGCAAGTTTGAAGACGTAACTGTGGTTAAGGGGGAGTTATGTCTATGCCCTGTCTGGGAACGGACTGCCAGGGCCGTTGCTATGGTAGCCATCTGATAGCGACTGGGAAAGTTCTAACAGAGTCTATGTGTTGTCCTTCTTCTGAATTATGCCTCTGAGCTGAGAGGCTGGTTTTTGTGTTTATCTATGGAGAGAGATGTACCAGAAGGGGGGTGACTGAAGAATCTCTACATGTATTTACTCTTAAGCCTCTGGCCTTAATGTCTTTCAATAAAAGACTCTTAACATGCTCTAAAGAAGTTTCTTGCTCAACTTAACTCCAACGTAATGCATGCTGTTTCACACAACAGCGCACACATGCCAACAGTGGTAGCAGAGGATGGTTGCGCTCCACAGCGCATTACACGGGAGTAAGTTGCTGGTCTGAACGGCAGACGGAGTTCCAGAGAGGGCAGCTTGATTGATTGAATCAGACGGAGGTGAGCAACATGGCTGTAAACCTGTCTGGGGGAGGCTTGCCGATGGAACGACTTAATGAGAAGAATTTTGGCAGCTGGAAGCCGAGGATGAGGGCTTTGCTGATAAAAGAGGATTTATGGGACACAATAGATGGACCCACTCCGGCGGTACTGACTGCGGCTTGGACGCGTAGAGATCAGAAGGCGCAGGCTTTTATACTTCTGGCTCTATCTGACTCTCAACTGCTACACGTGAGAGATGTTACAAACGCCAAGGAGATGTGGGACCGGTTGGAAGGCATTCATGTGCAACAGACCGCGGGATCTAGATTGTGTTTGGCACGGAAGATTTATCAAATGCGCTTCACGGGTGAGTGCGACATGAGTGAGCATCTCACGGAATTCAGACGCCTGTTTGCTGAGTTGACAGACCGAGGCGTCGAACACTCTGAACTTCAGAAGACCTATCTGATCCTGGCTTCACTTGATGGGACTTGGAATAATATGGTAATGGCTTTCAAAGCCATGCCTGACGGAGGTTTAAACGTTGCATTTATTGAGGAAAAATTGACCCAAGAATGGCAGCGGAGACAGGAGGCGAAAAGAGCCGAGTCGATGGAGGCTGTCAGGAGGCCAGAGGTGAAACATGCCATGCCGAAGGATAATAAACAGGAGCAGCAACAGAGGCTGAAGGCTTGTTTTGTTTGCGGAGATCGACGACATCTCCAGCGCGATTGTCCAGTCAAGCGAAACTCCAGGGACGGAGGCTTGAGGCAGGGAAGTGTGAACTTTGTCTGTAAACAGAACTCTGTGAACTGGTTGCTCGACAGCGGAGCAAGCCATATATTAATTAAAGACAGACGTTTGTTTTACGTTTCAGAAGAAGTGAAAGACTTTGTTTTACTTGCTGATGGATCACGGAAATCCGTAAAAGCTAAAGGTCTGGTGCAATTTGACAAACTTGGACTAATGTCAGACTGTTTGTTTGTTCCGGAATTGGCTCATAATATTTTATCAGTTAGCAAACTGGTGAGTTGTAATTATTCAATTTTGTTCCACAAAGACCAATGTTTTATAATGAGGGGAGATTAAGTGTGTATGCAGGGAAGCCTTAATGATTCACAGTTTGTAATAAAGAGCAGTCAAGCAGGGTGTGCTGTGTTAAACGCTGAGGCACAGGTACATCAGGGCTGCGTCCATGAATGGCATCAAAGGCTGGGGCATGCAAACCTTGACACGATAAGGAAAACCCCTTTGCACAGTGAAGACATGCGTTTAAAACATTGTGGACAGTTAATGGATTGTGATTCTTGTAATCAAGCTAAAATGACTATTGCACCAATAAACCGGGAGGCTGACAGAACCACAACAGCTCCCTACCAGCTAGTACATGTTGATTTAGCAGGGCCAATAAATGCTTCACGAGGAGGTGCGAAATTCTACATGGTACTGGTAGATGATTTTTCAAGATTTTGTCATGTTTTTCTGTTAAAGCATAAAAGTGAAGCTGAGCAGAAGCTGAAACTGTTCATTAAGAGAATCGAAACTCAACACTTGGTCACGGTGAGGGCTATACGCTCAGACCAAGGTGGGGAATTTACGAGTAAAGCATTGAGTGACTTTCTGGAGAGTAAAGGAATAAACCAGAATTTCACTGCTCCACACAGCCCGTTTTCCAATGGAACTGCTGAGAGAAAAAATAGGGTGCTTGGGGAAGCAATGAGAGCCATGCTGCTGGATTGCAATTTAGGGAATTCTTTCTGGACAGAAGCAATTCTTTATGCGAATTACATTCACAACAGGGTGTTACACAGTGCTATTGGAATGTCTCCTTATGAGAAACTTACTGGCAGAAAGCCTAGAATACAACACATTCAAAAATTTGGGGCAAGGTGCTGGATCCACATTCCACAGGGAAAAAGGAGGGGCAAGCTTGCGCCCAGAGCACAGCAAGGTTTTGTTTTGGGATTTCAGAATGCATATTACAGAGTTTGGTGTCCAGACACACAGCAGTTAATTCTGAGTAGAAGCATTAAAGTCTCAGAAAAGCCTTGGGATCAAAGGGAGACAGTCCTTCTTACAGGAACAAATGACACACAAACACAATCACAGAAATATAAGCCAGATGTTGACATTAAAGTGGAAGGTACACAAATTCCTCTCAGAGATGCTTTGACTGAGCTCATTTCTGGAAAACGCAGATCAAAGAAACGAAAAGCTGAGGAAATGGAAGCTCCTGCGCAGGTTGTGCCAAGCACAAGCTCAAATGGGGGGGCAGAGAGAGCCGAGGCTCTGGTTCCTTTAAGACACTCCACGAGAGCAAATTTAGGCAAACCACCTGACAGATTTACTGTAGGATTAATAACAAGTCCTGGCATGAATAAAGTTGTAGACATGGATCCTGAGACACTTTATTTGACATGTGTTGAACCAAAGTTTGAGTGAATAAAGTTTTGAACTGTACTGAGATGTAATTTTGAACTGTACTGAACTGAAAATGTATGATGCAATGTACTGAAATGTATTGCAAGAGGTATTGTAGAAATGTATGACTGTATGACTCTGTATTATGGAGATGAATTTCATGTATATTTTGCAGTCTTAATGGAAAAAGGGGGAACTGTAATGCATGCTGTTTCACACAACAACGCACACATGCCAACACCTGTTACTGTAGTGGATGAGAGGGAAACCGAGGAACCTGTTACATTAAGACGCTCGGAGAGAGCCAACTTGGGTAAACCGCCTGAGAGGTTTCAAATTGGCATGATTAAAATAAATGAAAACAGAGAAAGGTATGATGAAAACACACTGTATCTGGAATGTGTGAAACCATGAACTGTATGTAATGCTTGTATTTCTGAGATGAAAAGAAATGTATGTAACAAATGTATATTGCATATTGAAAGACTGTCTTTATGGAAAAGGTGGGAACTGTAGGCTGCTGAGTCTCACTGTCTGGTGATTTTCCAGAAAGACAGAAGTAGAGAAATGACACCTAAGGGTTAACCTATGTTAAAGGCTGCCAAGGCCGTCTCGAAGCAGATGTGGTTGGCAAGGGCAGCGAAAAAGAGATATAAACCTTGGAAACCGAAAGCACAGTGTGCGGGGAAGTATTTTGTGAAGAAAGGAGTTTGTTAGGAGAAGCGAAGGAGAGCAATTCATGTCTGTTTACCTATTGTCAGTAAAGACTCTTAATTTTAACTACCTGTGTCTCCGTGGCTATCTTTCGGCTGGACTATCTATGCTTGGGTACAACCAGGCAACTGGGGTAATATCTGGGCCACACCACATCACTACACCACAAGACAGCACCATTACTGCCGTTTGTCTCAGGCAGCAAAAGGTCACATATGCAGAATACATTTAAAGCATATGGCTTCCCCCAAAGAATCCTGGGAACTGTAGTTTGTTAAGGATCCTGGGAATTGTAGCTATGTGAGGGGTAAACTACATTTCCCAGGATCCTTTAGGGGAAGCCATGGCCTTTCAGTGATTGGTATGGATGCGACCAAAATGTCAGGTTGCCCCTGTGATTTGGTACAGCCCAGATTGTCTCTCCTTACCACCAACCTGTTGTAAAACCAGTATCTACAAGCAAGTTATTTGTGCTGATATGGTAAGCTAGCAAATGAGCACTTCTGTTCTGGATCACTTTCTTCCTTATGTGGCTGTGTGATACAGTGGTTAGAGTGACAGGCTAGGACTTGGGAGACCCTGGTTCAAATGCCCACTTGGCCATAGAGCTCATAATAAACATAAACAACATATGATGCACCTGCTGGCTGGGGCTGATGGGGATTTTTATTTATGTATTAGTTCATCATGACAGCCAGTGTGGCGTAGTGGTTAAGGTGTTGGACTACGACCTGGGAGACCACAGTTCAAATCCCTACACAGCCATGAAACTCACTGGGTGACCTTGGGCCAGTCACTGCCTCTCAGCCTCATGAAAACCCTATTCATAGGGTCACCATAAGTCGGAATCGACTTGAAGGCAGTACATTTACATTTTTATTAGTTCATCATCATAAATCGTTATTTACAATCAACAGATCACATATATAAAACATAATGCTGGGAGTTATAAAATAAGACTACATAGTAACACAGGGTACAACGAGCAACAAACTGGATTATATAAACAACTCCAAGTTGTTTAATTACCATTGACAATCATACAGGGTCTAGTCCGGATGGCCAAGTTCAGGAATTTTGCCACTTGCTCAGTAATTGCCTTATCTGAACCCTCAAGTAAAACAGTCAAAAGGAACTCAAAAGAACAGCCTGGAAAAGACTGCATAATACCGGGGTGCGGAGGGTGCAGCCCGCACCCGGGTGTCACCATGAGGGGGGTGATACCCAGAGCCACCCCGCCCCGCGCTGTTGCCCGGCAAGGCTGCACCGACTCCTCCTCGGAGGCGGGCGGGCAGGCGGACGAGAGCGGGAGCGGGAGCAGTGTCGGCGGGGCAAGGGAGGTGTGCCGGTGTTCCCAGGCTTTCTGCGGCTGGGTGCCCCTCCAGCTTGCGTCCTCCCAGGGGCATAGACAGGGTGGCTGGCCTTGAGTGCACGCGCGCAGGCGCGCGCACACAAGCCCAGCCACCTCGTCCATGCCCCTGGGAGGGCACGCACCAGAGGTCCGCATTCCCCCACACTCCCGCTAGTGATGCCACTGGCCCCCTTCATAATAGCTGCAATTAAACAGGACGTATGAAATAGACTCCACTTTGTCATTATCACAGGGGCAACATCTGTTGTTTCTTGAAGTTTTTTTATATCTGCCATCCAAAGGTTTAGAGGGTAGGACATTAAACTGAGCCAAAGAGAATGCCCTCCTATACTTGGGAATAAATAACCAGCTTAGGGTTAAGCTTAGGGCATCCCGTCTTTGTGAAGAAAACCTGATAGACCCAGTGACTGGGGAGAACAAGGACCCTGTGGGACTGCAGAGAGCTCTTGGTTATCAGTATGCACTAGCCTCTGTTTGACAATCCCTTTGGTGCTTTCAAAATCCATAGAAAGCAGATCAGAAGGAGAGAGGCCTACTGAAGTAACTTTTTTCACCACTGTCTTTGACCAAGATGACTCTGCAGAATCTCTCATTGCCTGAGATGTAAGGAAGCTATGGGTAAGCACCAGACAGCAGCAAAGCCAGAGATGAATAGCATAAGTCCAGGCTAAGCATTTTAGGGAACTGAGACCAGCCTCTAGATTAAGGGTGGCTCCAGAGACACATTTTAGGACACCAAAGATGAACCTAAGGAAAATGGATTGATTTCAGCCCGGAAAAGATCTGTGCAGTTCCCTGTGAATTCCCTAAAGGCCCCCAGTCAGACAATAGATTGTAACATTCCTGAGGCAATGCCTGCAACATATAAGTCACAACACCTCAATACGAAGGGACGGCTGGCCCTAAGCCCCGAAATTATGGTATTATGTATTAGTTTTATTTATTGATTACATTTATATCCCAGCATTCCTCCAAAGAGTTCAAGGTAGCAGACATGCTTCCCCCCTCCCTATCCTCTCCCCCATTTTATCCTCACAACAACCCTGTGAAGTGGGTTAAGCTGAGACAGCAGGACCCTGGCCTCCCAGGTCTTAGTCTGACTGTCTTAAACACTACACCTTGCTGGCTGTCCAAATCATCTGGAGGGCAACAGTCTGGCAAAAGCTGGTCTAGTCACTGCAAAAAGAAAAAGAAAAATGGAGTTTATGTTGGAATATATGGGGTTCAACTCCAGCTTGTGGGTCGAGGCTGCATGGGGCTAAAGGCATAGCTAGAGAGGAGACCTCTTGGTTGCTAGGCTATACCTGTCCTTTGATCTCCTGCTGTCTCTTCCTTCCTGCTAGCTAGACTGATATGCAAGGAATGTTGATCCCTGTTCCTTCCCACCTTCCACCCGTTTTTCGAGAGGGGAGCAGACATCTTTCCTTTGTCTCTCCCTCTAAACCAGCATGAGGGCTAGCACTGGGACCAGTGCCGGCTGCTCCAGCATAGCTAGTTAGCTAGATATAGAACTCTTTCCTATCAAGTATGTACTTCCAGAATAAAGTAGTTATTAAAGTAAAGCTTTAAAATAAGAAAGCTTAAACTGACTAATTTGCAGGGAAAGTAGAATCTTAGCAAAGATTCGAACACACACACATAGCTCACTCAAAAACTCTCCATTCCACTATGCAACTCTGCAGGGTCCTATAGGTTATTGGGCCCAGCCTCCTATAGTTTAAGAAAAGGGAAGGCATTTGTGCCAAGTGTACACAGTGGCCGAGTGGCAGCCCATTGGGACTGGTGGGGTGGAAGGCAGGGAGCCCAACAGCAGATGGAGTCAGAGCCAATGACAGGCAGAGACAACTCATTCTAGTTTTGCCCCCAACCTCCTCCCTGATGAGTTCCGCAGGGGCCACACAGATTCAGGAGGGGAAGGAAGCTGACAGCCAGGGCTGCCCCCTGGCCTGGCTGATAAGCAGGAAAGTAGGCAGGTGGGGTCTCGCTGAGACTGGTGGGGCAATGACCCATTTGCCCCAACTTTGGCCCAGCCTCCACTGGAGGAGAGCGTGCAGGAAAAAGGCCTTTGAGGACTTCTGGAAGAAGGCAAAAGCATCTCTCTCGCTCTCTTTCCATTTATTCACAAATAAATAAATAAATAAATAAATAAATAATCCATTTATTCCCTGCTAATGTTCCGGAGCCAACCGCAGCAGCAGCAGCAAGTCCCCGCTATCATCCTCATCGTCACCAACCATTGCGCTAATGGCCCATTTGGCTGTGGGCCCAGGATTTTGCAGACGGGGGGGGGGCTGCCCATCGCGCCTGCGTCTGTGGAAGGGAGGGGACGGGAGTTGTCTTGGCTCTCCCGGCCTCTCATCTCTTTGCACTCCCCCCCTTGCCGCTTCCTATTCCCCACCCCAGTGTCACTGAGGTCTCCATGGAGACGGGAATCAACAGCAGAGCCTCGCCCTGACGGCAGCGGCGCTGCTCGAAGAGCCAGAGAGGTGGTTCCCATTTTTTTTCCAGTGTAGTGGAAGGCGAGCAGGGTAAGGAGCGCGCGCGGGAGGCGAGGCGTAGCTAAGCGGGGGGAATCCGCGGCAGGGTAGAGAGGAGCCGGGGTGGGCTCCTGGGAACCCCGCAGGCTTCTTGCAGGCGGAGGCTTTGAAGAGCCCCCGACTCTCCATTCCTACGGTCATCTGCAGCAACCGCCTGCGTGCCATCCACCCACTAGGCAAGGCTACCCAGCCTCTGCGTCTTCCCGCTCCTTCCCTTCCTCGCCGTCTCGGTGTCTCCGGCGGTGTCGTCTTTGATTCCCCCCTCTCTATGAAAGCTACAGTGCCGATGCTCAGAAGTAAGCCCTGCTGCCTTCCATGCGTTTTCTTTGGTTCCAGATAAAGAAATAAATCCTGCTGAAGTCGGCGGGACTTACTTCCGAGTATGCATGCACAGGATCGCGGCTGCTGCGGGGTATTTAGGGTCGCAGGATCATTTGGGCTGCTTCCAGACAGGGGTGCTTATTGTGGGATGTCTGCCTGCACACAGGGGGCTGACGTCATTTTGCTCCCAGGTTACTAATTGGGAATAATTCCTCCTCTTCCTTGGTCACAGTTAATGAACACAGGGATGAGACTATCTCGTCCCACTATAGATTTGTATTAAAAGGGTGGGAAATGCCCTTTGGGTTCCTTTATTGAAGGAACCAGATTGGGTGAACCACTAGATTGTCAAAGGGGCAATCTCTGTTCTGAATCCCTGTGTTGTGTCTGCACTGCAGACCTGGAAATGGAGGACTTAGCTCTGCCTCAGCTGTGTTTTGATGTGCAGTTGACTCCCTAGATGAGGCACCACATACCTGAGTTGGCATATCTGCACATGACCTTCTGAAAAGCTTCCCTTGGGTGCTGTTTATTTGTACCTAGGTCTGCATGCTAATCATGTTATAGAACAAAAAGCAGAAGACATCTTTTTTCTTTTCCCCCAGTGAAATGTACAGCTTTTCATTGTGGATCCTTTTGCATGTCAGACAGACCACTGCCTTCAGTGGGAGTTACTCCCAGGAAAGTGTGTTTGGATCTGGAGCCCTAAAGCGTTTTTGCACCTGATGCCTTAAATTGCTCTTTTATTTTTTTGCATCTCCCATGCCTGTTTTTGCATCTTGAAAAGGGCTCCGATGACTTCTGCTGTTCTTTGTCGACCTTTTTTCTTTTCTTTTCTAGAATCTTCGCCGTAGGCTGATGTCTTTTTAAATTTCCAACGCAGGACTTCTTCACTCTTGAAGCATAACTAATCTGTGGTAAGGGATCTTGTGTATGCACTGTTGCTTACAAATGTAGAGCTGAATCCAGAATTTGTCATGCTTAGAGTAGGCTCATTGAAATTAGTGGGGCTACTCTAAACATGGCTAAATTTGGATCCTCACCTAGTTTGGCAATCTCTGTGTGAACGCCAGCAAACCAATGGGCGTAAGGCGGGTAAGTTAGGAATTTCCGCTTATCCATCCTGGGCTGTAATGCCTGTTCAATTTAAATCTTTGTGAGAATCACAAATTGATGCATGCATCTCTGGCATCTCCAGTTAAAGGACCAGAAAGCTTGGAATGGAAAAGACCTTTTGCCTGAGATCCTGGAGAGCTGCTGCCAGTCAGAGACAATACTGGGTGGGATGGATGAACGGTCTGACTTGGGATAAGGCTCCTAAAAACAACCGTCTTCTGATTTTTATCCTGGATGATCAGTAGTCGCATGCATTCCCACAAAAAGCACGAAAGATGCTTTGCAAAGGTGTTTTTAGCATTGTGCATGAAGACGCCCTTCTCCATCTGGTGTTTATAGTTTGTTTATATACCACTTTTTGGCCAAAAGGCCCCCAAAGTGGTGAACAACGTATTAAAACATATTACAAAAAAGAAAAGAAAAATTACATAAGAAATTACATAAGAAATAACCAGTAAAAAATATACAGTAAAATTACAATGCAATAAGAGCAATGCAAGAACGTGGTGTGATGCATGTCTGAATTTATGTGCTGGCAGAAATGCGGTCAGCCAGAGATTCTCCGGTGGGTGACATTGTTCTGGCTTGATGATATCATTTCTCATGCTTCTGGTTATAGCAGTTGAGCTGAACTCGCGGAATAGAAAGCAGCGTCAGGCAAGCTGGCCATAGCTCAGTGGTAGAGCATTTGCTTTGCATACAGAAGGTCCCAGCTTCCATTCCTGGTATCTTCAGATAGGCTGGGAGAGAGACTGCTATCTGATACCCCAGAGAGCTGCTGCCCTTCAGTGTAGACACTACCAAGCTAGGTGGACCAATGGACTGACTCGATACACAAAACAGCTACCTATGTTCCTGTTAGGAACTGTCACCCAGCTGGAGATGAACTGATTATGGCTGAATTCCCTGCACACTTACTAGTGAGTAAATTGTCAGTGGAACTTACTTTTGAATAGACATGTGAAGGCCGGGGAAACAACAGTTCCCCCTGTTTTTTCGGGGGTGTGTGGAAAAATAAGGGGGAAATGGGGGGAAGTCCTCCCACTTTTCCACCCCCACCCTGCTTTCACATCTCTACATCCAAGTAAACATGCTTGGGATTACATTGTAAATCTGCATGCATTTGCATAAGAGAAAATCAAGTCCAAAAAAGCGTGATGCGCTCATGTGTTGCAGCAGACCTGATCATCCATCCCTTGTACTCAGTAGGGAATGCCCCTTAAGATGGAGTTTGCCACCTGCTGTTTGCATAAGTACTTTTAAAATTTTTTTTACTGTGCTGGTTAAAAATCTTCGCTACTTAATCAGGGGCATCAAATCAGTTGATTATGGATTAATCATAGATTTACAGAATTGGAAGGGATCTTGGAGGTTATCGAGTGCAGCCCCCTGCTTAATGCAGGATGCAACCACAGCATCCCTAGCTTATGGCCATCCAACCTCTGAATATCTCCAGTTTAGAAGAGCCCACCACCTCCCAAGGCAGTCTGTCGCAGTTTCTTCCTAAAGTTTAGCTGAAATCTGCTTCCCTGCAATTTCCACCGCCTGGTTCTAGTCCTGCCATCTGGAGCAACAGAGGGTAAGCTTGCTCCATCTTCCATGTGACAGCCCTTCAGATATTTGAAGACAGTTATATCTTCCCTTAATCATCTCTTCTCGAGGCTAAACATACTCAGCACTTTCAATTATTCCTGGCAGGGTTTACCTTCTAGACTCCTCACCAGTGTGGTCACCCGCTTCTGGATTCACTCCAGTTTGTCAGTGCCCTTCTTAAAATTGACTAAGGGCCCTACCAGACTGCTTTTTGTGTGTGGGTGTGTTTTCTGCAATATGTCACTGATGCAATGATAATGTGTTAGAGATGAGTTTGTACCGGGCCATCCACACATTGTTCCACTTTATTAGTTGTTTTGTGGTGCTTCCCCAGGTTTACTGCTTTAGTGATGTCTGGAGGGGCACTCTGGCACAAAAGTGCAAGGAAGTGGGACTAAAATAAAACAAACCAGGATATATGCAGTATGAGAAGTTACATGATTTCAGCAGGAAGTTACAGATCATTCACTGATTGGAAATGAAGCAGTATATCTGCCCTGAAAGTTTTGCAGGTGCAAACAGTATTGAATGGTAGATCACATAAACCGGCCCGGTACCATCATGAACACAAATCACCATGAACGCACAATAAAAAGGATGTCTGGAAGAGCCCTTGGTATTATTTAGGTGCTGGGTTATATACCTCATTTGTATTTTCTGGGATACTCATTTTTCTAGAATATTGCAAATCTGTAGGATGTAAAGGGCAGGAATAAGGGTAACATTAGGACAAAACCGGACAATGTTAAATGCATTGTTGCATGTAACTCCCCCCCCCACGTGCTGTTTTTTTTTAAAGTAACAGCTGCAGAAGGGGTCAGGATCGGGACTGCAGTGCATGAGACGGAAGACTGAAGCCCTTCCCACCATGTTGGAGGAGAGAAATCCCCTCCCCATGCTACTATTGCAGCTATTATTTAAAGGAGGGGGACAAGCTTAAAGCACTTAAAATCGAATAAAATATTTAACATATCTAGTTTGTGCCTTTCCCCGCTAGGTTACTGCTCTGATGGATCCCAGTGACTGTTTGGTGTCATTCCTTTCTGTATGTCCCATAGGTAACTGTTGGATGTATAGGCAGGGCAGATTTGGTGGGGACCCTGGGAAAATAATTAGTTTTTGTTTCCCATCTCCACAAGGGATGGGTATGAGTGTACCATCACTTTCCCCTGAACCCCAGACTTGCCTTTTCTCTCCTCTTCCACTGAAAACAGCTGGACAAGAACTGGCAACATGAAACAAAATAACATTCTTGCTCCTTTAAATACATGCAATAAAACACTGTGTCCAGATCACATCTGGAGTACTGTGTCCACTGATTTATTTTGCCCTGCACTCACACAGGTAAGTGAGTAAGCTTGCCAGCGGGGGAAATGGCCGCTTCTCTCTAGCATAATGTGGGGAGAGAGATACTTTGTTGAACCCATTTATTGACAGCAAGACATAATGACCACACTCCAACATAGAGTTAAGTGTACTAAGCCTATTGACTACACTGGGGTTCAATTTACTTATTTCAGGATCAAACTAGATGTGATGTTTATCATGTAGATTAGCAATATGTAAGTGATTTCTTTAAACAAGCCTCCCCATTGGTACCCTCCTACAATTCCCATCAGCCCCAGCCAGCGTGGCCAATGTTAAAGAATGGGCAAATATGTCCATTTATGTTTCTCTCAGTTCCTCATTTTTCTAGTCTTAAGTTCATTTCCATATCAGCTTGTGATTTTTTTTAAAAAAGGTCCTCATGGGAATCCAGCATTTTAGTGCAAATTTCCCCTACTATACACAGTTTTGCATGCAATTTCCCCTAATATAATATTTTCACAAATCTATTTTATTTATTTATTAATTTTATATCCCACCCTTCCTCCCAGAAGGAGCCCTGGGCAGCAAAGAAAAACACTAAAAATGCTCTAAAACATCTTAAAAACAAAATACTTTAAAATGTATTAAAACAAAACATCTTCAAAAACATATTAAAGCAAAACATCTTTAAAAACACATTAAAACAAAACTTCTTTAAAAACATCTTTTTAAAAAAAGCTTTAAAAAATCTTAAAAAGTAATTCCAGCACATACACAGACTTGTATTTTCCCTAATACAATGCATTTTGTATGGTATTTTAAATGCATGTATTTAAATACATATTTTACCCTAGTATATGCATTTTTGCACACATTACATAGTTGGAAAGCACCACATTGCAAAATTTGGAGAAATGTGAATTTCAAAGGAGGCCTGTGTTTCGCTTTGCGTATTGTTTCGGAAAGTTAGTCTCTATGTTATTGTTTAGCTTTCTTGCTTAGTGTTTTGGTGTTTTTGATGTTTTATATGTTTTTTGCTTTGTACGTCACTCAGAGTGGCTGGGTAGCCAGCCAGATGAGCGACTAAGAAATTGAATAAATAAGTGCAGATTTGGTAGCCTCGCCTTTAAATGCAAAATTAATCAAATTTCTCTCCTATCCCTACCAATGGCCAAGGATTGGCGGTTGTAGGCTAAAACATATGGAGGCACCAGGTTGGAAATGGCTGGCCAGTGTTGTGGGGAGGAGAAATCCAGATTCCAACCATGGGGGAGAGCTTTAACCCTTTGCCCCTTGCACAGTCCTGATTGGAATCAGGGGTCCCTTTACCTGCTACCTGCAATGAGAAGAAAACTGGGAACTTTCCTTCCCTTGCCAAGAGCGGGTGCTGGAGGTCTGATTCAAGTTGGGACCACAGCAGGGGCAAAGGGTTACTTCAGAGGTAGAGAATCTTTTTCAAATCAAGGGCCACATTCTCATCTGGGCAGCCTTCTGGAGACTGCATGCCAGTGGTAGTCAGGACCAGAAGCAAAAGTGGGTGGAGCAATGAATGTAAATTTTTATCTTATACATTTGGCTAGTTTCTACACACCATCACTCACCACTGTCTATCCTTCAAGCATAGGAAGCCAAGCAAAAACATTCGAGGAGGGTGTGAAGTAAGGCTGCTGAGGAGTGTCGCCTGGACAGAGTTTCGAGTGCTGTATAGAGAGGCCTAGAGGGCCACATTTGGTTCTCAGGTCTGAGGTTCCCCACTTCTAAGGTTAAGCTTCCTCTTCCAACACGACGCCACACACTGCTGCTGGCTACTTTCGTTAAAGATATCAGTATCCATAAGTCGGAATCGACTTGAAGGCAGTGCATTCACATTATTGGTATCCTACACAATCCCAAAATATATGACAAATGCCACTTCAAGACTGGCCTTCAGACTGTGGTCGTTATTTATTTACTAATAATATTTATGGCCCGCTCTTCATTGAATAAGTTCAGTCCTGCAGTGGGGAATAAAGTAATAAAGATAAACAGAAAAAATATACCAAAATTGACAAAACCCTATAAGCAGGTCCAGTAAACAAGTGACACATTCTATCAAAAGGCAAGCAGGTAAAACTACAATAAAGACAAAAAGCGACGTTTCCCATGTAACCTAGGCAAAGCCAAACACAGAACGTTCGGACAGATGAAACAACCCATGATCTTAGCAAGAGCTCCCCCCCATGTATCAGCTATGGCTGCCCACTCATTCCCCCTCTGTCTCACACAAAAAGAGGGCCCCACTCTGGCCCAGCAGCAGGGGTGCATGAGAAATTTAATTCAGTTCACATTTCAAGACAAATCTGTCAAATTCGCACTTTCCGAAACACAGCCATCCTTTGAAATTTGCACTTACTCAAATTTTGCAATGCATTTCGCCAACCAAACAATGCTTATAAAAATGTGTGTTAGAGGAAAGTGGGCATAAAAATAAATCTGTGAGTGAAAATATCTCAGAAAAATACATTATATGACAAGAAATTGCTTGCAAAAGTGTGTGTATTAGAACTATTAGTCACAACATGTGTTTCTTAGGAGAAATTCACACTAAAATGCTGGAGATTTTTTTTTAAAAAAATCTGCAAATTGCTGCAGAAATATGGAGAATTGAGTTTAAGATTGGAAAAATGAGAGATGGAGAGAACCAGAACTGACAGATCATCCCTAGCCAGCACACTCTCACTCTGGCTTTTGAGCAACTTAACACCTTTCACCCTCTGCTCTCCAACCCAGCCAGGCTCTCACCCTGAGTGGGAGGAATTGTTGTCCACAAGCATTGTGTAGCATACACAAGCAGATGCATTGTCTTACTTTTGAAGTGTTGACCTGGCATCCCTGTTAAGACCTTCTTGAGCTGCCAAGCTCAGCTCATACAACGGACAAAAGTCAGACATTTAGGATAGGAAATAGGGAGCTTGATGTATCTACATGAGACCAATGGGCATCCTCAGTCTCAAATATCAACAGTTAGGCTCCAAAATGTCATAAAATGAGCAACAATTTGCAGCTTGAATGTTGTCACCCAGTTTTAAGGTGTATGTTTTAGTGGTCTGGACTAAATGAGCATGCATCCGCGTAAGTGTGGACCTAGGTGTGCTGTACAGTCAGTATTGGACTAGAATTGAGGAGACCTGGGTTCAAATCCCCTCCCGGTCATGAAACTCACTGGATGACCTAGGGGCAGCCACTGCCTTTCAGCCTGATCAGGGTTCTCATGAAGAGAAAATGAGGATGTGTGTGAGAGAGAATCATGGAAACTGCCATTAGTGCCTTGAAAGAAAGATGAGGTTACAGTGTTGCATAATGGGCTGAGTTTTGTACTAAGAATGAGGAGTCCCAGGTTCAAATCTCCATTCAGCTGTCAAACGTACTTGGACCAGTTGCTACCTTCACCCTAACCTACTTCGCTTCAGCACCTTGGACAGCTTGAAAGTTCAGACTGAAACTCTGAGCAGATTCCACTGCCCTACTGAGCCACCAGCCACCCCGGTCCAGATAGAAGTGGCTCATTGGTGTTGCAGCCTAACTCACCGGATGTGAAAGGGGGGTTGATTTGTAGTGGTGACTTTGTGTGTGTGTGTGTGTCAATACCAGCATCCCAGCTCCAATTTTTAATCCCCCCATGTGTATGTCATGATGACATAGCATCATTCTGGAGGCACGGGGAGGCAGCCATCAGCTGAATGGAGGCTGGAGATGTGCCAAGCAGTGTTGCCCTCACCCCCAAAAAACAAAAAAGAGGGAAGTCACATTCACCCACTATTTTATGTTCGGCCCTCCCAAATATGGCTGAACATTCTTATTTGAGAACTTCAGGCGAGCCCTGTCAATTGACAAACCAGGAATTAAGGTTGGCTGGCAAACCAGCATTAGAAACTATGGTTTAAAGGTGAGTTTGCAACCATGATTTGTGATCACTGTAGTTCAGCATGGTGTGTGAGTTAATAAATCATACTTATGGCTGCAGTTCTGCCTCTAGAGTCTGCTGGACCTTCAAGGCAGGAGTGAACGTGTGATGCTGAATGCTGAGAGGACAGAAAACAAAAGCAGACAAGCAGCTCTAAACATGGTTTGCCCGTTGTAGCTTTGGAAGTAAAAACCATGGTTTTGGTTCCAAACTACAGTCAGCACAAAGTATGGATTTGATATGTCTGAACTGAAACAGTATGTTGTCTGGATACGGCCTGTGTTGCCAGTTCACGTTTGTGTGTGTGTGTTTATTTGTGTATCCAAGTTCTCTGGAGAAGTTGCAACTAGCGAGCTAAGCATAATGATTGAGTTAATTAAGCGATATGATGAAATAATCCCTACATAAGCTTGAGCAACCATGGAAAGGTAGAATAGGTTTAAATAAATACATTAAATAAATACAGGGATTAAGGGCTGCTGCCCTCCACCTGGCAGCTTCATAGTTCATGTGCCAATCATGTTTGCTATGGCTACAACTGATGTTGCCCACAGTAAACATGTCAAGTGTGAAGGACAAGTGAGTATTCCTCAAATGCAAAAGAGCAGCACTTTGGGTATTTTTCCTTTTATTGTGGGTCAAATAGATGCCCTCTGACAGCAAACTGCAGATAAAGCATGTGCCCCTAAACACACAGGGATGTGTACCTGGGAACCCTGATTGATTGTGACTCCCTGACTCATCAAGGATCCCTGATAGATTGTGACTGCTTGACTCACAGAGGATCCTTGATTGACTGTGGCTTCCTGACTCACAGGGCTTCTAGGTGAGGAAGGGAGTCACAGCCAATTCCAGGTGCACGCCCCTCCATTTTTAGGGGCACGTATTTTATGTGTAAAGTGAGAAATATCTGCACTTTGCTTTGCTCATTTGTACAACTTCTCTGCTTCCGGATGCTAGGGAGACACATTGTGGGGCTTGCAGATTGCTATCAACCTAAATCTCAGTCAGAGGGGCATCTGTTTTAGGAAATGCACAACCCTTCTACTGGAGAGGGAGCCTCCAAACCAGTCGTTTGGGGGGTATGACTTTCAAAGTATAAAGTGATGTACATGAGGTATGTGTGTGGAGGAACATCGTAGTAGCAAATATACACTGATGGACTCTGAGCTGGTGTGATGGACCAGGAAAGAAATCCTGGATTGGAGTCATACTAGGGATTATTAGAAAATGGATTAAAAACTAAATCCTCAGGTGTGTAATGGTCTAGTCCAAATCTGTAGACTTATGTGAGGAAGAGAGAGAGAGGTTCTGCCCAACTTCATTTCAGTCCTTAATGCTCAGGTTCCTAATGCACTGGTGCCTGAATTCAGTGATGGTATGCATTAGAACCATCAGGGCAGGACTTTGGGGCATATGTTCAGGGTCCCACTCAGGAAAATGACCAAGACTGGCTTACTGTCTCTATGCACCCATCGGACTATTGATGCCAGAACTGACTTTAAACTAAAACAATCAGGAAACTAGTTTTCAGTGTTGAGTCTGAGCTCTAGTACGCATGAAGCGACAGAGTATTTCCTCTGAACATGCACAGACTACCTTTCTTTCACCAGTGAATAACCACAGTTCACTTCTGCACATAAAAGTATTTGGGGACAATCTTCCAAATAATTAGTGGGTATCAGACAGGCTTATGCCACTGCACATCTCTTCCTTGAAATCAATTAGTGGCACACACACACTTGTGTTCTTGTGTCTGCACAGGTATATTTATGTAAATTCCTATGCCTCTCAAGAGAAATAAATCCATTTCTGTGTCCATTTATATATTTTAAAATATAAACAAATGTTCATGTGCAGATGCTTGCCTATATTCTGTCTTGCATGGGTCTGGTCAGGGAAATCTATGTGTTCACATGCCCATAAGTTACTGAAGTTTCATGTGGGAGGTCCAAATGACTGAGCTTACAGAACGTGTGCCCCAGCTTGGCTGTTGGGCAAATTCAAAAGTGCAGGGTCCCTTTGTGATAGTCACAGCCACACACACACACCCTTTTTTTTGCTGTTGGGTTGAGAATGAGATCCTTATTAATGCCTTCTCCCACAACAACAGATGTCCCTAGGAGCCAATCAGCATGAAAGGGGAGAGTGTTAGCTACTGAAAAGAGTCTTCTCAGTGGCTGATTCACCTCCTTTCACTCTGATTGGCTCCAATCAGCAGTAAAGGACAAGATGGCATGTTAGAAGATTTTTCTCAGTGGTCAACATATTCCCCTTTCATGCTGATTGGCTGATTGCTCATTGGCTGGAGACATCGGGACCCTGCTCCCAAAAAAGTATGGGGTCTAAGACCCCCCGAAACCCCAGACGACTATACCCCTACACATGCATTTCTGTGCAAGTAGGGGTGTGTGCATCCCAGTATGTGGCTGCATGCATTGCATTGAGTCTTCAAGTTCTTGCACTGTTCTGTTCTGTGGGCCTCCATTGGTCATTTCCAGGATGTTCCTCAATCCAGCTGAGAAGTTTGAAGGAGAGAGAAAAGTTCTCTCTCTCTCTCTCTCTCTCTCTCTCTCTCTCTCTCTCTCTCTCTCTCTCTCTCTCTCTCTCTCTCTCTCTCTCACACACACACACACACACACACACACACACACACACACACACACACACACACACACACACACACACACACACACACACACACACACACACACACACACACACACACACACACACACACACACACACACACACACACACACATGTGTGCCAGTTTGTGTGGAGTTAAGTATATATGCTAATCAACTCTATTCTCCCCAGAGCAACAGCGTCCAAGTAGCACAACCCGCCCATAGCAACCATTGCCAGGCAACACAAACTGTGACCGCCCCAGCAGCCAAGCCCACATGCCTGTTTTTGTTTAATGTCAGGCGGTAACTAAGGTCCTGGACCTGGCAGCCCCCCAGGCTGGCTGGTGCCCTAATAGCCTGCCCCGGGCATGGGTGGATCCTGGCAGAGAGCCCGAGTAAGGGGGTAGCTGAGGGCAAACATCCATGCAAAATGGGCAGCATTTCCCAAGAGTAGCATTGGACTGAGTTAATAATTGTGCAGGGGATTGGTGTCTTCTGATAGGAACCTTCCAGTTAGTCCTGGCATTTACCCAGGGCAAGCCAAGGTTTGTAAGAATGCGTGCCTTTTTGACCAGGGATGGACAAATCAATCACTTTCAGCTTCTCTCGGTCTCTGATTTTTCCAGTCTTAAATTTGGTTCTCCTCATTTGCATATAAGTTTGCATTTATCCTAAAATAATTTCTCATGAAAATTCAGCAGCGTTTTAGTGCAAGTTGTTTCTAATATACACATTTCTTGCACACAATTTTGCTTACTGCTATACACAATTTTTGCAAAGCCATTTTGCCTGATATAATGTACTTTTTGTATGTTGTTTTCAGTAATGTATGGGTGGTATTCAATGCTAGTCCTACTCAGAGTAGACCCATTAAAGGTAGCAGACATGACTAATGTAGGAGCATTAATTTTAATGGGTCTACTCTGAGTAGGCTCTGAAAGCACCTTGGACAGCTCCTTGAAAGTTTGAACTAAAACCTGGAGTGAATTTACTGCCCCACGGACATCGGAGCCACCAGTCTCCACTGACACTCACATTGAAGATAGAGCAGGCCTGCTCTATATTTCTGCAGAGGGTAGGAATAAAATCAGTGGATGGGAATGAAAGGGTAGCAGATTTTGGCTAAACTTTAGCGGAAACCTCCTAGCATTAAGAGCTGTTTGACAATGGGACAGACTCCAGGGGTGGTGGGTTGTCTTTTGTGGGAGGGATTTAAGCAGAGGATTTAAGCATCCTGTTCTCAGAAACCCAGGCAATGGCGGGGCTAGGGGTGGGAGAGGAATCTGATGAAGTTCGCATTTAAACTTGAGCCTGCCTAGTCCGCACTTTCTGGAACAATACATGAACTGAAACACTGTCATCCTTCGAAATTTGCATTTCATTGAATTTTGCAATGCTGTTCTGCAGCCAAGTGTAGCTTTTCCCAAGCTTTGGATCCTCAGGTGTTGTTGGACTACAACTCCCATCAGCCCAGCCAGCATGTCCAATGGTCAGGAATTATGGGAACTGTAGTCCAGCAAAATCTGGAGACTCAAAGGTTGGGAAAGGCTGAACGAGGGTAAAAGTGTGCATGTTGGTATATATATTAATGAAAATAACATACAAAAAAGCATTATATTAGGGAAAATTGCTTTGCAAAAATGTGTATGGGAGGCAAAAGTTACACACAAAAATATGTACATTAGGCGACATTTGCACTAAAATACTTACAAATTTTTATTAGAACGTTTTTTCTTTTTAATTGCAAACTGAGAAGGAAACATGGAGAACTGAATTTAAGACTTTTTAAAACAACGAGAAATAGATATAAGCTGAAATGAACAGATTCGCCCATCCCTAGGTAGGGGTAATGCCTAGATGAACTTTAGAAAGGGTCTTCGCAACAGCACATGTAGTGCCTGTTGCCTGGATCTGAGCCGCTACCTGTGTGTTTTGTAGAACATCATGGCTGAGAGCACGGACATGGTGTCGCTGGAGGAGAGCTTCCGAAAGTTTGCTATCTATGGGGACACCAAAGCTACAGGGCAAGAAATGAATGGCAAGAACTGGGCCAAACTGTGCAAGGACTGCAAAGTAACCGATGGCAAAGGGGTCACCAGCACGGATGTGGACATTGTCTTCAGCAAGGTGAAGTAAGTGTCTCCTTTCATCCCATTTCTTTTGGGGGCTGCCTCTGTGTCATGTCAGTTCGTCATTTATGAAAATGAGATGAGTTGGGAGCAGCTCAAGTCCCCGGGCAAGTCTTGGCCACAATACTGGAACCCTGACCCCTGGAGCAGAAGCCCCGTGAACTGATTCATAGGACGTTAGGAACTTGGGAAGCTGCTTTATATTGAGCCAGACCACGGGCCCATCTAGCTCAGTATTGTCTACAGGGACCTGTGCAGAATGACCTCTGTCGGAGAGCCTCTTGAGAGCCGCTCCCAGTTAGTGTAGAAGACACCAAGCTAAATGGACCAGTGGTCTGACTTGGTATGAGGCAGCTTCTTATGTCCTATTGATTCTCTCCACTCCCCAAATACTTACAGCATAATTTTGTGATTGTTTACTAGGTAGGAAATCCCAGTGTGTTCAATGGCGCTTATCCCCCAGGGATAGTGTGTTGAGATTGACAAGTTTAATAAAATACTTTCCTAATCTAATCAACTATTTTTGGGCTGTTGGGGAAAAAAAAGTTTGAGATATTTACAAAGCATGCTTGTAAAAACCACACAGCATATGTTTTTCTGTTTACTAAATGTAAGTTATATAAACGTGCTAAACCTGATTTCAATTGATTTAGGACAGTGGATTTTTTTCTTTAAAAATTTCCAGTTCAAAATTTTCCAGAAGACTTACGTCACTGGTGACAAGGGACAGAAACTCTGCATGTGTTCAGGAAACATGTCTTTATCCAGGCTGCAGGCCCAGCTGAAAACCGTCCATCCCACAAAAAGGAGGCTTAAATTTCTGTGCCAGTGCCAAATACCAGCTTAGTCTTCCTTGGCTCAACACCAGCTTTACTTTGGCATTGCTGTTTATCACATCTGTGCTTCTGGGGAGATGGAGCACACATTGCTCAATGGTTGCTGTCCTGGTTTGATTCAGCAATATTGGCAGGAACACTTTTGTTTTTTCTCTTTAACTGCTCCATGTCAGCTGCTGTTTGAGAGGTTAGGCATTTGGTCCTGGCCAAAAAAAAAAGGGGGAAAGCCTATTGATTGCTGCTAGTATAATTTTCTTGAAAGGGAAAGCACTTTGACTGCAGCAGCAACAGCTAGAGCTTAATTTGTATGTGTATGAGAGAGATCAGTTAGACCTGCCCAGGAGGTCTGTGACACCACTCCCCCGAATATCCCTCCTGATGGGGGCTATGAGGCTTAGCAAAAAAGGGTCCATTGTCACCACTGGGAATTTTTTTAGTTTATTTATTAGATTTATTAATCGCCCATCTGGCTGGTTGTCCAGCCACTCTGGGCGACATACAGAATAAAAACATACAAATACATTAAAACATTAAAATCTCCACAATATAAAAAACCTAACCCACCCCAAAAGCCTGTCTGAAGAGCCAGGTCTTCAAGGCCCGGCGGAAGCTCATCATAGCAGGGGCATGACGGAGATCCGTTTGGGAGGGAATTCCACAGAGTGGGAGCCACAGTAGAAAAAGCCCTCTCCCTAATCCTCACCAGTCTAGCTGTTTCAACTGGTGGGATAGAGAGGAGGCCTTTTGAGGCTGATCTTGTTGCATGGCATCCTTGATGAGGCTGGAGGCGCTTTTTCAGATACACTTGTTAATCTTTGTAGCCACAACAGAAGGGAAATATTGGGGAGTGGGGGACATCATCACTGGGGAGGGAAGGGAGAAACCTCCCCTCTCCACTTGCTGTGATCCCAACAACAATCGCCCCCCACTGCAGCTTTAAATAAATTAAGGAAAATAAGAGGCATAGCTTTGCATGCAATGTGTAGGTTGATCGTTGACTGGAGACTGTGACCCCGGGTAGTTCCAGCTTTTTAAGAAAAACGAGATGTAGGTGTTCACTCTGCATTAAGATTATTCTTATTATTGTTTCCCCACCCTTCACCCAGAGGTCCCAGGGCAGGTTACAACAACTTAAAAACCTTATTATATAATGATGCTCCACATTTCTGCAGCCATTTGCGAGCTGTGTTTTTTAAAATCCTCATGAAATTCTTCACCATTTTTGCTAATATAATCCATGTTATTTTCACGAATATATTCATTTTTATGCCCACTTTCCCCTAATCTATGCATTTTTGTAAACATGGTTTGGCTGGAGAACTGCAGCACAAAATTCAGATAACTGTGAATTTAAAAGGATGGCTGTGTTTCTATTCTCCTATCGTTTTGGACTCTGCAAATTTGATAGATTCAGTTTTCCATCAATCTGAATCTAATTTCTCTTCCATCCTTATTGGCATATGAGAAACTGTTTCTTTATGTGTTTCTTTATTTGGACATTGCAGGGAAGCAAATGTTAACTAAATAATAGGAGAAGCTTCCTTAATGGTAAGAGTTGTTTAAGAGTGGCACAGACTGCCTTGAAAGCTGACGGGCTGTCATTTGCTGGAGATGTTTAAGTGGAGGCTGGACGACACCTTATCAGATATGCTGTAGATATATGGGGGGTTGGACTAGGTGGTCTTCACGGTACCTTCCAGCTCTAACCTCCTATGTTTCTATGAAACCTGGCAGTCCCAAGTTCACAGCAGAGGTTGATGAGGGAACCATGTTACACTTGGCAGTTAAATAGCAAAGCCAAGTTTGGCTTCAAGTGATATGCTTGTAATGCCTCAGTCTCCACAGAATCAAACAACAGAATCTTAGGGCAGGTTGAGACAGGCTTATTTTATCATTTGATGACTGTGCTGTGCTTGCACACGTGAATAAGCCATCGCAGATCAAAAGCTACAGCAAGAGGCCTCATATCCTTTCAATTTTACAAAATTTTGCAAAGCCTCGGGCGCAAGGCTTCTCAACAGAATCTGTTCACCCATTGTACTGTGAGTCATTGCATTGGGCAATCAAGTGATGTCACACAAGCCACAATGATCTTAGACTGCTTGACGTGGCCATTTTACTCTGCCCTGAATCCATTTTGGGAGCCGATATACAAAGCAGTCGGCAAAGCAGTCGGCTGTGCGCGATACGGCTTTTCCTTTTGGTGATCCTTTTGCCTGTCACACAAAGGCAGTAAATCTGCATATTATGCCTAGTCTGCCTACCTCCTGGAACCCCCATTTTAAATGCTTACAGGTTTGTTACCCACCACAGAGATGGCTACTCAGACTGATCCTCAGTCCCAGGGGCCAAATATGGTCCTTCAGGCTTCTCTGTCTGGCCCTTGAGACTCTCTCCACACCACACTCTCTCTTCAACCACATCCAGGCCTTGCTGGAATGTGCCTTTGGCTAATGCCTCTCGGTTGCTTGGGTGGAAGACAGAGAGGGATGTGTGAGCATGTGTTGGAACAAGCCTGCCGTACGAAGATATAATTTGCATTCATTGCTCTGCCCACTTTTTCCGCTGGCCCTACCTACGCCTGGCATGTCGCCCTCAGAAGGTTGCCTAGTAGGTTGGGCTCCTCCTGGGAGAAAGGGTGGGATATAGAGCAAATAAATTATAGAAAGAAATCTGTCCCTCAGGCTGTAGAAGGTTCCCCA
Organism: Rhineura floridana; assembly: GCF_030035675.1. NCBI lineage: Eukaryota > Metazoa > Chordata > Lepidosauria > Squamata > Rhineuridae > Rhineura > Rhineura floridana. The sequence continues at coordinate 20,910,122 of NC_084492.1, read as the reverse complement.
CTTTGGGTGTATGGGTAAAGGTAGGTGTTGCCCACCTAGTGGCGGCCCTGTCCCGGGAACTGGCTCTGAATCCCTTATGCCCATTCCATTCCAGAGGAAAGACAGCCCGAGTCATAAACTATGAGGAGTTCAAGAAGGCCTTGGAAGAGCTGGCTCCCAAAAGGTTTAAAGACAAAAGCAAAGAGGAAGCATTTGAATCCATCTGCGAGCTGGTGGCAGGCAAAGAACCAGCCAATGTCGGCATCACTGTGAGTAGCTGCTGGCACTGCTGGGGAAAGGGAGCAAAACAGACCCCTGGGGCGAATTGAGGGCTTTGGAAGCAGGGCAAGTTGGGTCTGTGCTGTGGTTGCGGGATCTGTGACCCTCCATATGTCATTGGCTTCCAACTCCCATCATCCATAACCATTGCCCTTGCTGGCTGGGGTTGATGGGAGTTGGAGTCCAACCGCATCTGGAGGACTGCAGATCCCCCATCCCTGGTCTAGGAGCTGAGGACAGTCCGGCAGTAATGGTGGGTCTTGTCATTGATTGATGGGGCTGCAAATGTGGCCCAGGAACTAGAAAGCTTGGCTTGGAGTATTGTGTGTGGTCCTTGGTTTAAATCTAAGTGCACTGAGGGAGATTTTGCAAGAGGCACTTACATTGCTATTTACATTTCCTGCATTTGACACCATGCTGATTTGCATAATATACATTCAAGTGTTCCTTTCCTTTCGTTACGTTTATTACGGTCAATGACCCGTCAAGAAAATAAAATTACAGCCAGTTACATACAGGATAAAAAAGCAATAGACATTACAATATAGGATTAGATAACATACGTTTGCGTTGTGCTGTATAAAAAAACTTAGCGACTGGAATCAAATAAGAGCTATTTTTGCCAGATAGAAGCCATGTTAACCACTGTTCTGGAGATCTATTGGATTGTTTTTGTATAAGGGGTGCAATATATAAGTCCCTTTCCTCAATATAAAGTGGGCAGGCAAACAGGACATGGTGAAGTGTTTCTAAGTGTCCTTTTCTGCATATACAGAAACGTTGGGCTAAGGGCATGCCCTTGAATCTGCCCTCCAAGAGCGCAGACTCCAGGCAGTTGAAACGAGCCTTGGTAAAGGCTAGACGGAATTTAGGATTCGTTAGGACATCTAGGTATGGGGCGTATTTTGGAAAGTGAAAACCGAGATTATGCTGGGAAGGGGAACATGTTTTAGCTGCCGCCTGTGTTGTGGATTGTCTATCAATATCCTTAAGCCTATCCTTAATAATCTGTCTGGCCTTACTAAACTCTATAGAAGAAAGAAATTCAATCGAAAGGCCTAAATAGGGTAGTTTGTCCAAAAAGCATTTCATCCAAGTGGATAGGTGACCTTCTTCCCCAAGAGATGAAAGATAACCTGTCGGGCATGCATACATGATTTTGGTCCAAAACTTAAAGGAAAATAACCATGCTAAGCATTCAACTGAGTAAGATCCCGCTTCCATTCTCAAGGCGGCGTTAGGAACACAATTTTGGACTCCAAAAATTCGACGCAAAAAAATAGATAGCACTGACTCCACTTTAGGGTTGAAAGCATATATCCAAATCTGGACACCATACAAAAGTTGGGGTAATATTTTAGCTCTGAACACCTGTAATGCTGCTGGAATGTATTGCCCCCCATTATTATAATAATATCGGACAATGCTCTTCATCGCTGTTCGGGCTGTTGCAACAGCCGCACTGATGTGAGGCACCCAGGAAAGGGAAGATACATTCAAGTGTTCATATTTTGCATAGCTCTGCAGAAGATGGGAATTAGCAAATCCCCCTTGCGCACACGCACTCATGCACATGTACACACACCCGCAGACACACACACTCTTATCCTCTATATCAATTTCCCTAATATGTTAGAAACTTCTTCTAAATGTTTTTCATGAGTCTCACAGAAATAGCACTCCCACAGATCACAATAGCAACATCTAGTCAAGTGTTATATACAATTGGGTTCCCCAACATGACACTCATCAGCACCATGGTGCCTTCAGACACCATCCTTGGAACCCACCAAGACTCTCTGTCCCTCTCAATTTTTGAGTTATTTTAGTAAAATTGAGGATTTTTTTTGTGGTTTTGTTGGGGTTTTGCTTGGAGGGAGGGATGTTCCCTGCTTTTTTAAACAATGATTTATTTGTTTTGGTGTATATGTAAGTATTTTGCCTGTTTTTTGGAGGGAGGAGGATTCTGAGTATTGCCAATTTTTCTTCTGTGAAATGCGTATTCTGTGGTGTCCACAACGGTTTCTTAGATGTTCAGATCTGCCCTCAGGGCCTAAAAAGTTAGAATCCTTATGCAGTACATCAAGGGTAGGGAACCTATGGTCATCCATATATTGTTGGACTACAACCCATCAGCCCAACCAGTATAGAAATTTGTATTTAGAAACTATTTTATTACATATTTTATTATAAAATGCATATTTATAAATGTATTTTCTCTCATTGTACATATTTCTAAATATATTTTATTCTAAAATATGCATTTGAATACATTTTTGTTTTGTTTTGTGGAGAATTGCATCATAAAATTCGAAATGTGAAATCTGAAGGATTATTATGTTCCAATGTGCACACCAGTGCAGCAGGTGCTGATCAGGTCAATTTACTTTGGAATTCACATAAATAAGTTTCCTCTGCATCCCCAACTGGTGATAGAGAACCTGCTTTGCCTACTGAAGGCCCCGGGTTCAATCCCTGGAATCCTCATGGTGGATTGACAGATTCATGGAGGGTGAGCCTGTCAGCCATGATGGTTATATTGCCTCCAGTATCGAGCCAGGATCATATGCAGTAGATTGATACTGGGCTCATGTCCTACTTGTGGGCTTTCTATCATCATCTTGTTGGCCACTGTGAGTACAGTATTCTGGACTAGATAGACATTTGGCATGATCCAGCAAGGCTCTTCTTATTTATTTATAAAAATAATTGTATGCTGCAATGGGAAACAAATATCAAAGGAGATTACTATAATGATATATACAGAATTTTTTAAAAAATAAAAAGGTAAAACAGATCACCAGCTAACTATTACAAAAAATGTTTTTCTTGATTGTCTGCATAAACTTGGCAGTGAAGAAAAGTTTTCAACAAACATTTCTGTCCCAGGAGCCTCAGATTGCAAGACTGGGAAAGACCTGTGTTTGTAATACTGAAGAGCTGTGGGCCAAGTCGATGGTACTGGTGTATGTGAACCAATGGTTTTGACTTGGGCTCTATTTAAAGCACACAACTTCCCCCAAAGAATTCTTGGAGCTGCAGCTTACCCCTCAGAGAGCTACAATTCCTGGGCACCCTTAACAAACTACAGTTCCCAGGATTCTTTGGGGGGAAGTCACATGCTTTAAATGTATAGTACGTACGCAGCCTTGGAACAAAACAGCTCCTCATCTCTTGATATATCAGATTGTAAAGATGGAGGTTTTGGGGAGGCCACATTCAAAGGTAGTGGCGACGGTCATTGGTTGAGGGGGTGGGTGGGTGTTGAACAAAGAATGGTCCTGACCTCCCTCATTTTTGTGATTGGCAGAAAGCCAAGTCCGTGGGTGCAGTGGAGAGGCTCACCGACACATCCAAGTACACGGGTTCTCACAAGGAACGCTTTGACGAGACCGGGAAGGGCAAAGGCAAGAGTGGGCGTGAGAACATTGTGGACACCAGCGGCTACGTGTCGGCCTACAAGCATGCCGGCACTTATGATGCCAAAGTGAAGAAATAGGAGCAGCTGCCTCACCCCTGTGTCTGCTTGGAGGAGGGGCCACCCTAATGATACGCCTTCTTCCCCTTGTGGGGGTTTGGCTTTGCTGGGCCTAACTCCAGCCCCAGAGCCATAGCTGGAAGGGGTGCCCATCCCCAGATGGTCTATGTGGGTGCAGTCTGACCTGGCCATGCAGCCTGCTTCCCACTTGTCAGACTTATATACACCCTCCTACGCAGCCTACCAAAGGCCTCTCTACACCTCAGATTTCTCCCCCCCGCCTCACTCTATCCCACTATCTTCCATCACCTTCTGCTTCCAAAGCCCTCTCCCCAACGCTTTGCTCGCTAGTGGTAATAATGGGAGCATTCTGTACCATAGGGGGGGAAAGCTTCATTTGTTGAACTTCTGCCTGTTTTGCAGCTGTTAAAAGGCACAGAGCTTCTTTCAGGGGAACAAGATGGCAGCTATACTCATGCAACTCCCTGGCTTCTGAGAGCATCCCTCACAGCCCTCGCCCTTCCCGCCTGTCCACTTACCATTTGCACGAGACCCCAGCTCTCCCAATGGTGTGGTTTCACCACTTTTGAGTTGTGTCAGAAACGCAATATATCAAATAAAGTGCTACTTATAATCCTCTTGGTCCTCAATGTACAAGACAGCTGTTCCCTTTTAAGCACTGTACCTCTCACACTGGGTTGAGGAATCTTTTTTTCAGGGGCAAGCTGTTGAGGGCTCCATGCAATCGGTGGGTGCAGCTAAAGCCAGGGGTGGCTAGGGGCGGGTGAGAAATTTGATTCAGTTTGCATTTAAAGGCAAACCTACCAAATTCACACTTTCTGAAACAACACGAGAACCGAAACGGAACTATCTTTGAAATGCACAGTTCTCCAGGGCTTCTCATTTTTTCTAACCTTAATTTCAGTTTGCCACGTTTCCAATCACATTGTGATTTCCTTTTGAAGTTGTTCTGACAATTCATCAGCGTTTTAGTGTGCGTTTCCTCGAACGTGCATGTTTCCGTACGCAGTTTTGACTAATGTACACATCCTGGGCAAGCAATTATGCATTTTTGTCTGTTATCTTTGCTGATATATGCATTTTTGTGGAAATGTTACTCCAATGCATGCATTTCTGTAGCCGTTTTTGGGTTGGAGACTGGCACTGCAAAATTTGGAGATGTGCAAATTTCAAAAGGGGGCTGTGTTTCAGTCTGCGCATTGTTTTGGGAAGTATGAATTCAGTAGGTCCACATTCAAACATGAACTGCATAGAATTTCTCCCCTATCCCTGTTACTGTTGTTGTTTATTTCTACCCCGCCTTTTGGCCAAAAGGCCCTCAAGGCGGCTTACAAAAAACACAAATATAAAAATGCATCAATAAAAACAATACAATTTACAATAGGCAGTACATAAATAAATGAATGTGGGTGAAAAGAAAAGGATGGGCACAGGAGAAGTCCAAAGTTCGCATCCTTGAGAATGTGATTTCCAGCTGCTGTAGGCCAGAGTAGGCGTGTACGATGGCTCCTTCTCATTGCTCAGTGATAGAGGATCTGCTTTGCATGCAGGAAGTCCCAGGATCAATCCCTGGTATCTCCAGGCCGGGGCTATGAATGTCTCTGCCTGAAACACTGGAGAGCCACTCCTAGTCAGTGTAGTCTGGGGATGTGCTACATTCAAATCCCACCCAATACAGATTTGGTACCGAATTTTCCATTAATTTGCTTATTCTCTATAGTTGCGGACTGGATTTTTACGTAGTGATTTTCCGTGGGTATTTTTTTTGAAAATGGAATCTGCCTCTAAGATATTGATATTAAGAATGATAATGTTATCGATATTTCCTTTCAAAATATCAATATTAATAGCCATTTTTTATGCGAGGGAAAAATAATGGATTGGTAGAAGCGGCAGCTAGTGGACAAAAAATGAGCATGAATTGATACCAGACTGTATGGTTGAGGGGATGCTTTTGAACCTGCACCGGCTAATGGATCCCGTCCCTAGTGCAGACACTACTGAGCTAGGCGAACTAGTGGTCTGACTCGGTATAAGGCTGCTTCCTATGTTCCTGTCTACATAAAAGTGGGGGATCTCCTGCCCTCTTCCAGAGTGACTCATATACCCCTGCCAGGTAAGGACAAAAGGAGGCATGTGTGGAAGTGATGCTGCGTGTTCCTTGAGGAAGGGCTGTAGCTCAGTGGTGGAACACATGCTTTGTATGCAGAAAGCCCCAGGTTCAGGTGGGGCTGGGAAAGACGGGTCTAGAACCCCAGAGAGCTGCTGCCAGACAGTGTAGGCAACACTAAGCTAGATGGACCAATGATCCGAATTGGTATAAGGCACCTTCCCATGTTCTTCCTAGGCCAGGCTCCAGAATGTGGCTCCAGTGTGTGTGCCTTTTAACCCAGTGTGACTCTGGGGAAGGGCCGTAGCTCAGTGGTCAGAGCATCTGCCTTGCGTGCAGAAGGGCCCAGATTCAATCCCTGGCATCTCCAGGTAGACCTATGCATGCCCCTTCATCTGAAATTGGGGAGCCGCTGCCTGGCTGTGTAGACAATGCTAAGCTAGATGGACCAAGGGTTGGTATGCAAGAGCTTCCTGTGCCCTCACCTTGGGGCGCACAAGCCCTCACCTTGGGGCGCACAAGCAAACAGCCCCTCATTCTATCAGGGTTCTGTCTCCACAGGCAGGAGAGCGTTGCTGGCACCCACTGCCCCGGTGTCCAGATATTTTTGTGGGCTGGAAGAGTCACACCAGCTGAGGAGGGCTGTTGTTTTTTTAACAGCCAGGATGGAATTCTCTGCCTGGGATGGGGCTGGCTTCTTGCCAGGCCTCTTGAAGCCCGTGTGGGCCAATATCTCAGCCGCTGATTTTTATGGCCTTGCAACTATTTTCTCCCTTGCATTTGTCTCTCTTATCAGCTTTCCCAGAATGGTTCACTCCCCTTTCTCCTCTGCCCACCCCTGTGGCTCTCTCTCTAGGGTTGTGCTCCTGGAAGAAACATCAGGTGATGGTAGCGCCACCCTCCCTGCTCAGCTCCACACACAGGATGATACATAGCTGCCTTATAGCAAGCCACATTCCCTTCTGGGCAGCCTTCCAGGGGCTGCATGCCAGCTGTGGAGGGGGCCAGAGGCAAAAATGGGCAGAGCAAGTTGTGTGAATTTTACCTTTGTACAGTAGATGCTGATGAAAGTCAAAGAGGAAAGCACAAAAGCAGGACTACAGCTGAACGTCAAGAAGACTAAAGTAATGACAACAGAGGATTTATGTAGCTTTAAAGTTGACAATGACATTGAACTTGTCAGGGATTATCAATACCTTGACACAGTCATTAACTAAAATGGAGACAATAGTCAAGAAATCAGAAGGCTAGGACTGTGGAGGGCAGCTATGAGAGAACCAGAAAAGGTCTTCAAATGCAAAGATGTATCACAACACTAAAGTCAGGATCATTCAGATCATGGTATTCCCGATCTCTATGTATGGATGTGAAAGTTGGGTAGTGAAAAAAACGGATAGGAGAAAAATCAACTCATTTGAAATGTGGAGGTGGAGAAGAGCTTTGTGGATACCATGGACTGCGAAAAAGACAAATAATTGGGTGTTAGAAAAAATTAACCAGAACTATCACTAGAAGCTAAAATGATGAAACTGAGGTTATCATACTTTGGGTACATAATGAGAAGACATGATTCACTAGAAAAGACAATCATGCTGGGAGTAGAAAAAGAGGAAGGCCAAACAAGAGATGGATTGATTCCATAAAGGAAGCCACTGATCTGAATTTACAAGATCTGAACAGGGTGGTTCACGACAGATGCTCTTGGAGGTTGCTGATTCGTAGGGTCACCATAAGTCGTAGTTGACTTGGAGGCACATAACAACAACAGTAGACTAGTTTCTACAACCGTCTCCCTCTCTCTCTCTCTCTCTCTCACACACACACACGCACACACACACACACACACACAGAGGGAGAGAGAGAGAGAGAGAGAGAGAGAGAGAGAGAGAGACTTTCTCTACTCTCTCCTCCATCCAGGCAAGCAAGAGTCATCCAACATCATTTCTATCCAGGCAAAAACATTCAAGGAGGGGTGTGATTGAAGCAAGGCTGGTGGGGGTGTGGCCTGTGGAAAGTCCTGAGGGTGAGATGGAGAGTCCTGGGGGGCTGTGTCCATCCCTTGCATCTGAGGTTCCCCCCTCTGGGGTTAGAGGGATGCAGACCTAGCAGTCAACGGCCATGGTTAGAAACCACATTAGCAAACCGCCCATGTTGTCTTTACTACACTGAAAAGTAAGGTGTGGATCTGAAAGAAAAAACCCCTCAAAAGTAGAAACCCTCCCTTCTGGACAAGCACCCACCCCTAGCCCTTTCCTACCTAATTTTCTTTCCTAAAGCATTTGCCCCAAAAGGTGCTGAGGATCTTTTTGTGCAAAGCAACATGAGTAAAGACTAGCCCTGGAATTCTGGTTCTCCTCCACCCCCTTTGATCACCTGGAAATATCATTGCTGTGTGGCTGGCAAGAATGTGCAGAGAATTGGACAGGGTGTGCGTGAAAAGCATTTCTTATCAACATTCCTTTCCTATTGCACTACTTTTGACCAGAGCTTGGAAGATTACTTTTAAAAAGTAATAAATTACAGTTACAATTACATGGCCCAAAAAGTAGTATTTACCGTTACAATTACAATTGCTCTGAAAGTAACTGATTACCTTACTTTTTCTCAAAAGTAATCACTACAATTACATTTCAGTTACTTTTTAAAAAAAAATGCCTACAAGGTGCTGGCCTTGGCTGCTGCACATCTAAGTAGCCTAAAACAACATTAAAAATAAACACACACATACAGAGATAGTAGAATAATTTTTTTTATCCATAAGATAGCAATGGTGGTCTCTCCGCTGGTAAGGGAGGTGGGGACGGAGGCAAAGGCCACTACTCAGATCTTTGCACGTCAAACCAAGTGCAACCACCACCACCCACTCAGCCAGCAAGCATAATCACTCTCACTTCACCATCTTCTGGACCCTGCCCTGCCCTGAGATGCAAAAAAGTTAAAATACTGCAAATCCAGCAGTAGCCAGAGAGGATAGTGGAGGCCACTTTGTGTGCCAAGTGCAAACACAGTGTTCTCCATCTCCGTCTCTGTCTCTCTCTCTCTCACACACACATCATCTTTCACCTCCACATTTCTTTATCTCCATTCTGCTGCTGCCTCCTTCTCCTTTATCCATGTTCTTGCCCTCCGGCTCCTTTCTCCCACCACTCTATTCTTCTCCACCACAGTCCATTTTTTAAAACAATTGTTTTCTCCACTTCACCCCATCTCACTTTCCACCTCCTCCCTCGTCGCCCCCTACCCACCCACAGACCATGAGGGAAGAGTGACTCTGCAGAGAAGCCCAGTTTGAGGCACATGATTTTCATCCACAAATCAGAGGAGCAGAAGACTTCCCCTGCTCCCCCCCCCCCCAAGTAATGCCCAAAAGTAATGCTGGAAACATTTCAATTACTCCACAAAAGTAATAAAATTACTCCTAGTTCTATTACAATCAAAATGTACAGGAATTACCCTCTCATTCCTAAAAAAAGTAATGAATTACAAGTAATTTGTTACTTGTAATGAATTACTTCCAAGCTCTGCTTTTGACACTACTTTAAAACGCTTAATTCTGGCTTTGTGCACACCATCCATTTAAAGCACATTTTCCCCTCTCCCCAAAGAATCCTGGAGAGTATAGTTTACGCCTCACAGAGCTATAGTTCCCAGCACTCCACAAACTATAGTTCCCAGGATTCTTGTGGGGGGATGTGCTTTAAATGTATGGTGTGTATGTATGCAGCCTCTTGGTGCCTGCTTACACCTTCTGACTTTAAACGTGTGTTCTGGATCTGGGCAATTTATGCACATAGTGATTTGATTATTATTTTTAATGTGATGACACCATTGATGTCTCAGTCAGGCTTAATTTGTACTTAGGCTCAGCTTCAGAACCTGCTTAATAAGGATGCATTCCCTGCTATCTTTTTTTTAAAAAAGACATTAACCATTGTATCAACTTGCTTGATCACAGAGTTATTGGCATCAGTAAGCCAAGATTCCAGAGTCTCTCCCAAACATGATTCGTTAGGTTAGGTCAGGTGTGGGGAATCTTGGCTCACCAGATGTTGCTGAACTACAGGTCAGATAATCCCTGGCCATTGGTCATGCTGGCTTGGGCTGATGGGAGTTGTAGTTCAGTAACATCTGGAGAGCCAAAGGTTCTCCACACATGCCTTAGAGCAGGTAAATATGTGCCTCCATCTTCAGTGGGGAGTATGGATGGAATCATCTGTCAATTTTGGTTCTCCCAGTTTCTCATTTTTCCAAGCTTAAACTCACTTCTCCACAATTGCAGCAATTTGCTGTGTTTTTTTTCTAAAATATCCTTATGAAAACTCTACATTTTAGTGAAAATTTATCCTAATAAACACAGTTTTATAGGCAGGTTTGACTAATGTATACATCTTTGCAAGCACATTCTCGTCACATAATGCATTTTTTGTATGTTATTTTCACTCATACATACTTTGTTATGCACACTTTCCCCTAATATATGCATTTTGGTAAACATTGTTTGGCTGGCCAACTGCACTGCAAAATTCAAATAAGTGTGAATTTCGAAGGATGGCTACGTTTTGGTTCTTATATTGTTTTGGAAAGTGCAAATATGATAGATTCGGCTTCAAATGCAAAGTGAATCGAATTTCTCCCCCATCGCCAATGAGAGAAGCCGCTATTGGCAGGTCCAGTTCTGTGGCAGCTACCCTGTCCATTTTATATAAACACCCTGAAAAACGAGCTTTTCAAATTGCATAAGCAAAGAGGTGGGGAAAATGAAAAAATCACTTCCCTCTGTTACTGAAAAAGTGTGATGCAGAGTGAGGAAACGGCTCACTTGGAAAAGTTACTTTTTTGAACTACAACTCCCATCAGCCCCAGCCAGCATGGTTTTCAGAGCTTGGAAAAGTTACTTTTTTGAACTACAACTCCCATCAATCCAATCCAGTGGCCATGCTGGCTGGGGCTGATGGGAGTTGTAGTTCAAAAAAGTAACTTTTCCAAGCTCTGCTCAAAACAGCGCAGGAAGCAGAGAAGACAACAGTGCCACCTGCTGAGTCAAAGGAAATAGTCACATCCATTGCTCCGCTTGCTTGTTGCTTCTGGCCCCATCCAGGCAAGTGGCCTCCCAGAAGTCTGCCCACCAGGGAATGTGGCCTTTGGGATGAAAAATGTTCTCCACCCTTCCTGTGCATGTAACCAGTCGCATGAAATGTTTTTCTTCTGCAACAAGGTGAAACCAGGTATCCGCTTCACAGTAACACCGACGCTTCCAGTGATATGAATGTTGTGAAAGACACCGTCTGTCCGCAAGGCCAGCCAATATGGTTCTGCTGGGATTGCGCTGCATGTTGGGCCATCCCCAAGAGAGCCATCTGGATCTCATTCATGATTGCAAACCATTCCTCCTTCAGGTGGAGGAAGGGCTATAGCTCTGTGGTGGGGCATCAGCGTTGGATGCAGAAGGTCCTAGATTAACCTCCTGGCATTTCCAGGTACAGCTGGGGATGTCCCCTGTCTAAAACCCTGGAGAGCCACTGCCAGTCAGTGTAGACAATACTGAGCTAGATGGACCGATGGTCAGACTCAGCATAATGCAGCTTTCTACTTCTCAGAAGAAAGGCCGTAGCTCAGCGGTAGAGCATCTACTTTGCATGCCGAAAGACCCAGGCACAATCCCTGCCATCTCCAGGTAGGGCTCTGAAACCTCAAAGAGCTGCTCCCAGTCAGTGTAGACAATACTGTGCTAAATGGATCAGTGTTCTGACTTGTATAAGACAGCCTCCTATATTCCTATAGGTCACATCTCTTGACCTTGGGGAAACCGTTGTTGGGAGTTTTTCATCCGGTGAATAGTACATCAGTTGGCCATCTGGCCTCTTGCAAATCTACTGGGGCGAATGGATGCTTCCTTTGAAGTTAGAGTTTTAGGAGCTATTGTAGTCCCACAGAATCAGAATCACAAAGTAGATGTCACACTACTTTTATCAGTCCAACCAATGTTTAAATGTTGGCGGCAAACCTTTGAGATACATAAAAAATATAGGTATGTTTTAGAGCGAAAAACAGAGACATCATTGCCGTTCCTTCTATATCCTGTGTTCAGAATATGAGTGTCTTTCCTTATGCAGCCACAACAGCCACCCATGCACAACAGGAAGTTATAAGCAGATTTAGGGGAACCCCCAAGGTTTCAGAAGAACCAAAAAACCTTGGGGGGGGGGAACCCTAAGGAGGAGGGAACTCCAAAGAGCCCATTAAAGACTGAGCATGCTCCGTGGCCGTGGAACGCTGATGGCTGGGGGAAAATAAGGAAAAGGGGGAATGGGAATGGAATGGAATAGAGACTCTGAATTTCTGAGCAGCAGAAGCATTCCACACTGCAGCATTTATTTGCAGTTCCAAAACAATATTAGAACTGAAACGCAGCCATCCTTCAAAATTCTCTAGATGTTGCAATGCTGTTCTCTAGCCAAGTAATGTGTTACTGTTTTGAACTACAACTCCCATCAGCCCCAGCCAGCATGGCCACTGGATTGGGCTGATGGGAGTTGTAGTTCAAAAAAGTAACTTTTCCAAGCTCTACACAAATGCATACACTGGGGTAAAGAGTCCATACAGATTCATATATTAGTGAAAATAACGTACACAAATGCATTAATTTAAGGGAAATTGCTTTGCAAAAATGTGGATATTAGGCAAAATTGCATACAAATGTGTACATTAGGAGAAATCCACATTAAAATGTTGATGAATTTTCATGAGGACTTTAAAAAAGCTCAAACATGTGGAAATATGGGCCTCATTCACACCATGCACTTATTCTATTATTATACCACTGTAAACAGTAATGGCTTCCCTCAAAGAATCCTGAGAGGGGTCATTTGTGAAGGGTGCTGAGAGTTGTTAGGAGACTCCGATTCTCCTCACAGCGCTACAATTCCCAGAGTGGTTTAACAGTCAGCCCCTCTTTCCAGGGAACTCTGGGAATTGTAGCTTGGTGAGGGGAATAGGGATCTCCTAAGAACTCTCAGGACCCTTCATAAACAACACTTCCCAGGATTCTTTGGAGGAAGCCATGGCTGTTTAAAGCGGAATAATAGTGGAATAAACATATGGTGTGAATGTTGTCATGGAGAAGTGAACATAAGACTGGAAAAATGAGAAATGAAGAGAAACCAATATTGACAGATTTGTCCATCCCTAGACGTAAAGGAAACCTTAACATTTTTAAACAAAATATTCTACTAAAGATACAATGCCTCCATTTGCACATAACGCTAAGTCAATTGACGGCTTCGCTCCTGGTAGCACAACAGCAGCAGGAGTGAGGGAGAAGCAAAGCAGCTGCAATTTCTTTTTACTGTGTACCAGCAGAGCTTGGAAAAGTTACTTTTTTGTACTACAGCTCCCATCAGCCCAGTCCAGTGGCCATGCTGGCTGGGGCTGATGGGAGTTGTAGTTCAAAAAAGTAACTTTTCCAAGCTCTGCATAGCTTGCTCATTCATGCTAAGCCATAGGTTGGCTTAATGTTACAGGTGAACCAGGACTCTCTCTCTCTCTTGTATTTCCAAAAGCTTCCAGATGGAGGCTCAGGTTGCTTCCAGGCCGTTGCTATTTTTGTGTGGGCAAGTTCAGGTTGTGCAATTAAAACAGATTAGGAGCTGTTCTATAATAAACCTGCTTCCCCCCCAAATTGGACAAGGAAAATGATGGAAAGATGTACTGGAAAGTTTAGGATAACATTTGCTTGATACAACATTGTCTAACCTCCCTCTGAACAAATCAGAATCAGAGCTTGGAAAAGTTACTTTTTTGAACTACAACTCCCATCAGCCCCAGCCAGCATGGCCACTGGATTGGGCTGATGGGAGTTGTAGTTCAAAAAAGTAACTTTTCCAAGTTCTGAATGCATGCTCAATAAATAGTTGATTTTGTTTAACCTCCCTGCAAGCTTTGTGCAAGGATGAAGGCTCAATAAACCAGTCGTCTGGAAGCAACCGACCATTCCTAAGTGATTCTCCCACCAGCAGATGGTGCTAGAGACTTATTGAATCAAAATTAAGTATGCACAACAGAGAGACTATGAAAAAATATATGGGATGGGGAAATATGTCTTTCTGCAAATAGAGGGAGAAAAACAGAATGGAACAAGTGGAGCTCAGTGACATTTATTTATTTATTTATTACATTTATATACTGTCCCATAGCCAAAGCTCTCTGGGTGGTTTACAAAAATTAAAAACATTGAACGTTAAAAACAAATATACGATTTTAAAAAAAACATACAAAATTTAAAACCATGAAGCACAGATAAACAAGGTAAAAGACCTGGAGTCAGAGCTCAGCACATTTCATGCACCTTTGAAGAATCATCTCTTCCCATGGTTGAGAGCACTGTCTTGGATATTGACTTTTCAGGACCATATTTGGGCTAAACTAGACAGTATAATGAATGAATGGTCTTGCATCTCTCTCCCCCTCCCCCCCTTGAATAGCAGCCTCAGGAGCCACTCATTCTGGATTGGGACTCTGGTATTGTATTGTGGAAAGGGGGGGAGTTAAGTCCTGCCCTCCTTTTTCTTTTAAGAAAATTGCCTGCCCAAATGCCATCTGCCCAGGAAGTGAAGCTGCTATTTGCTTTAATAGTGGTTTTCTTTTTGGAAAAATAGTAGCTGTGCATGTGGGTGCTTTCAAACAGGAGTTTATTGTGGATCTGCTGCTACTTGTGCACACAATTTTTTTGCAGTGTCCACATATTGTCATTGCTACTGAAATGTCAGCCCATAAATTTCTCCTCCATTTAATCCAGACTTCCCATTACCTCAGAAAATCCAATTAGTAAAAATAATCTTTATTTCTATGTTAGAATATAAAGCTTATAGTAGGGCAACAAAATGCACCCTCTGAGTTCTTATGGTCTCTACAAGACTTACACTTCAATCCTGGAAGAATAAACACTCACTGTCTATTACGCAGTGGTCTAAGGACCTCACCGCCTTCACTACATTTGGACATATTTCTTACAGACATCAATTTTGTGTGGACATCTGGATTGCTTGTATTAATTTATACATTTAACCTAAAATGGATATACTGATGGTTATTGTATCCTTAATGTGAGCTGATGGTGGATTATTGTTATTTCTTTTTCTTTCATTTTTCATCATTTTATTTCTTCTTCTTTCTCTTTGTTAAATTTGCAAATAAAAAATTATTAAAAATAATAATAGTCTCTGGATACCTATTTGGACTGTCTATATGAATTGATATGTTTAAGTCAAGAGCAATGGAATATTTTTATTGTTGATATCGCTGACAATGTTTCTTTCTTTTCTGTTATATTTGCAAAAATATAATTTATGTATATCTATTAAAACCTTATACATTCACAGTCAGTGCTGGCATGGGGGTTTATTAGCATTTTTTTTTTGGCAAACAGTTTGTCAGATGCATGGTGATGCTTTGGTGGGAGGTCTCTTTCGCCACCCCCTACTTCCATTTGTTCCCCTCCTCCTATCCATTTTGTTCCCAGCAGCTTCCAACACCAGACCTGTTTCTTCCAACAGCCACATGCTGAAGGCATGCCAAAATTTCAACAACCTGGTTTGGAGGAGATATTCTGTCAAGATCTCCACATACAATGGCTTTTTAAAATCGCAATAATAATAATTCAGAGATCATGCACTAGACCTCTTTATGAAATTTCAGTATTTGTTGTTGCTATAGTTTTTGAGTGGTGTGGGGTATGCATGGTTATGGGTACCCCATTGGAGACTTATGGAATCCAGTGATTCCTGGCTCTGAAGGATTTTCTAGTTGACAAAGCCGGCAATTGCACTGAGGTCTTATGGAATGGCGAGATGCAATGTCCACTGACATGATTGCTCCCAAGTGCTCTCTCCAGCACTGTGGAGCCCCATGCTCTTTGACACCCTCTAAAAGAACTCTGAAATATTAGTCACCTGCAGCCTGAAATGGTATGGTCCAGAACTCAACCAGTAAAATTGACCACCTCTGTCAGAGACAATGTGAAGACAATTATCAAAATGACAATAACTTCATTTTTCAACGAGAATGTTCTTATAAGGGCAAAGGCATGTCCTCTGCGTCTGATCATGATCAATTCAAACAGCCTTGTCTAGAAAAAGCTGACAGTATTTGTCGTTGCCTAGATACTTACATCCATCACCCTTGAAGGCTGGAAAATCAGATGAAATATGCAGAGCTTGGAAAAGTTGCTTTTTTGAACTACAACTCCCATCAGCCCAATCCAGTGACCATGCTGGCTGGGGCTGATGGGAGTTGTAGTTCAAAAAAGTAACTTTTCCAAGCTCTGGAAATATGGCTCAGCTGTAATTGTCTTGAATACAAGGGGAAAGGCACAGAATTCCACAGCCGTTCTTGCCTTTGAAAAACGTTTACTCATAGATTTCTCAACAGGAGCAAATACATAAAATGTGAGCAGTCTATACAGCAGCATTCTTCCAACTTCCTGCTTTCCAACTCTATTTACTTTTGACAGGAGAAAAATGGTAACCACCCACATTGCCTCATGACCAAGATGACAGCGAGGGAGGGAGGATGCTCAGAGGCTGCATAGGTACTATATTGGTGACCCCTGAGTTATATAATAGAGAAAGGATTTGAAGTAAGAGAAAGCACCACCAAGCAATCTAAAAACTTGAACAGATCCCATGCAACTCCAGATACCCAAACGGAGAGCACCAATCCAAAAGGGGTGGGAACCTCCAGCAAAACATTCCAGTGAAGACTGAGCATGCTTGGCCCCAAAATGCTGACTGACTATGAAGGGGTGGGTGGGTGATGGGAAACCAGGTGGGAGGGTGAAAGGAATGGAGCAAGCTCAACAGAAGCAGCCCAGGACCTGCCCATTTTGGTTCCCTCAGTTTCTCATTTTCCCCATTTTATTTATTATTTATTTATTTATTTATTTATTTATTTATTATTTTATTTATAACCCACCCTTCCTTCCAGCAGGAGCTCAGGGCGGCAAACAGAAACACTAAAAACACTTTAAAACATGATAAAAAGACCTTAAAATACATTAAAACAAAACAACGTAAAAAATTTTTTTTAAACTTTAAAAAACATATATTTTTAAAAAGGGTTAAAAATATTAAAAGACATATTAAAAGCAATTCTAACACAGATGCAGACTGGGATCGGTCTCAACTTAAAAGGCTTGTTGGAAGAGCAAAAGGCGCCGAAAAGATAGCAGAGAGGGCACCATTTCTGCAGCAATCTGTGATTTTTTAAAAAAGTCCTCATGAAACTTCTTCAGCATTTTCGTGTGAATTTATCTCAATAAATACATTTTTGTATGCAGTTTTGACCACTGTACACATTTAAGCAGTTTCTCCTAACATATGCATTCTTGTATGTTATTTTCACTAATATATTCATTTTTATGCACATTTTCCTCTAATATATGCATTTTTGTAAACCTTGCTTGGTTGAAGAACTGCATCACAACATTCGGGTAAGAGCAAATTTCGAAGCATGGCTGTATGTTGGTTCTCATGTTGTTTCGGATAGGGTGAATTTGACAGGTTCGGCTTTAAATGCTAACTGAGTTGAATTTCTCCCCCATTCCTAGGTGCGGGTTCTACTTGTTTGTTTTCATCCTCTTCTTATTTATTTATTTCTTATTTCTTATTTGATTTATATCTCGCCCTTCCTCCCAGCAGGAGCCCAGGGCAGCAATATATTTTAAATGCAAATATAACAGAAAGAAAAAAAGAAACAAGGTCAGTTCACATAAACAGTAAAAATAATCCATCAATCTTAATTTAAACGTATATCAACTATATATTTTGGAAAATTGTCTGTTCACTCTGCATTGGACATCTCTTAAGATATTTCGCATGACAGTGTCTGAGATCAAGGAGCAGGTTTTTGTCTCTGTTTGGATACAATTGGACACCATTTTGAATCAAAACTGCATTCATTTTAAACACTGATTTCAAAACAGCACTGATTTTTGGTTTCTTAGACTTCCCAAGCAACACTGGGTAACAGGCTGCTAGTATTAACATAGGCAGCCCGTATGTCCAAATAGACTGACAATTATATGATACATGTTCAAATGCAGAAAGGGCAGTAAGATCTTCAGACCATGGAGTAATGGGCAGCGGGTGTTTATCCTTCCAACCTTGAAGTCTCTGTCTCTTTGCAATTACAAGCACTTGCAGGTCCTGCTTGTAACCACCACATTTTTTTTTCTAAAACCATGTATAAATATCTAGGTGCTTACATGGTGCTGTATTTTAAAAATTGAGTAGCAGCTGGAAAGTCCCTCTCAGCAAGCCGGATGACACATGGAGGCAGCACATGAGAATGCTGAAAAAGAATTTCCTGGATCACCCACCTGACCACGGATAATAAAAACTCCATGGGAAAGATTCTATTTCATCATCATGGCATGCCTTTGGAATTTCGGAAGCATTTTTTGATTGACAGCACAGAAGGCTAATATCTATCTATCTATATATCTAGATAAAAAGGCTCCTGGGCTGACTTAACACAATAACTGGCTTAGATAAAAAAACTTCTTTCTGGACGCTGACATACGCAGCAACAACACCCCAAACCAAACATTTTATTAAAAGCTTGGGAAGTTTTGGTTCTGCAGTGACCATGAATACTGCTGTATGGGATTTGAGATCATCATTGAGATTTCTGGGGAAGGGTTGTAGCTAGGGTTGCCAGGTTTCCTATCTGCCTAGAGACTCCAGATTTTGGGGGTCCTCACCAGGTCTCCAAATGAGTCACATCGCTCTCCAGACTCTCAGTTTTCATTTTAGAAAAATTTAAATTTCTAGGTGGTCTGGTTCAAGAGATATGCACCAAAACGTAACCACCACCCCACAACTTCTGTTAAATGTGCTTGTAGCTGGGCTGCTCTAACCTAACCCTTTCAGGTTTGTAGCCAATATGTGAAGTCAGGGTGGTGATTGACAAGGGATTTGTTGGCCCTCAGGCAGTACCTAGACCCCATTGCAAGGCTCAGAAAACTGTTTTTTTCCTGCTTATCTGAAAATCTCATAAATTTAGTAAATTTATAGCTTTCAGTCTTTTTCTCTCTTGTGTGCAGGAGTCAAACAAGTTTAAATTTTGCTGGGCCGTTGAAGAGGGCAGTGTTTTGAAAACTTTCCCAATATGAACCTTTAACCCTATACTTGCTTTTCTGGGAGTAAACCTGCAAAACTAATCCCACATACCCGCAATAATCCCCATTGAATTCAATAGGATTTACTTTTGAGTAGGATTCTGCTGTAAATTAATGGGACTTTTCAGTGAACATAGCAAAGATTGTGTTTGTGTTGTAAATCTTTCTCTTCCTTTCCAATCCTATTTCTTAAAGCAATTAGGCAGGGCTTACTTAGGTGTCATTGCTTTTATTTGGTAGGAAGCTAATACTGATTAAAAAAAAAAATTCTGCAATGACCAACTGATTTTGACAATAACAATGAGGTATATGTATTTTATATCTCCAGTGTGTATATATGGAGCCTTTCCAACAACCCTGTGAGGTAGGGTTGCCAATTGGAAACCAAGGCAGCTCACAACAAGAAATAAATCCCTTTAAAATCCAATAACCATAAAACAAGTATAAAACAGTTGCAAAACAAATTTAAGTGGCATAATTCTGAATTTTGGGTTGGATGAATGAAGTTCCTTATCACTTGAGGTTGCAGTCCTATGCACACTTCCCTGTTTGAGTAAGCCCCATTTAATACATTGGGACTTGCTTCTGAGTAAACATGCATAGGATTGCAGTATAAATATCTTTACAGGTTGTGTAAATAATAAACATATTTGACACTCATGCTTATATAAATATTTCTTCATACTATGTCCTAATAAGTATCTGATTTCACATTATCATTTCCTCTACATTTTAAGTGTGCTCTTCTTCCTTGGGGTGCCCATGGTTCCTGTCTGTGGTTTTCATCCTGAGGGGCAGATTAGGCTGAGAGATACAGAGTAGCCCAGTAAACTTTATAGCTCATTTCCATTTTAAAAATAATTAAAATGATCTGTATGCAGGCAAATTTTATGAAGTAGATCCACACAATACATTTAAAGCATATCCAACTTGCATTTAAAGCGCATGACTTCCCCTAAAGAATCCTGGGAAGTGCAGTTTCCTCCTCACAGTTATAGTTCCCACCACCCTTAACAAGCTACAGTTCTGACTATCCTGTGGTGGGATTCATGTGCTTCAAATGTGTGTTGAATGTTTTTTAAATGAATGGTGTGGATCTGTCCTAGGTGTGCTCTGCATTCATTAGTGACTTGAAAAGGAAATGTTAAAAGACAGGTTTTTTTAAACAGGGGAAGGGCTGTAGCTCAGTGGAAGGGCATATGCCTAGCATGTAAAGGTCCAAAATTCAATCTCTGGAAAAGACTACTGTACTGCCTGGATTCCTGGACAGCCAATGCTAGTCCACGTCATCAGTATTGAGTTAGATGCTACCAAATGGCCTGAAATTTGCCAGAAGCAAGTAGGCTAGATTAAATGTTCCCTACCCAGGCTCCATTTTTAGCTAAGATTTTTATCTTAATTTCCAATCAGATATATGTTTTTGTTTGAATTGTATGTGCCATGCAACTGTGGTTGATGCTTAATATATCATGCTTAATGACATCACTAGGGCCCACCTCTGAAATCTCAGGGTTTGGGATGCTTCTGACCTGGCAACCCTACTAGGTCATGAAGCTCACTGGGTGACCTTGGGCCAGGATAGTCTGTTAGCCTAATCTACCTCACAGGGTTGTTGTTAGGATAAAATCATGTTTGTACACCACCTTGTGCTCTTTGGAGAAAAGGTGGGATATAAATGTAATTATTAAATTAATATGTTTCCAGAACATGGCTCTGACGTATGTCCTGTTACACAGTTTTCACTCCCATTCCACGCAATCCAGACAGCAGTTAAGTAACTGTAACAGCATGTTTAGCATTCCATCCATACGTAGAGATTATGTATATTTCACTCTTTGCCCTGACCCTGAAACCCTATACAAGAAAGTAATGGGGAAAGGGGGGGGGAAAACCCTCTAACCCTGAGCTCATGTTCTAAATTTATTCCAAACATGAAATTCAATAGGAGTAGATGAATGATCACATCCAGTATCGCCCATGAATCAGCTGCCCAAATCCCAAGGTACTCAGAGGCTTCCCAAATTCTGACACCACGGCATCTCATCTGGATCAATGTGCCAGAAAAGAAATGAAGATAAATCAGAACTGAAGACCAAAGGCTAAAAATAACAGATATCTGAAATTAGACTATGACACACTCACTCCTGAAAAGCTTCTGAAACCAAGAGCGGACAAGCAGTTTGCCATTTGCTTGCAGCCGTTTCTCCCTGGGCGAGCATTTGAGTGGCAAACAGATAGAAGGGGTGGGACCAACAACAAACTGTTGCAATATATCATCACCTCTCAGTAAGAGTGCTCCTGTTCATAGTTCCACCCAGCCACACTGTCTTCTAAGATCCTCTCCTTCTCTCCCTCACCCCATTTTTTTCTTTTCCAGCTGAGGAAATCTGCACTATACATTTAAAGTGCTATTTACTACTTTCAATAGTTATGGTTTCCCTAAAGAATCCTGGGAAGTGTAGTTTGTGAAGGGTGCTGAGAGTTGTTAGGAGACTGCCCCCCTCCCAATTCCCTCAGAGAGCTACCACTCTCAGCATGGAACAATCAATCCCTCTTCCCAGGGAACTCTGGGAATGGTAACTGTGCAAGGGGAATAGGGGTCTCCTCACAAATCTCACTCAGCACCCTTCACAAACTACAGTTCCCAGGATTCCTTGGGGGAAGCCATGACTGTTTAAAGTGGTATAATACTGCTTTAAATGTGTAGTGCAGATGGGGCCTGACATCCAACATTCCATGGCTACTGAGCATGCTCAGTTCACATTTGGGGGTAGTGATGTTGTCCCTGCAAGTTTGCTTTTTGAATGATTTTTGTAATGTTGAGAATAGTTATTAATCCATTTTCTGCTACCAAATATAATATTAAAAAAGCTGGTGGCTTGTCAAAACTGATGGGTTATCCACATGGGAGCATAACTTCGTGCTAAAGACGCTGTTTTTACCTCCATTTTCTTTTTGCACCATCTACAGTAAGTGATCAATGCCAGCTGAAAACACAGTGTTTTGTAGTCCCACTTGAGGGGAAGCATCAATCACGCAGTTTCCTAAAGACCACACCCTCTAATATAACATTTCCACTCCCTCTGTTTACCTGGCAACTGAGCATGCTCAGTTTGTTCTACCAGTAAGTTTCATTTAAGAAAACAACAACTGCAAGTGCAATTATTTGTATAATCACTGGCACAATACAGATGAAATACAAATCTTGGTTTGAGCAGTGTTATGCTTTTGTGCACAAGTTAGAGGGGAAAAGAAAACAAAGGCACTATTTGCAGCAACATAAAAGAAGCTTACAGAATGGGAGAGAAGTGGAAGTTTCTCTTCATCCCACAGGAAATGAAATGAAAGAAGGGAGGAGGAGGGACTGGGCATGGGGAGGGGAACGATTGACACACCCACCTAAAAGCATCGGAGCACAGTGTCTGCAAGCCCTAGAGATACGAAATGAAGATGTTTTTTCCTACCCTTTTCGGATTATCAGAGGATTGGGTTAGTACGGATTTACAGGTTGGAAACTGTGATGGCTTCTCTTTACCAGTAACATAATGTGAACCGTGTGAATTAAAAGGGAATGCGAGTAGCACCAGACATACAGTAAAACTCTGTGTAGATGAGCCCAGAGTCTCAGCCTAGCGTGCCTCACAGGACTGAGTTAAATTAGAAGCTAAGTAATCGTAGTATCAGTGGGGGCTCCATGTCAGTGGGGTAGTAGAATCTGCTCTGAGTTTTAGGTCAGCTTTCAAGCTGTCCAGGGTCCCTGTTCACTAGCCACCATTGTGCACGACTGCATTGTCCCCAGTATCTTTGCAAGGGAGGAGGATGGGGATAAAACCAGAAAAAATTGGCCCCACCTCCGGTCCCACCAGATCCAGTCATTGCCAGCTGCCACTGTCAGTAGTGGAAGTCCATGGGAACTGAAAATTATCTGGAGCTTTGTTGGAGAGGTTCAAGATGCAGGATCCATCTATGGAACTGGACAGTTATGTATCTCTTGGTTTCCAAGGAAATGTGTCACCAGTAGCTTATGTTAAGTCTGACAAAGTGACTGATGCACAAATAAACCATTTAATAAAGAAAATATTAGTCCAGTTCATGTCAGAGAAACAGAAATGGGAAAGAAAAGCACTTTGGAGAGCAGCATAATAAATGCACTATTGCTACTCTTAGGGCAGAAGGCCCACAGCAATGTCTTCGAAGTGGTGCTTCTGGTGATGGGTATTGCATTTTCTGGGCAAATATAGGGTGGCCACTTATATATCACCCTAAAAGAGGAGACACATGTACATACGCTAATGTATATTTATAGATGCAAATTTAGAAAAAATGGCTGGTATTCAGTGCCAGACCTAGTCATGAAGTTAATAGACATGACTAACGTATGTTCATTAATGTCAGTGGGTAGGACTTAGGCGAGTACAACTCAATTATAATTTAGATTAAAAATGCAATAAAACTCACTGTAGTAGGGAAGAGGGTGACTAGACGATCTGCTTGCCTACCTGCTTAGTCTGCTGCCCAGCAGCTAACTGCTGGTGGGCAACTGCAAGACCCCTGCTTGTATTTCTGACGGTCCTTTATCTGTAAACCAGACTTGGACAGGACAACCATTCAAACAGAGGGCTGTCTTCTAACAGCCTTTCAGTTAGAAGACTGTTTGCAGTAAAGTAGAACACACGGCCACCTTACTCCTAGCTAGTGCATCCGCTGATAAAGCAAGGCATCCTGGCTGAAATCTTAAGCACATTATCTGGGCATTCAAGCTATGGGGTTATATTCAACTATGTCCTACTCAGAGTAGACCCATTAAAACTAATAAACCTAAGTTAATCATGCTTATTAACTTCAGTAGGTCTTCTCTGAGTAGGACTTGCACTGAATACCACCCTATGCATTTTGGAGGCATTCAAGAAACCCTTGAGATGATGATGATGACTACATTTATATCCTGCCCTTCTGCCCAGAAGGAGCCCAGGGTGGCCAACAGGTGATAAAACGCTAAAACATCTATAAATCACCTTCAAAACAAAACAGCTTAAAAACAAGACAAAACAATATTAAAAAACAATTCCAACACAGATTCAGACTGGGATAAGGTCTCTTCATAAAAGACTTGTTGAAAGAGGAAGGTCTTCAGGAAGCACAGAAAAGACAACAGAGATGGCTCCTTGTAATATTTAAGGGGAGGGAATTCCAAAGGGTAGGTGCCGCCACACTAAAGGTCCACTTCTTATGTTGTGTGGAATGGACCTCATGATAAAATGGTATCTACAGAAGATACCTCATCTGCAGAGCACAGTGATCAACTGGGTATATAAGGGGCAGGACCGTCTTTCGGGTATCCTGGTCCCAAGCTGTATAGGGCTTTATACATCAAAACCAGCACCTTGAACTTAGTCCGGGAGCCAATGGACAGCCAATTACAATAAACAAAAGCACTAGCTGCTAATCTTTAACATTTTCTCTTTTCATTCTCCCCACCTTTCCAACTATTCGAGTCTTTAGTATCTAACTAAGCTTTTGCCTTGGTATGCTCCCAAAGGAACGCCCCCCTAATTAAACACCATTTAAAAAATAACTACTTTAAAAAAATAAGCCTACAAGCTATAGTTCAGGGACAGATATCCCCAAACTTGAGAGTCTGTCTGTGACTGGAGATCTAAAAAGAAAGGATTCTGTTCAAGCCCCAACATCAAGCTCAAATTCCCCAGTGGAGCCCCAAAAGGGCCAATTAAAAATTACAAACTTTTTCACTCCGACCCCAAAGAAGGAAAATGAAGGGTTTTTTTATCAGATATGCAAGTTGCGTATTTCCCCCTCGATTGGTCCTTATCCCTCAGGGATAATATCCAAGCTGTCCCAGATGAATATCCATCTATAAATTTGGCTGCTGAAATTGCGATGACTGAGATCTCACAAAAGCAACAGTCCACCCAAATTAAAATTAGTGGTAAAGAGACTGCGGCTGGCAATTTACAACAATTAGACCCCCCGAAAAACCAGCAGAAAAATGATTTGGTTGATACATCTAATACCAAATCCAATATAACAGTGGAGAAGGGCATAGACCCATTAACCGAAGAACTCCCCCACCATATCCAACTGGACTCAGTAGGGAACAGTCCACTGATTTCAGGTTGGCTGCTTATGCTAGTAAGGGATATTGATCTCATGAAGTCCTTCTTGAGGGAATGTAATCATCTTTTAACAGTGCTTGTAAAACTACATCAAAAGCATGATCAAAGTGTCGAGGAGTCATCCTCTCCTAAAAGGGACCTACAAAAACCTAAACACAAGAAGGTAAGAACTAATCTTCAGAAATGCAAGAACTTTAGGAGGGGAAAAATAAATATGAAAAAGCCTAAAAATGTAAAGAACTTAAAGATGCCATGGGGAAATAAAATGAACTTTAAAAAGCTCTTTGACCTACTGGACAAGCCTGCCAACCAAACGGCGTCAAGGACGCCTCAAAAGAGCTCTGGCATAACAACCTCTTCAAACTCCGGAATGAAGCCCCAAACCCATGACAGTCGCACATTCCCTTCTACCCTGCTTCCTCCGAGAATAGCCTACTCACCAACGTCTATGCCTCACATCGCTCCTCAAAATAAGTGCCCAGATGTGCAACTCAGAGAGTCTATCAAACAGCCGAAACTGGAAACTATAACAAACTCTAATTGGAACCTTGTTCTGAACCCCTTTAAACTGGCACTGGCAAATTTTCCTAAACCTAATGGCTCTCTATCCCAACTTAATCGCAAATTACATCTACAGGAAATATTTAGAAACCATTTCTCGATTCATATTTCTTTACCAGAAATTGAACGGATAGAATACATACACTATGATGGAAAAAGAGCATGTGCCGTGATTTCCTTTGCTACTCGGAATGTGGTGAACCGAGTCCTTAAGACCAAGGCTCTACTTGAAAAACTTGGAATTACTCTATCAAGATTTTTTTGAAAACAAGGCAGCTCCAGTTGCTCTAATTCCTTGTAGCAGGCCATGTGCTGATTATGGGAAGGAAAAGGCGGAGGAAAAACAGGAGGCCTATAACGATCTGGCCCCGGAAGATTCATCTACTAAACATGGAGATATTGATTTAGACAACTACAAGAGGAATACAGACGTAGTGCATCAAGACGGCAGTCAATTTCTCAACGAATCTGAGGATTCCTTCGATGAGGATGAGAAAATGGTAATAAACTCTTTTGCCACGTTGCCCCCTCACAGCCAAATTGACATCCTTATAAGATTTGAACGTCTTAAATCACACTTGTTAAACATCTTCAAAGAAATGAAAGCTCCCTTGGACTTCAATTTAGGAGAGATTGATTTAATTTTAAGATCTCCCAAGGACAGAGATACCCCCAAATCACCAGGGGAGTTGGAAAGCAAAATGATAATCACACAGGATACAGATATTCTTTCACCAGTTCCTCCCAAAAAGTCTACAATTATTCCAACTGAACCTTCTAGTCAAATAAAAGATGATCTTCTAGGCCCTATCGGGGAGAAGAACGTAGTTAAACAGATTTTGGGTACAGCAGAGATAAACCCAACCACCTCAACCATCATACAGTCTCACTCCAACCACAACTCTTTTCCTAAACCATCTCTTAATAAAAGGGACAGACCAATGCTGACAATCAATCACCTTAGCAAAGCCTGACTTCCACCTAAGCCCACCGCGACAAATCTGGCTTTTATGTCCTGGAATATTTCTGGATGGTGGAATAAATTTGCTGACCCGAATTTTTATAGTTATTTAAAAAGATTTGACATCATTTTATTACAGGAGACATGGTTTCGTGAGGATATCCTTTTAAACGGATATACATCTTATACTCTCCATGCATTCCCCAGTACGAAAGGTGGCCGCCCCAAAGGTGGACTATGTCTACTTATCTCGACTACACTACTGGCCTCCTCTATAAATTTAGATTCCCTGGGCGAGATGGCCATTGCAATAGTAATAAATTTCTCCTGGACTCGGCTGCTGGTTATAAATGTGTATCTCCCACTATGCAGACAGAAGAATTCAGCAAAGGCAACCATAAAAAAGCTGGAAGAATGTATTGAAAATCTAACAGCTCTCTTTCCAGATGCATTGGTCATCCTAGCGGGTGGTTTTAATGCCAGGATAGGCCCTTCTGATAAATCCCTTTACTCTCGTTATAATGAACCAGAGCCAATAATTCCACGCCAGAATGCCATTCCAGACCGGCAGTCAAAGGATAATGGTACCAATCCCTCCGGTCTTTATTTGACGAAGATGGTAAACAATCTTAATATGGTCATATCAAATGGGCGGGTAGATGGAGACATTCCTGGTGAATTTACTTTTTTAGTTGGACCTAGAGTCTCCACTATTGACTATTTTAGTGTCTCCCAAGAACTCTTGCCGGCCATTTCTGCCTGTTTTGTGGAAGCGCGTCCTGAAAGTGACCATCTTCCACTTGCTCTTTTGTTGTCCTGTGGCAATAAGTCTATTTTTGCAGAGCAAGGACTAACCTTTGTTGCCGAATCTGAAAGGCCTGCCATTCGGATTAGATGGTCTCTACAACTGGACGCCGATATAAAGAGCTTGTTAAACTCTGAATGTTGTTTCTCACTTCGAAACAAACTCTTAGCCACGCAGTCTACTGACTCGCTTCTTGACACATTTCAACAACTGTTACAAGTTTTGCAAAAAAGTTTAATTAGCAGTCCAAAATCCAGCTCTCGCCAATCATTTTTGCAGTCTAAACCATGGTTTGACTATCACTGCGTTGCCCAGAAAAAACTTCTTACTGAAAAGTATACAGTGTACAGAGATACAAACTGTCCCGCCTTATTTCTCCAGATGTTGGAGGAGAAAAGGCGATACAAACATCTAATAAAAGCCAAAAAGTCCTTGGCTCAAATGGAAGATTGGCAACGTTTACTGAAAGCATCCAGAGAAAAAGACGCATTTTCTTTCTGGAAAACGGTTGCTATTTATTTATTTATTTATTTATTTTATTTATTTAGTTTAATTTATATACCGCCCTAAGCCCGAAGGCTCTCTGGGCGGTGTACAAAAAGATAAAAACAAGCACAATATATAAATACAATAAATACAATAAATAATAATAATAATAAAAAAACAATAACGAACCAAACAACATCCAAAATACGGAAATGCTGTTTAAAATACACTTTAAAATGCCTGGGAGTATAAAAAGGTTTTCACCTGGCGCCGAAAAGATAGTAGCGTCGGCGCCAGGCGCACCTCATCATGCTAAAGGTTGGCCTCACTCTTCCATCTCCCTGGATTATCATATCTCAATAAACACTTGGGAAGACCATTATACAAAGCTTTTCTCTGGAGTACAGCCCTGTAACAAATTTATCGAACTACACCGCCAAGGTCTCCTGGAATGGCCACCGGTCACTCCAAAGGAAATCGTATGCCTCATAGCAAGACTAAAAGCAGGAAAAGCACCTGGTTCGGATTGCATCCCAGCTGAACTCTTCAAATCCAATGTGGACTGGTGGGCCCCGGTATTAGCCGCCCTATTTACCAGTTTCAACATGAATATTACCATCCCAAGTGATTGGGGCCTGGCGATAATAATACCAATATTTAAAAAACGCTCCAGAGCTGACCCAGCCAATTACAGACCAATTAGTTTATTGAACATTATTAGTAAGATCTATGCCACCCATTTAAATGATAAACTCACATCTTGGATGGAACAAGAAAATTTTCTTGTCACAGAGCAGGCAGGATTCAGAGCTGGACGTGCCACAACCGACCATGGACTTCTTTTAAATCATTTAATAGAAAAATACACCAAACCTTCCCACGGTGCTCTTTACGCTGCTTTTATTGACTTTAAAGCAGCTTTCGACTCTATATCGAGATGTAAGCTCTGGGATAAGCTGGAGACCACCAATATTGATAGACGCTTACTAGCTTTGATACAATGTTTATATAAATCCACTTACCTGCGAGTTAGATGTGATAGAGCCGGTCATTTAACAAAAGCCATCCCCACACTCAAAGGCGTTAAACAGGGCTGTGTCCTGGCACCCTCACTATTTAATATATATATATAAATTCCCTGGTTAGCTACCTGTCACCTCTAGGTTCACACTATCCCAGTTTGGCTGCAAGACCGATCCCAATACTCTTATATGCTGATGACGTGGCCCTTCTTTCATATTCCCAGATTGGCTTGAGGCGTTTGCTAAGGGGGCTAGCCAATTATTCCAAAAAAGAGCTTTTGGAAATCAATTATGATAAATCAAAAGTTGTAGTTTTCTCTAGAAGAAGGTTAAAACATCTTTGGCAGATTGATGGTCACCCCATAGAACAGGTTCTACTCTTTAAATATTTAGGAATAGTATTTCATACCTCAGGCTCTTGGCAGCATCAAACAAACTATGCTGTCTTAAATGCCCATAAAACCACCAAGGCCCTTCTTTCTTTTTATTATAACAAGGGCGGTCAACATGCCCCTTCAGCAATCCAGATTTTTGAAACTAAAGTAATCCCTCAACTTTTATATGGAGCTCAAGTTGGCACTTTTACTAATTTGACCCCATATGAAAAAGTACAGACAAAATTCTTAAGGGCACTCTTTGGTACCCCCCACTTGTGTTCCAAACTCTATTATACGCTTGGAAGCCGGTCCATAACAATGGAAGCCCCCATCTGGTTAGCAAAGATTAACCTATGGTTGAAAATGCTGCCCGTGGGTCTTACCCCTCTTATTTTAACTGATGCCTTTTGCTCTAAATGGTTAAAATCTGTAACAGACAAAATAGCTTCACTAGTGTTTTCCACACCGATAATACTGTCATGGGGCTATATAAAAGCAAAATCGCAGATTCGACAGAGAATATATGACATAGAACTCCAAAATCATCTAATGCAGGTGACTTCTGTCCCTAATCCTGGATACAATCTAAAATCATCTTCTCTGCCTCGGTATTTATTTAACCTGACCGCCCCTAGACTCAGGAGGGCTTTTACACTGGCAAAGTTTAATGTACTGCCATCAGCCCTCTTACAGGGCCGGTATAAGAAAATCGACTACTCTGAACGAGTCTGTCCATGTGGTGCCGATGTAGTAGAATCGGTCACACATGTACTACTCCATTGCCCTTTTTATCATGATTTGCGTACTACACTTTTAGTTCTGATTCTGAACCAAATCCCTTTTAACGATGAAAAAATGATAGTTGATTATCTTTTAGCGGATAAGATCCAACAGGTTACATTAAAGGTGGCCAGTTTTTGTGCAGCAGCAATTTGCTCTAGAAAGTTTTTAATATCATCTAATTTTTTATAATAGTTTCCATCCTAAAGAAACTACCGAAAATCAAACTCTGAGTTGTCAGTCCCCCTAACTGTTACTCCTTTCTAGTATAACACGAAGCCATAAAATTTTTAAAGCTATATTTTAAAGGTTTTGATGGGAAACTGTTTTTGATTCATATTTTGTGCTTTGTATACTTTGGCTGGTCTTTGACCGTAATAAAGACTGATGAATGCCCTCTGCCTGTTAAAATGAACAGCTTGGCAGGGTGACACCTCGGCTGATTCAACGGAGCGAGTGCAGTCTTCACCTCCTTTACCAGTGGCTCCGGCTAATTCTAACTGACAAGCCTGTCTCTTTGTTGAGAGATAGGCCGAGGAGCTCTTGCTGAGAGCCGCCTGTGACCTTTCCTTGTCACATTAACACCCCTCACTGTAATCAGTCGGGCAAATGGGACCGAAATGATCCCACTGCTGCATGTTGACCAATTTTTAACCTTCTGCTAGGAGTGTTGTGATAAGGCAGCTAAGGAGCAAAACAAGATATCATAATAAATAGCAACACACCCATCAAATGAGGCCTGGAGGTGGGCAAGTCCTCAAACAATGAGTAGAGGTTGTTTGCCCCAAACCTAGGAGAATGCATCCTTGCTCCCACAGTCCTGCGCTCTCTTCCAGATTGCAGCTGTGCTGGGGTGGCTACATATGCATTGCCCCCTCTCCCCAAAAGGCAATGCATCATCAGCAAGGAGGACAAAGGGGACACAGACTTGCATAAAATTTGCATATGTTAATTTATACTTATGGGTAAAAAATATTGGGTTGTCTGCAATGCTGGTCCTACTCAGAGCAGACCCACTGAAATCAATGGACCTAAGTTAGTTATGCTCGTTAATTACAGTGGGTCTACTCTGAGTAGGACTAGCATAAGATATAGCCCTCCAAAAGAATGGGTTGTATTCAACCAAGTCCCACTCAGAGTAGACCCAGCATTGAATGCCAACCTATTATTACAGCCAGCATGGTATAGTTGTCATAGTGTTGGACTAGGACCTAGGAGACCAGGGTTTGAATCCCCACTCAGCCATGAAGCTCACTGGGTGACCTTGGGCCAGTGACTGCCTCTCAGCCTAACCTACTTCACAGGTTTGTTGTAGGGATTATATGAGGAGGGGGACAGCCGTGTATGCTACACTGAGTTCCTTGGAGAAAAGGTGAGATATAAATGCAATAAATCAATAAATCAATAAAATACAAACACATCTCACAACAGGGTTGTGATCAGGCATGCCTGCTCAGTCTGCTATTCAGGTTCAAACTGTGGATGGTCAACTTCAAGGCCCCTGTTCCACCTCCTTAGGAATCTTTATCTTGAAACTGGACCTGGACTGGACAATCCTCCTAAGATGGCCACTTATGCATTCTTCAAAAAGAAGAAATGCATCACCAAAAAGAGGGCAAAAAAGACAAAGATTTGTGTATCCTAATGTATATATGCACTCTTAGAAATACTTATCACTTTGCTAAAAATGGTGGTATTCAAGTAAGTCCTGCTCAGAGTTGACCAAGTAAAATTAATGAACCTAAATTAGTCATGTTTATTAACTTCAGTGAGTCTACTCTGAGTAGAACAACTACTGAATACCAGCCAATGCTTCTCACCTTAATGGGGAAGACCGTGACTGGGTGAGCTGTGCGCTTGCTCAGTTTGCTGCCCAGGTGTTCACTGTGGATGGGCAACTTCAAGGCCCCTGTTGCTCTCCCTTCGTAGGGCTCTTTATCTTTAAACCAGACTTGGACCAGTCAGCCCTCCATACAGAAGACATCTTGAAAGAGAGGACTGTCCTCTGTAAAGTAAGACGCTTGACCACCCCTAAGCTGCACTAGTTGTTGCTCACTTCTTTATACCCACGTTTGTTCCTGACTTGCTTGTCTCCTTAGAGTGAGTGATGTTGGTTGCTCTAGCCATGCAAATTGGTCTGAGATGAAGGTGGGGATTTGGGTAACGGCTGCTGATGTCACAAAGGCACTTATAGCTCACCAAAACAAAGGAGATAGTTTCCTATGCAGTTTGTAAGGAGGAAGGGCATTAGAGGGCAGCACTCTTCCAGGTGAAAGACTGCAGGTTCCCTAAACACCCTCTCAGTTCTCAATCAGTCTCTTCCTTCCATGCCAGTGAAGACTATGGCAGTCGGACAGTCTATCAAGCAGCTGGGACATTATTATAGATCAGTGGTGGGGAAAGAGCTGACTTCCAGGCCTAATGAGGCCTACTAGGCCTCAAAGATTGGCCCACCAAGCTATTTTTGGGTGAGCCATGCCCACCTTTACCCTGCCTGAGGTCATATGTGACCTCAGGCGTGGGAAAGTTTATGTTGCAGCTGTTGTAAAGGAAGAACGGGGAGTGCACTCCCCGCCACAGACTGAAGTTACAATCATCTGATGTCAGGTGATTGACAGATGGGCAGCTCCACCCATCTGTCAAAGTAGCCCACAGAGGGTTAACCAAGTCCAGTTCCCTACACCTGTTATAGATAGCAGATACATAAATATATATCTACATAGGTTTAGATCCAGATTTAGTAATACTTAGAATCTAATCATACCTAAGTTAAGGCCATTGATTTCATTCTGCTCTAAGCATGACTAACTCTGGATACAAGTCACTGTGCTTAAAGTTCTTTACAGCAATCCTGTAAAGTAGGTCAGTATTGTTATCTGCACATTGCAAATGGGAGGCTGGGAGGCAACGTTTTGCTTAATGAGTTAGTGGCATAGGTGAGATCTCCCCTGGAGATATCTATGAACCCATTGTCTTAACTCTTATACAGAGGTACCATCAGGGCAGGCCCCCACTCAGCAGAATGAGAAGAGGCGATCCCAAACATAGCAGGGCTGGCTTACAACATTCTGAAATAAGCAAAGTGATACACATAACCAGCTAAAGAGTCCTTGCTTCCCTGTAAGACGATTTGAGTCCAGAGTCTAAAACTACCTAACTGTACTACTGCTGCTATGCTGCTTCCATGGTGGGTCAAACAGCAATGGCGCTTCAGCATCTGGAGTGACAGAGGGACTCCTTGTCCTAATGCAGGGGTGGGGAACCTTAAGCCCATGGGCCTAATTAGGCCCATCAGGCCTCCCCATTTGGTCTGCAAGGCTATTTTGGCCAAGCCATTCCCACCCACCCTACAACCAATGCCATATTATTATTATTAAACTTATATCCTGCCCTTCCTCCTAGAAGAAGCCAAGGGCAGCAAACAAAGAACAAAACACTAAAAACATCTTAAAATATCTCAAAACCAAAACATCTTAAAAACATTTTGAAAATAAAACATCTTAAAAATCCTTTTTAAAATCTTTAAAAACCATCTTAAAGAGCAATATGTGGTATTATAATATATGGCATCAGGTGTGAGGCAGGTTAACATGCAGCTGGGCCAAAGAGAGTTTGCAAGCACTGCCTATAAGCTGATCAGCAGCATCTGCAAAGCCATGCATATAGCCCTTTGCAAGTGCTGTGCTGACAATCAGCCAATTGTCGGGGCTTGCAAAGCACCACACATGGAGCAATGCAAAGTGTGACCTAGGAAGATAGGAAGCTGCCTTACAGTGAGTCAAACTGTTGGTCCATCGAGCTCAGTATTGTCTACAATAACTGGCAGCAGCTTCCCAGTATTTCAGAGAGGGAATCTTTCCCAGCCCTACCTGGAGAAGCCGGAGATTGAATCTGGGACCTTCTGCATGCAAAGTAGATGCTCTGCCGCTGAACTATGGCCCTGACAATGGCTGTGTAGTGCATATACACCATATATTTAAAGCACATTCCCCCTCACCCCCAAGAATCCTGGGAACTGTAGTTTGTTAAGGATGCTGAGAACTGAAGCTCTGCGAGGAGAAAACTACAGTTCTCAGGATTCTTTGGAGTGAGGGAATGTGCTTTAAATGTGCTTTATATGTATGGTGGTAATACAGCCATAAACTCCAACCTGATGCATTTTGGAATCAAGTGTGCACCAGGAATGAGTCAGTAACTTCAACAAGAACAGCTAGCTGACAAATTGTCAGAAGATGGTGATGTTTCCAACTAAGTTTCAAGGGAATTGGAAAGCTGTTCCTAGAAATTTATTTCACAGTAAAACGGCTTCATTTGGCATGGCAACAATGAAAGCTCAGACTTGTCCACTCAGAAGCAAATATGTTTGTGTATCATGTAGTATTGCTCATTGCAAAGTAGAAATCTCAGATGCTATAAGGCTTCGAGAATGTCAGGGAAAACCTCCGCACTTAAACTGTGTTCAGAAGTGCTGACCTAGAGAAGGATAAACAAATTTGTTAATTTTGGTTTTTCTCCGTTTCTCATTTTTCCGATTTAAGTTCAGTTCTCTGCATTCTGCATCAGTTTGTGATTTTTTAACAGAGTTTCAGCATTTCAGTGCACATTTCTGCAGATCTACACATTTTCGTATGCAATTTTCCCTAATACAATGCATTTTGGTATATTATTTTCACAAATATTTGTGCATTTTTATGCACTCTTTCATATACACATTTTTGTACAAAGTCTTTGCTGAGAGAATTGCATGGGAAAATCTGGAAAAGTGCAAATGACAAAGCATACTTACTTCGGGAGTAAACATACATAGGGAGTGCATGGTCAGTTGAGAAACATACCTCTGTGGGTACTTAAGGCGACTAATCTTACTTCATTCTGGTGTCAATCTGCAGCAGAAGCATGGGTTCAAATCAAGGACCAGTCTCTCACCCTTTGCTGCAGCCTCCTTCTAACCTGGTACCCTCCAGAGGTTTTGGCCTACAACACCCATCAGCTCTTGTGCTAGCTGAGACTGACCAGAGATGGTCCAAAATGTCTGGAGAGAACCAGATTGGAGGAAGGCTGCCCTATCAGTTGATGAATTTTATATTCTCAAAATGCTTTGCATCTTGTGAACCGTCTAGAGTGACTAAGGACATTTGGTCACTTGATAAATATGAAATGATTTTAAAGTGACATTGACATTTATAATTTCATCAGCCTTTGAAAGTCATTCAACTAGCCTCTGCTCAATGGTTTGATGACTGCAATCATAATGAGTTTAAAGAAATATCAGAAATATTCTGTGGCATGAACGAGAACATTTAGACATCCTAAAGTATTGTTGTTTAGAAACTGTTTATCATGGAATTATTTATTATTATTTATTTATTCTATCATAGAATCATAGAATCGTAGAGTTGGAAGGGGCCTTGTAGGCCATCGAGTCCAACCCCCTGCTCACAGCAGGAAATCCACAGCTAGAGCATCTCCCGCAGATAGCTGTCCAGCCTCTGCTTGAAGACATCCAGCGAAGGGGATCCCACCACCTCCCTAGGCAGTCGGTTCCATTGCCGAACTGCCCTTACTGTCAAGAAGTTCCTTCTAATGTCCAATCTGAATCTACGCTCCTGCAACTTAAAACCATTAGACCTAGTCCTACCCTCTGGGGCAGCAGAGAACAAATCTGTACCCTCATCTATGTGACAGCCCTTCAGGTACTTAAAGAGTGCAATCATGTCACCCCTCAGCCTTCTCTTCACCAGACTGAACATGCCAAGTTCCTTCAACCTTTCCTCATAAGACTTGTTCTCCATACCGGCTATCATCCTCATCGCCCTCTTCTGAACCCGCTCTAACTTGTCTATATATTTCTTAAAATGAGGTGCCCAGAAGGAGCCCTTCCTCCCAGAAGGAGCCCAGGGCGGCAAACAAAGAACAAAACACTAAAAACATCTCAGAAACAAAACATCTTAAAAATATTTTTTTCATCTTTAAAAACATCTTAAAAAGCAATTTCAAAACAGATGCAGATTGGGAAAAGGTCTCTACTTAAGAGGCTTGTTGAAAGAGGAAGGTCTTCCGTAGGCGCCAAACAGACAACAGAGATGGCACCTGTCTAATATTTAAGGGGAGAAAATTCCAAAGGGTAGGTGCCACGCTAAAGGTCCGCTAAAGGTATGACACTTTGCCATGTTCTTAGATTTTATACTTTGATATTTATTTTTCCAATTTAAAAAATCTATTAAAAAAGAAATGCATAAAAGTGACATTTATACCTGTCTGCTTATTTGCTCTGTGCGGCTCTGTATAGCATCACAGAATCATAGAGCTGGAAAGGACCTCCAAGGTACCTTTCCTGTTTGCTTAAAAGTCCTATGTAACTCTGAAAGCTTGCACATTCTTTAAAAACTACTGTACAAGAAGAAAAAGCAAACACTGGTTGCTCGCCTACTTAGGGCTGGGCAATACCCTTCATTCGATCCATTTTTAAAAAACAGCCAGGAAGACCCCCCAATTCGGGTACTCCACCGCTGGGTGCAGAAATGACAGTGACTAATCCAGCTCCTGTCTGGTACCTCCTCCCTCTCCCCTCAGTGGGGGCTGGGTGGGAAGGAGAGGAGCGCTGGAAGTCTGATTCAGAACCTGGTTGGACGGTTGCTCGTCCTGACGTCACAAGACGAGGAGGAGCCCGGCTGCTAGAAGCTGCATAAATAGGGCCGAGAGGCACCGGTGCAATAAGACAAATCGTAAAGCTTGAACTAGACGCGAGTAGAAAGGGAGCCGGAGCTTTGCTAGCCTGTTTCTCAATAAGTATCGCTTCCGAGGTAAGTCGACTCTCTGTCATACGGGGTTGTTAATGCGGGGTAGCTTTCGGCGTGGGGAAAATCGGGCGGCGCTTGTTTCGACGGCAGAGCCATTCTGCAGCTGGGGAGAGGACCGGATCGGGATCAGACTGGCCAGGATCTTTCGGAAGGGACCGAGCGGGGACCTGATGGTGGCAGAATTCGATATGCCGCCGCTGTTTTGTCCAACGCTGTTCAAAACTCCCGCGCCTGTATATGCAGAAGCAGATGCTGATCCACTGTACTCTTCCTCCAGTTGTCTCTGCGTTTGTTAGTCACATTCAATCACGTACAGTTAATTTCTACCCATTCATTTTAAATACGTCTTTACCATCCATAGATCGGTAACACTGCTTCGGATTACTTATGCCTCCTGGGTGCCACTCCGGGGAAGGCTTGATGCGGAGCAGAACCTGTGTGCGAGTGTGTGTTCTGTACATTCACTGGCCTTTTGTAATCTCAGGGTTTTTTCTGTGTGAGAGTAGTTTCTTTCTCTTTAAGCATTTCCGCGCTGCATGTCAATGGATGAGTGGTATTCAACGCTAGATCTACTTGGAGTAGACCCATTGAAGTTAATGGACATAATCTACTTAGACAGATTTCAACGGGTCTACTCTGAGTAGTGTTTAACTGAATACAACCCAGTATGCGGATTTGGAGTGTGGCGCTTACTCCGGATGAAATGAGGAGCTCCAAAGCCTCGCGGTTATGTTTGCCCCTCCGCCTCTTTGCTTTCGAAGTCACGCCTTTAGTTGGTCAAAGTGTCACTCCCACCCAATGTGGAACTGAGGCGTATCGCAGCCATGGACGGGGGAGGCTTACTCCAGATTAATGACACTATCGTGTGAACGCTCTGAGACCTCTCTTCTCCCCCCCCCTTTATTCTGCCAGGTGCCCCCATGACCCTGAACCGCGGCGACAAGCTGAGGTACCTGGACAAGCGACGCGGCAGCACGCCCTTCGCCGCCCACCACCAGCCGCAGCACCTACATCGGCGGAGCATGCCGGTGGACGAGCGGGAGCTGCAGGCCTCGCTGCCGCCCTCCCCACGGGGCCAGCTCGCCAACCTGGTGCGCTGCACCTCCTACAACCCGACCGAGGAGGAGGCGCACCGCCAGGGCTGGGCGTCGGACTCCTCCGACTCGGTCATCTCCTCGGGCAGCGACTCGGACAACCAGCTCTACAAAGTCATCCTGCTGGGCGAGCACGGCGTGGGCAAGACCAGCCTGGCCAGGATCTTCGGCGGCGTAGAGGATTGCCCCGACGCCGAAGAAGCGGGTGAGTGAGGCCGAACAGGGCTGCCCTCGTGGTGGGAGGGCGATGGTTGAGAATCAGAAGGAAACGGATCGTGCCCCTTTGGATCTTGCTGGGGACTGGGGCTATAGCTATACATTAAAAGCACGTGTCTTCCCCCTGGAGAATTCTGAGAACTGTCGTTTGCCTTCCTTAAGAGCTACAATTCTCAGCACCCTTCACAAGCGATAGTTCTCAGGATTCTTTGCGGGAAGCCGTGTGCTTTAAATGGATGGTACATATGCAGCTCTCCTCACTCTTCTTCTGTGAAACAAGGAACAGATATAGAGTCAGACCACAGAGCTGTCTAGTAGAGTATTGTCTACTACAGCAGGTATGGGGAACCTTTGGGTCTCTGAACGTTGCTGAGTCTACACTGCTTGACAGCAGCTGTCTGCCAATAAAAAAATGGACCAATGGCCTGACTTTGTATAAGGAACCTGCATTTTAAGGAAATGAAGACTAAGCATGTGTAGAGTTTTCCTTCATTGCCTAGGAAGGAGGCAATAGTAAACCTGCTCTGAATACCGTTTACCATAAACACCCTATTCATAGGGTAGCCATAAGTCAGGACCGACTTGAAGACAGTCCATGCTTCCGGAGAGAGGATTTCCAGGCTGGAGGTTATGGTCTAAGTAGGAGTGAGCCTCAGTTCCTCCCACTTTAGACAATTGTGTATAACTTAAATGAACCTACTTATTTCTCCTGCCCTACTGCAAATTGTACTGCAGAATAACAGTTTTTAGAAACAATAATGAAAACTCTCCCCCAATAATAAAAGAGCAACCCTCTCCACCTTAGTCGTGAGTCTCACTGGGTGACTGGCCCAAGGTTCTAATTTCTCAGCCTAATCTGCTTTGCAGGGTTGTTGTGAGGATAAAAAGGGGACACACCTGGAAGAAGGGAAGGCAGAATACAAATGTGGCACAGGATGAAGTTGGCCATTTTCTAGAGTAAAACAACTCTCAACAAAATTTGCACTCCAATGCAAAACATGTTTTTCTGGATATAAATATAATGAAGAAAAATATTAATAATCCCAATTTAGTCAAACACTTTGTAGTTCTTTTCTAGAATGACTATTAAAAATATCTCTGTGTTTTGTGGATTTCCCCCACAATCTTTTCAAGACCATCCTTTGCTGGGGAGGGGAAACTGTCGGGGAGAATCTTCAGGTGTTCTGATTCACTTTCCAAAGACCTGGAAAGTTTTGTGTTAAAATGGTCTCCT
Source organism: Rhineura floridana (assembly GCF_030035675.1). NCBI lineage: Eukaryota > Metazoa > Chordata > Lepidosauria > Squamata > Rhineuridae > Rhineura > Rhineura floridana. Next base: position 20,870,611 of record NC_084492.1, on the reverse strand, counting down.
TTTAAGTTGCAGCAGTGAATTTGGCGGATATATTCTTTGTTTGATTGGAAAAAGAGGTGGACTGAAGGAACTCAAATTTTGTTTGCTGCATTTCGGTCTAAAACCCCCAAGGCATTAATATTTTTCTAAGTGCCATGCTTTTTTTTCCCCTTTGGCTTCTGCTTGGAACAGTTGAACCCCGCCCCCCACCTCTACCTTCCATTCAAACTTGAATAAAGCATAATAAATGTTAAAGTGTAAGCTTGCATTGCATTCATTCCATGTTTTTTTCCTATCAACTCTTGTACTGGAACAGTTTGTACAACAGTAAATTTGGAAGGTGCAATAATTAGAAGCTATACAAGGATGGCGGCTGGTGCTTTGTTTGTGCACGAGATTAGGAGTTGTATCTGCATCCTGTTTGTTCAGGTGCTTAGCTTAATTGCCCAGTTAAGCTAATATTTTTATATTTCAACTGATTTGGCATCTCTGCCTAAAGACACATCAGCCTGAGGATTTTTGAAATGGAACTAGCTTCCGAATCCTGCAATCCTGTGCCCACTCACCTGATAGACATAAACATGTTTAGTTAAGAGTACGCAGTGTATATGTGCTTCATTAATTACCTGCCATTCACCCTGAGGTCCCAGAGCAAGTTGCAACAATTTAAAATGCATCCTTAAAAACAGTTTAAAACAACTTACAATTGTAAGATCATTGTAATAGCTTATGATCATTTAGGGGTACAGTCCCTTGTTTTTATTTATTTAATATAATTTGTATACTGCTTAACTGTCAGTAAAGCCTCTAAACAGCTTACAAAGAATATAAATTTTATATTACAATTGTCAATAAAATCAAAGTTAAAAACAAGTTTATAAAAAAGCAAAATGAATAAAATCTCAACAGATAAAAGTGTACATTATAAGCTAAAATTCCAGATTAAAATGCACATCCAATTTATATGCTCAGGCAGACTTGCCTACCCAGAGAAACTTTTAGCAGGTGCCAAAAAGAAAACAGTACCTGTGCCTGCCTAATGTTAATGGGCAGGGAGTTCCAGAATGTAGGAACTGCCACACTTAAAAGTGTGGAATGAACATGTTATGGCACTTGTAAAAGTGCCAGCTCTTAGTGTTGTCTCAACTGGGTTTCAAACAAGGTTTTCTGATGCTCTCCATTCTACTACCTTACTATAAATATCCCAGGGGGGGAATCTGTTATCCTGATGTCTTTTATTTCCTCTCTAGGCAATACATATGACAGATCTATCATCGTTGATGGTGAAGAAGCTTCTCTTGTGGTGTTCGACATTTGGGAGCAGGTAAGGCATTAAATGTTATGTATGCTTAGATGTCAGCCAAACTTATATTCATTTGCTGTTGTGTTCTAGTGCTTTCTCCAGCAAGTTCAATAGTATCCTGTTTATATTGGTAATACCAAATAGCAGACTTACTACAGTACTGTAAATTGATGGGACTAGCATCTTGATGTGTAATGTTGGTGCTGCTGTATACATCTTCAGTGCTGGCAAAACATCCGTGCAGAATCGGAGTTTCCAAGATGGTACAGCTGTTGGGATCCCTCATCTCTTTGTGGTAGCAAATAGATGCCATGCTTTAGGATCAAGCTACATCCACACCATATATTTAGAACACATCCCCTCCTGCAAGAATCCTGGGCACTGTAGTTTACCCCTCCCAGAGCTATGGTCCCCAGCACCCCATAAACTGCAGTTCCCAGGATTCTTTGGCTGGTGGGGAAATGAGTTTAAATATACAGTGTGTATGCAGCCTGAGTGATAAAACTGTTGTGCAGCCTGCCTGATTCTGTGCATAGTTATCCAGAAGTAAGTCGCACTGTTCACTGGGGCTGACAGCCAGATAAATGTGCATAGGATTGCAGGGCCTACATCCACATACTCCTACTGTGGGCAAATACTATGAACCAACTGGGCCTCTCTGTCAACTGCCATTGACAATTAGTCCATACTACAGTTTGAAAAGCAAGAGCTTGACATTATATGCACAACCGGAAGCTTGTATTGTGCCTTCTTTTCCTTTTTAGCCCCTTCCCTGTCTTGCCTCCGTTTGCCTTGCCCCTTACATCCAGATAACCATTCTCACCTAGAGTTCTCACATTATAGCTTTCTCATCTTGGTTTGGACTGTGGATATGTTTGTACCCTTGTATGCATACATGCCAGAACAGGTTTAATTTTTCTGAGCGTACAGCATTGTTTCCCCAGTCATGATGTCTCATGGCTTTAGAAATTGTACTCGCAGTGGGATGATTTTTATGCCTCAAATAGTTACTAAGCCAAAAATGTCTAACCGGGTATTAACTTTGTTCAATGCAAACCTTTCTGTTCCTGTTTTTAACTTTAGGATGATAGCCAGTGGCTTCAGAACCATAGTATGAAAATGGGGGATGCTTACATCATTGTCTACTCGGTAACAGACAAAGTGAGCTTTGAGAAGGCCTCTGAGCTCAGAATTCAGCTACGAAGAGCGAGGCAAACGGAGGACATTCCTATTATTCTTGTAGGAAACAAGAGTGACCTGGTCCGATCACGGGAAGTGTCTGTGGACGGTAAGAGACATTTTCCGAATATAAACTCAAGTGTTGGGCAATTTCCTGTTGGGGTTGGTAAGGCTCTAATGGTGACTCTGGGAAGAGATTCCTAAATAGCTAAGCCCTCAAGGAATTCAACCAGCCTCACAGCAGAAATAGGGCAGAATATAGGAGAAATCGAAAAGCACAGATCCCCAAAGCTCCAGCACTGCATTTGGGGCCTGCTTTCATGAATGCATGTTCCCTGTTTGATTACAAGGTGCACATGATGACTTGCATGTGCAATGGGCCACTGTAGATGTAACCACGAGCAGAATCCCTGCAAACAGGGCCTTGGGAATGGCGCTGGTTTGAACGCTCAGCTGCCAATCCAGCATAAAGAAGTCAAGCAGTGCTCATGTGTGAATGAACTAGCCCTTAGTCATTGAAGTATGTGCCTAGACATTGTGCTCCTACAGGCCCAGTCCTATAGAGGTGGGCTAGAAGTTTTAATAGAGGAAGCTGCTTTATGCTGAGTCAGAATATTGGTCCATCCAGCTCAGTACTGTCTGCACTGACTGGCAGTGGCTCTCCAGGTTTCCGTCGGGGGGACATTCCCAGCCCTGCCTGGAGATGCCAGCGGTTGAACCTGGGACCTTCTGCATGCAAAGCAGATTCTCTACCACTGAGCTACAGCCCTTTCCAGTGGGCAAAAAAAAAAAATCAAGCAGGTTCCTGGAATACTAGAAGGCCTGGTTATTGATACCAGTGGTCTAACCCAGTATAGAGCAGCTTCCTAGGCACTGTTCCATGTGGCAAAAGGCATGATCTCCCATCATATCTTCCAACTCTTATACAGTCTCTTTCCACCCATGTTTGAGAGCAGAGCGTCTGCTTTGCTGAACCTTCGTAGTGTTAAGTAATTCCGTGCCCTCTTTCTGCCCTTCAGAGGGACGTGCCTGCGCTGTCGTGTTTGACTGCAAATTTATCGAGACATCGGCTGCTTTGCATCACAACGTCCAGGACCTCTTTGAAGGGATAGTCCGGCAAATCCGGCTACGCAAAGACAGCAAAGAAGACAATGCCAGGCGGATGGCCAACACCAAAAGGAGGGAAAGCATCAGCAAGAAGGCCAAGCGATTCCTTGGGAGGATTGTAGCAAAGAACAACAAGAAGATGGCATTTAAGGCCAAGTCCAAATCTTGCCACGACTTGTCAGTCCTTTAAAAGATGGCTTTCAGCAGGACCAGATGCGGTGTGTGTTTTGCGTGGGTTGTGAACGTGTCTTTGACTGTTAAAAGTGAGGAAAGGGGGGGGGAAAGGACTCTGGTAACACAAAGCTACGCAGTTGGGAGGCAAACATGCTGCTCGATGCCTTATTGTTCCTAAACAAGACTTGGAAGAAAGATTACTGTGTCTTCATGGGTTGAAATGGTTAATAAGCTTCAGTGTGTGCTACTGGACTAACTTCGAAGTCAGCGGCTCTGTATGCCTGCATTCTCACTATGTATATTTGCTAGCTGTCCTGTGGATATCAGGGATGCAAAGATGAGAATGGACAATGATACACACACACACACACACACACACACACACACACACACACACACACAAATACAAAATGTATGGTCATCAACTTGTATCCTTTGCAGAGCAAAACTTGAATACATGTACGCAGGCTCGTACACTCTTCTCTTTGGTAAATAAATTAAAGCAATGATCTTTTTAAAACTAAATGTGGGCAGAAGTAGGGCCATTCAATATGCATTTGGATGGGTGAAAGAAAATACGGAAAAATATAATTTTTGAAGTTTTAATTTGCACTTTCATTAATTGTTTAACTTGTTTACATGCAGATTTTATAATAAAGTATTTCTGGTTATAATGGGTTGTTTTTTTCTCATAGCAAAGGCACTTGGGAGAGCTAGTGCTATTGTCAAAGTGTCCAGTGCGATTAAAAACCTGCAACCTGTGAACGGTTCCAAATCTGTCTAGCTTCCCCCCAAGTTTAGGGGAGCAGTTATATGTAGATACAATGTAAACAGTGGTGGGTGATGTCCATTGGGACTGGTAGGGCACTAGGCCAATAGTAGACGGAGCTGGAGCCAAATTGTTTTAATATGCTGTTCTCCCCAGCTGCTTCCTCTTCCCCTTCCTGCATAGTAGTGGTCGGATATATTTATGATTGTAAACGGGTCTGGCTCCAGATATAAGTGGACAGGTTTCAGCCCTGCAATGGACCCTGCTGTGCTGCTTGTGCCTCAGATGCTGAATGGTGACGCCAGGCCTGATCTTCCAAACTCACCTGGAACCCTCAGCTGCCAGGGGAAGATTTTGAAAGTTTAAAAACAATTTGGCAGGGCAAAGGCTTCATTCTCCATTTTCCTGTCACTCTTCAGCCTTAAATAGCAGCTTACTAAGGATGCTTTTTTCCTTTAAACCAACGATGGGGAACCTGTAGCCTTCCAGGTAGTGCTGGGCTCCAACTCCCATCAGGCCAGCAATCTCTGCCTGCCAACCCTTCATGACTTGCAAATTCATACAAATATCTTACGTGAGCTCTAGGCTAGAGGTTTCAGGTATCTTGAGTTCATAAATACACTTGGTCATTCTTGATTGACCTTGAATCAGAGGATAGACATAATTGTATTTGGTGACAGCATTTTTATACTTCTTGATTAAACAAAAGACAATTGAAAATATGCATTAAAATACCAATAAAAGCAAGCATGAAAAACAAGCTTTTAAAAATATATATAAAATAACTTTAAAGCAAGTATACTTCTGAAAAACCACATGTCAAAATTGCATGCTAAAATTAAGCTTGGCTTATTGCCATAAGAGTGAGCATATGTTAAACTGAAAGCCTAATACTTCTCTCTGTCTCTCATGCATGTACACACACACACACGATTTCAGTACAGTGGATTATACTGTACTAAATTGGAAACTGAGTGTCTGAACTGACTCCACTGTAAAACATTGCTTTGTGTATGTGTGCTGATAAGAACATAAAAAGGACCCTGCTGGATCAGAACAAAGGTCTATTCAGCACAGACAGTAGCTAACATCATGTTCTGAAAAGCCCATAAGCAAGACATGAGTGCAGTAGCTCCCTTCCACTGTTCTTCTCCAATGGTTAGTAGCCAGAGCATACTTCTCCAACTGTGGAGGTAGAACATTGCCTTGTCCTCCACGAATTTGTCTAATCCCCCTTTAAATCCATCTAATATGGCAGCTATCACTTTTGCTTGTGGGAACAAACTGCATAGTTTAACTATGCACTGTGTGATTAAGTCCTTCCTCTCTATCATGAATCATAGAATAGTAGAGTTGGAAGGGGCCTACAAGGCAGTCGAGTCCAACCCCCTGCTCAATGCAGGAATCCAAATCAAAGCATTCCCGACAGATGGCTGTCCAGCTGCCTCTTGAATGCCTCCAGTGCCGGAACGCCCACTACCTCTCTAGGTAATTGGTTCCATTGTCGTATGGCTCTAACAGGAAGTTTTTCCTGATGTCCAGTTGAAATCTGGCTTTCTGCAACTTGAGCCCATTTTTCCATGTCCTGCACTCTGGGATGATCGAGAAGAGATCCAGGCCCTCCTCTATGTGACAACCTTTCATGTACTTGAAGAGTGCTATCATATCTCCCCTCAGTCTTCTCCAGGCTAAACATGCCCAGTTCTTTTAGTCTCTCCTCATAGGGCTTTGTTTCCAAATCTCCAATCTCCTCTCCCCCCCTGCTGTGTCACTGGATTTTGGATCTAACTTTTATAAGAGGACAAAAAAATCTCTCCTTCATATATTATGTTATACACCTCTATCATATCCTTCCTTTCTTGCCCTTTCCCCCTAAACTAAATAGCTCCAAACGTATCCTTGCCTCCTACGGGAAATTGCTTCAGCCCTCTGATCATTTTCTTTGCCCTTTCTGTACCTTTTCCAGTCTCTCAATATCTTCTTTTTGAGCTGCAGAGACTAGAACTGAACACAGTATTCCAAGGGCTCTTCTAAACAACCTGTTTATTCAGCACTCATCCTGATATACTTGCACAAAGCTTATGTGGTGGTTAGACTATGTCCAGTCATTATTGAACATCCATTCTGATTTGTTCACGGGATGGTTACACGACTATGAGCATTCATCCCGACTTGCTTTGTGGGATGTTTGCCTGGCTTTGTTCATCCCACATTTTCCAAACTGTAAAAAGTCAGATTCTTTTAAAAAGTTGACATTGCACTTTGTTGTTGTTATGTGCCTCCAAGTCAACTACGGGCTCATCCAGACGACTGCAAAATGTGTGACACACCCACTATGTGTGTTCATTATTTTTCAGTCGTCCAAATGACGTCTCGCGCTGTTATGCATTTTCGCAGGTTAAATCCGCTCCTTGCAATACCGGCAAAAATGCAATTTGCTGTTTAAAATTGGGAATCATCCGCTGTGCTTTCAGGAGGTAGGATGCAATATAGCAGACTTTACAGCTGATGGGTGGTTCTTGGGCATTTCCCCTTGCCCCTTCTCCTCATTCCAGCCAATCACGTATCTGCACTTTTGCGCATGTGCGAGAATAAGCCCGGGAAAATTGAACCACTCATCGCAATGGTGTGGTGTTGGGGGTGTGTCTGCAACTACTGCGCAGATGCATTTTGTTTTTTGCCAGCCTGCAAACTGGGCGGCTGCTCTGGGTGAGATCTGCAATGCACAGCAAGCAAGAAAGGGGCTGCTGGTCGGTTTCACGCCTGCCTTGGGAAAGTTTTGTCAATTTCATTCTACTCCCTGGGGTTTTTGTTTCAAATCATTTGGCTGAGGGAAGGAAAGGGAGAAGGAGGGGTGTGTGACATGTTTCTTGCTTTTTTGGAGAAATAAGTGGGAGTAGAATGAAATTGACAAACCTTTATGGTGGCAGGCTGAAACCGACCACCCCCCTTCTTCTCCCTTTCCTTCCGCCAACTCCTTTACAGCCATATTGTGCTTCGTTGCAAAGGGGGAGAGGAGCATACATCATTATTTTGCTGACCAATTGGTTGATAGGGGGAGGTTTTAGAGGTGGAGCTTGGAAAAAGCGAAAAGAATGTAGGGGTCTTACCACTGCGTGTGTGTGTGCAAAAAATCATTTTTTTTAATTGGGAAAGAGCGAACTAAAAGGCAAAATGAGGACTATCAGACGACAAACCGAATATGGAAACCGTGGATTATCCCTCTCCATTTGGATAAGCCCTATGACTTACGGTGACCCTATGAATCAGTGACCTCCAAGAGCATCTGTCATGAACCACCCTGTTCAGATCTTGTAAGTTCAGGTCTGTGGCTTCCTTTATGGAATCAATCCATCTCTTGTTTGGCCTTCCTCTTTTTCTACTTCTTTCTGTTTTTCCAAGCATTATTGTCTTTTCTAGTGAATCAGGTCTTCTCATCATGTGTCCAAAGTATGATAACCTCAGTTTCATCATTTTAGGTTCTAGTGATAGTTCTGGTTTAATTTGTTCTAACACCCAATTATTGGTCTTTTTTGCAGTCCATGGTGTCCGCAAAGCTCTTCTCCAACACCACATTTCAAATTCATTGATTTTTCTCTTATCAGCTTTTTTCACTGTCCAACTTTCACATCATACATAGAGATCGGAAATACCATGCTCTGAATGATCCTGACTTTAGTGTTCAGTGATACATCTTTACATTTGAGGACCTTTTCTAGTTCTCTCACAGCTGCCCTCCCCAGTCCTAGCCTTCTTCTGATTTCTTGACTATTGTCTTCATTTTGGTTAATGATTGTGCCAAGATACAGATAATCCTTGACAAGTTCAGTGTCCTCATTTTATTGCACTAGGGCAACAGAGTGCTTTAATTCACTTTAAACACACAACAAACTTAAAGTTCTGGTATGCAGTTGAATCCCTCCTGCAGAACACTGACAATTTGAAGGCACGCCAAGTGCAATCACACCATAGATTTGTACAAAAATACTCTAACACCGGCAGTTTTGTTTTCAGTCCCTTTCTGAATTATGCCTAACATGGAATTCACCTTTTTCACAGCTGCTGCACACTGGAGCTCTTTAAAAAAAAATTAGAAAAATATTTTCCCTGTTGATGGAACTTGGAAGCAGGAAAATTGCGCACTAGATACAGTAAAGCAAAGGGAACCCCTGCCAGGATTGCCTCCTGCTCAACCCTCCTCGAAGTAAACAACAGCCCTTTGCTGTCTGTGTAGGGCCAGCTCTAACATTAGGTAGAGTGGAGCAGCTGCTCAGGTGGCAGATGCTGGTGCTTGTGATGGTAGAAGTGACTTAGGGAGGACAGTAGTTAGACTTAGGGACTTACAGGAACAGTGGCAGTCCCTTTGTTCCTTCTGAGCCCCTTGGCCGTTCCCCTCTGTTGGAGATGTGTGTGCTGCGAGGCTTCCTTTGTGCCTCTGAAACTAGCTAGCAGTGGAGGAGGCTGTTCCATTGCCAGTGTTGTTGTGAGAGAGTCATTTTCCAATCCACTTGGCTTCTGTACCTGGAATGAGGAGGGAAAGGCACTATTTTGTCCTGTGCCTGAGGCAGCAAAATTCCCTGTCTCTGTGCAGCTTCTGTTTATTTTGATGAAGATCACAGAACAGAGGCTCTTGATGAATGAACAGAGATGGCACCTCTGACATTTTTTTGGACTTTCACTCTTATTTGATATGCACAATCTCAACCTTTATCTCATTTCAGCTATTAACAGGATTCAATTTTTTTCCCCAGTTGCTACAACCTATCCTCCCTCTTTTACACTGGCATCAGGCTTTTGGGAGCAAAATTCAGAGGCCATTATTTTTTTTTTCTTGGAGATACAGCCAGCTCCAGCTGTTTCACTCCCCACCAACCCCAACCTCCAAAGTGATACATTGAAAATGCCTTTTAAAAATAAGCATTAGGTTGCATATGCTGCAAAATCACTATTTAAAGCTCCGGGTACAATATATGATGATGCGTCAGAATGCAGGAGAGCAAATGTGACCGCAGGACCATCTCAAGGACACAGTTAATGGTTGCACTCATGAATAGACTGCATTGTAAATCATGCTCAGTTTTTATGGGCAGGCCTCTTGAAAAACTCTCTTGAGCTGAAAATATTTGTCGGGAACGGAGACTGTCATAGGTGGAATATTCCTAAGGAAATGATTTAGCTCAGTCTTTAGGGTGCACATTTCAGGTGTTCCAAGTGCCTTACAACTGATTACAGAATCATGGAATTGAAAGGTACCTCAAAGGCCATGTAGATCTATTGCTGCAGTATCCCTGACAGGTAGGTGGCCATACTGTCTCTGCTTAGAAATCTCCAATGAAGGCATGCCCACCACTTTCCGAGGTAATCCATTCCACTGTCAAATAGTTCGTTCTGTCAGGAAGTTCTTCCTAAATCGAAAGGGGAAGTCAAAACCCCTTTCTTGGGGTCCTACCCACCAGAGTATCAGAAAGCAAAAAATTATGAATGACATGATTGGTAGCCAGGGTTCCAACTCTGCCTCGCCCACCATAAACTGCAGCATTCCTTTTCGAATAGGGGCTTCGGAACAGACGCTAGCCATCTTTTAAACTTTTTTTTCCTTCTCCCCCCCTTTGGAACTTTATAATCTCATGTCTTAACAATCTTATCATATAATATCATGTTTGAACAATTTTATCTTGTATTTTCTTACCCCATTTTATTGCATTTTATTCTTCTGTATATGAGGATAATCTCATGAGAGTTTTACGTCTCTATTTTATGCTGGTCATTGACTGTAACAATAAAGGTTTGATTTATAAATGATGTGGAGAAAGTGGATAGAGAAAAGTTTTCCTTCCTCTCCTAACACTAGAACTTGTGGACATCCAATAAAGCTGAGTGTCGGAAGATTCAGAGCAGGCAAAATAAACTCCTCCTTAAACAGTGGAATTTGCTTTCACAAGAGGCAGTGATGGACACCAACTTGGCTTTAAAAGAGGATTAGACAAATTCATGGAGGATAAATCTTTCAGTGGCTACTAGCTATAATGGCTACACTCTTCCTCCGTGGTCAGAGGCAGTATGCTTCTGAAAACCAGTCACTGGAAACCGCAGGAAGGGAGAGTGCTATTGCACAGGATGCTGGACTAGATGAACCACTGGCTTGATCCAGAAGGCTCTAGTTCTTGTGTTCTTTTGCTCCATCATCTATGTGACAACTCTTCAAACATTTGAACACTGCTATATATATATATGGCAATCCCACCCCATATATATGGTCTGCCTAGTAAACGTCGCAAGATGTCACCCTAAGAGTCGGAAACGACTCGCACTACAAGTGCAGGGACACTTTTACCTTTACCTTTATTGTCTCCTTTCCAGACTAAATATACCAACACCTTCAACCTTTCCTCTCGGGACCATCTTCATTTTTGTTGCTCTCTCCTGGACAGCATTATTGTAATTATTATTGATATAGGGCTATCCCTGTATCGGGGATGGAAATATCTGTCAATTTCGGTTCTCTCAGTTTTTTATTTTTCTAGTCTTAAACTCAGTTCTCTGCATTTCTGCAGCAATTTCCATTTTTTAAAATCCTCATGAAAATTCTTCAACATTTTATTGCAAACTACTCCTAATAAACACATTTTAGTATGCAGCTTTGACTATGTATACATTTTTGCAAACAATTTCTCCTGATAGAATGCATTTTGTATGATTTTCACTGATAACTAGTATGGTGCAGTGGTCAGAGTGCTTGGACTAGGACCTGGAAGACCAGTGTTCAAATCCAAACTCAGCTATGAAGCATGCTGGGTGACCTTGGGCCAGTCACTGTCTCTCAGCCTAAAGTACCTCACAGGGTCGTTGTGGGGATTAAATGAGGAGGGGGAGAGCAATGTACACCACCTTGAGCTCCTTGGTGAAAAGGTGGGATATATAAGCAATGAATAAAAGTACATTGTAATGCAAGCTTTCTTCTTATATATGCATTTTTGTAAACATTGGTTGATTGGAGAACTGTATTACAAAATTCATGTAATTGCAAATTTTGAAGGGCACCTGTCTTTCGTTCTCATACAGTTTCGGAAATTGCAAATTTGCAAACGGAACTGAATTTCTCCCCCACCCTTTCTTTGTACATGGTACTTTACAGCACATCATACCAAATGGCTGCAGATAGAATGCTTTTTGCAGGAAAGGGGAAACTACCTGCTATGGCATCTATTAAAGAATGGGTTGATAAATTACGAGAATTGGCATTAATGACTAAGATTTTCCTCAAACCATCCCATCTATACAAACCATGAAAAACAATTTCATATGTCAAAACAATTTCACATCCAATACAGATACAAACTGGGATAAAGATCGACATGTAAAAGTTTTGCTGAAAAGGGAAAGTCTTCCATAGGTGCCCCCCAAAAAAAGAGTAGAGAAGGTGCCTGTCTGATGTGTAATGCTAGGTAGTTCCAAAGGGTCAGTGCCATCACACTACAGACCCAATTCCTATATTGTATGGAATGGACTTCCTGATAAGATGGCATCTGACCGCAGGAGGCCTTCTCTTGCAGAGCACAGTGATTGGTTGGCTATATAAAGGGCAGGGGTATAGTCATCTGGGGTCTTGGGGGGTCTTAGACCCCTTAGTTTTGTGGATAGGTTCCTAGCAGGGTCCTTATGTCTCCAGCATCCTATGAGCCAATCAGCATGAAAGGGGAGTGTGCTTGCCACTAACAAGAATCTTCTAATATGCTTCCTTGTCCTTTCCTGCTTATTGGAGGCAATCAGAGTGAAAGGAGATGAGTCTGCCACTGATTCTCAGTAGTTAACATGCTTCCTTTTTATGCTGATTGTCTCCTAGGGACATCTGTTGTTATGGGAGAAGGCTTGCACAGGAAGGACTGGGGAGTATGGAAATGACGATGGAGAGCAAGCAAATGAGTGAGGGGGCGTGTCCGTGAGGGGGTGTGGCATGACTATCGTCAAGGGACGCTGCACTTGGATTTGCCACTACGCTACTTATAAGGGGGGGGGAATTATCTTTCAGGTATACAGACTTGTTGCTCCTTTGTGTGATGGGAGAGCAAGAGGGAGCAATGATCTCACAATGCTGTGAGTCTCCTGGAAAGACAACGGCTCTCAGGAGTTACAGCACAAGGAGATTCTCCTTGTCGCTCCCTCCTGGGCATGAAGGTTTACACAACAAGATACTTAACAGCATCTTGACACAGCCTCAGCTTTTGTTGCATGTCGCTCCATAACAATGATGGGATGACAGATGAAAATTGCTCTCTCCTGTAACGTCAGAGGAAGGATGCATTTGAAAGACAATAAGCAACAGCACAAGAAAGAAAATAAATTCTTGCAAGGATTGTCGATCTTTCTTTGTTGTCCAAATGCCCATTTTCCTGGGATCTCTAACCATTTAGCACTGACCCAACCCTGTATTATCCATGCAGCATCTTTTAAAAAACAGAATGCTAGTATATTATTATTGCTATTATTATTAATGCCCCACATTTCCTCCAAAGAGCTCAAGACACCAGACCTAGTTTTCCCCTTCTCTATTTTATCCTCACAACAACCCTGTGAGGTAGGTTAGGTGGAGAGATGGTGATTGGCCCAAGGTCAGCTGGTGAGCTTCATGGCTGAGAAAGGACTTGAGCCCTAGTCATTTCTTCATTTATTAAATTCATATCCTGACCTTCCTCCCAAATGAGTGATAAAACATCAGTGATAAGTCAACACAATTGAAAATAAAGATATATTTGAAACCCTTCAGAACAATTATGAGCATGTACAAACCATTCTAAAACATTAGAAAAAGTGAGAGGTGTCCTCAAAGGAAGCAAATGGTTAAGTTACTTATTATTTATTTACTGCCAGGGAGGGAGAGATATATTTGTGGGATTGGTCAACTGAGGTACCAGAACAGCATGACTGGCCTTGGATACAATACCCAAGGAGGGTTGTGTCACATTTGCTGCTACATCCCAGGCAGCAAAATGTCTTGGACTGGCCCTGACTCCAAAGCAGAGACATGGGGCCATATCTTGTCCAAACCGTAGAGAGAAATAGGACCACCATTAAAGCTTAGATTAGTACTCAATGCCACACTGTACTAGGGTTGCCACGTTCAGGGCCTGAGACTGATCCTGTATCTTTAGGAGAAGAGAAAGTCAGCCAAGTGCAGGTGTTCTTGCAGCGCTGTAATGGAAAAAACCACAAGGTGGAATTCTCCCTTCCCCCTGCACAACTTTTAAAGATACAGAAGACCTCTTCGTTGCCAGGCTAAAGGCCATCAAAGCAGTCCTATAGTTATACAATCATTATTCCGTAAGATGACTTGTGCTGCGTTTCAGGGAAAACCGTCAATAGTATAAAGCACGTTGCCAAGCTGCAGGTGCTTCTCTGTTCAGCACATGAGCAAACCCTGAGGACAGGACACTCCGCTGCTTCCAAGCACTGCCTATTTATATACCTGTTGGTGCTACATGTGCAAGTTCCATGTGCTGCAGACAGCTGTGCCAGTCTGGCACGCAGCACAGCTACTCCAGCACATTGGTGCACTTAGAAGAAGCCATCATGCCGGCAAGTGTGCTGGACAAGCTGATGGCTTTGAGATTTAACTTGCTACTCTGGGGCCCTGAGAATGACCCCTGAGTCTCAGGGCCAAAACCAGAGCCCTGGCAATTAGGAATAATGTTGACAAAGGACCTCATGCAATCATATTTGCAGTAAAAGGAAAAAAAGCAAGCTGATAACTCAGTAGGAGGTTATTGATTAAAAGCTTATGAAGTGTATGGAAGGGGAAAAAATCTTACACATGCACCCACATGGGAACACTCGAACACTCTCACAAAAACACCAGCCTACACTCATTGACACATGCAGGGCTCTGCAATGTTATCACAACTCACACTCCTCTTTCCCCGATGGAGGAACAGCCCTTAAGCTGCTTTTGTATTCCATTGACCTCTTTGGGTGGGGAGGGTTTTGCTCACAGGTTATAATGATTAAAAACCCCTTTCAACAACAGGCATGGTGAATGATACAAGGGGCTGTCACTACTTTGCCTCTCTTTAGTTAAAAACCTAAGCGAGTGGTTTTTGTTGAGTGCACTGCTCTTGTTTTGTGAATCATTTTGAATGCTTTGCATGGTTTTGATTCATTCTTGGATGGGCTGCTGCTCCTGAAGACACATTGCTCGATCCTCCACTGCATGGAGAAACTTTATGCTCACCTTGCGACGGATCTTCATGTCTTCATGAGGAAGTTTGGGGGAGGGTCACAGCTCAATGGTAGAGCACATAGTTGGCATACAAAAGGTCCCAGCCTGCCTACAGCATCTGCTTTATATGAAGCAGGTGTCAGGTTCAATCTCCAGCATCTCCAGGTAGGGCTGGGAGAGACTCCTGCCTGAAACCCTGGAGAGCAGCTGCCAGTCAGTGCAGACAATACTGAGCTAGATGGACCAAGGTCTGACTCAGTGTAAGGCAGTGTCCTGGTTCCTATGTTCTCACCTTGGGATGCACAGCTTTTTTTTTTTTAAGGATACTGTCGTGACCAATATCAGCCCTGCAGTGTAGGTGCTGACACACAGCTTGTTTGCTGCTGCATCCCCATCGTCTGTCACTCTCTGGCCGGTCATTTGGAGACTCCCTGAGCTGTGGGACCCTGGACTTCAGCCCCAAGGTTCAACTACACTACTGGCCGCAGGGCATGCAGGAGTGTAAAGAGGGATGTAGTGGTGGGCTGGACCAGCCCTTAGCAGTTGTTTAGGGCCAGACCTGAGGCAAAGGGTAAGATAGTGTCCCCTCCCATTCCAGTTACAGATGCCAGCTGTCAATACTAGCAATGGAGTAGTGTCCTCCACCACACCAGAGGGCAGCAGGGTAGTTATGGGGTGCAAGACAGGTCATGTAGGACACCCGGGGGGGTGTCAGGAGGAAAAGCTTGGGGAGGGGCTGTCACCACTGCCTCTCCAACATCTGTCGCCTGAGGTGGTTGTTTCACTTTGCCTAATGGCAGGCCTGGTCCTCAAATTCTGTTATCAGTAACGGGAGAAAAATATTGCTAGTATCTGGCACCTAGACAATCAATCAATCAATGTTTAAAATATTCTGCTCCTGAACTGCTAAGAGAGCATATTGTACAAGGCACACTCCTTGATGCTGCTTTTTTTTTTTAATCCAGTTCCTAATAACCACATGGACTTTAGGGTTTTCTGTTAAAACGACAAATAGTATTCGCTGTCGGCAGTTGCAGGTGCCATCTGTTAATTTAGTAAGTATTTTCTGTGACTCATTTGTCATTTCTAATATGGGCTTAGAAGATGGCCATTTTATTGCTTCCATCCTCTCTCTCACCCCTCCCTATCTAGCCTTTTATAATGTCAATACAGACAGTTGGTAAAGATAAAACAAGGCTTATAATGAAGGCTATTTCCAGTGTTGGTTCACTGGTGTTTTAATTAACTGTTGCACAGCGCTGTACTCTGCAAGATGGGTTTCCCTTTTTCATCATTTGTTGTATTCTGTCACTGAGAACATCTACCAGCTGAAACCAGTATCTTCAGCATTTTCAGATGCACCTTTAACCCAAAGCTGCATCATTGGACCCACCTGGGCTTCACTCCATATATCTCTCTTGGCTCATGATTTTTGACAGCACCTGTCAAAATTCCCTCCTTTAATCGTTAACCATGGCTTACCATAATGCATGACTGCAGGCGCTGACTGGCAGCACCTTTTCCATTCCAATCTGGAGAAATTAGGGATTGAATATGGGATCCTGTGCACGCAAAGCAGGTGCTCTAATGGGGAGAAATGTGGTCCAGTTAGGATTTTAATCCAAACCTACCAAATTCACACTTTCTATTCAAACAGAGATACAGCTATTTTTCTCTGAATTTGGCAATGCAGTTCTCTGAGCAAATAATATGTACACAAATGCTTATGTTAGGGGCACATGTGCTTAAAAATGAATCACATATAAAAGTGCATTATATTAGGGGAAATTGCTTGCAAAAATATCAGGCAAGATTGTATATAAAAAAAATCTTATGAGTTAAAATGCCCGAGGGCTAGTGTGGTGTAGTGGTTAAGGTGTTGCACTACGACCTGGGAGACCAGAGTTCGAATCCCCACATAGCCATGAAGCTCACTGGGTGACCTTGGGTCAGTCACTTCCTCTCAGCCTCAGAGGAAAGCAATGGTAAACCACTTCTGAATACCGCTTACCATGGAAACCCTATTTGCAGGGTCGTCATAAGTTGGAATCGACTTGAAGGCAGTACATTTACATTTAAAATGCCCTATTCCCTTCAGAGAGTTATATTTCCCAGAGTAGTTTAATAATCAATCCCGCTTCCAAGGGTAGTCTGGAAATTGTAGCTGTGTGAGGAGAATAGGGGCCTCCTAGCAACTCTCAGCACCCTTAACAAACTACAGTTCCCAGGATTCTTTGGGGACAAGCCATGACCTTTTAACATGGTATAAGAGTGCTTTGAATAGATGGTGTGGATATTGCCTCTCAATAGGGATGGGTGAGAAATTCAATTCAGGTCATGTTTCAAGCCAATCTATGAAATTCGCACTTTCCAAAATCATATGAGAACCAAAACACAGCCATCCTCCGAAATGTGCGCCTATTCGAATTTTGCAATGCAGTTCTCCAGCCAAACAATCTGTGCAAAAATGCATATGTTAGGGGAAAGTGTAAAAATGAATATAGGAGTGAAAATAATATACAAAAATGCATTACCTGATGAGACACTGCTTGCAAAATGGGACATTACTCAAAACTGCCTACAAAAATAAATTCATTAGGAGAATTTGTCCTAAAATGCTGTAGAATGTCTGTGAGGATTTTTTAAAAATCCACAAGTTGCTGCAGGAATGTGGAGAACTGAATTTAAGATTGGAAAAGTGAGGAACGGAGAGAACCGAACCTGACAGATCTTTCCATCCCTACCTCACGGAATGGGATGCTGTTGATCTGGCCATCCGGCTGCACTGTCAACATTACATTTTATGCAACGCTTTCTCTTCCCGTCCCCTGAACCCTTCCCCTCTAGCTCTTTAAGGACATGACTTTTAATACAAATGATACTGTGTTTGCATTAGAAGAGGCAACCGAGATATTATCTTTTGCCGAGGTGGGGGGGATCAGCGCCAGACAGAGAGGAGTTGGAACCCTAGAGCAAATGTGAACAAGGACACCGTGGCGCTCGCTAGTTCTTGCTTTTCCCCTTCCCTCCCCTTTCCAGGCAGAGATAACCAGAACAGAACGTGTGGATGTGAGAAGCTGAGTGCCTTGTTCTCTGGGATTAGCACCTTGCTTTTTTCCTTGATGTTAGATGAGATCTAGGCAGTAAACAAGAGAGAAAATATAGAAACCATGTGATGGATTGTTCCATTGCCTTGTGTTACTCTAGATGTCGGTTCATCGGTTCTGGCTTACTGATGTTTGATGGCAAAATGTCAGGCAGAAGATAAGGAAGCTAAAAGAAGGACCTCTCTCTCTCTGTCTCTCTGAAGCTGCCTGTTCTATCATTAGTTTGACAGATAAACTTCACAGTATATTTTTAAACATCAAAAGTTTTTCTTTTTTTAAACAGAGGCTAAAATATTTTCAGGACTTTTAGGCCACGATAGAAAGTTTCATTTATTTAACTGTCACAGTGAGCCAGTTCATAAATCTGGCCCATCATACTGGCTTACACTGTGTTTCCTGGGGGAGGGGGGTTGCTTTGCTTATTTCAGTTAGGGAGCATTTCTCACCACCATCACCACTGCCGCCACTGCCATAAAAATGAGAGACTGGGGTCCTGTAATCTGTATCATTCACACTGGCTCTTGGTTGAGTAGGTTTTTCTCCTGTTCCTCAGTGACTGTTTTACAATTGTTAGGTGTCTGTATGCTTCTGTCACAGCTTAAGGTAGAAATGGCATTGGGCATGATCAAACATAAGGAGGACCCCATCAGGGATCTAGAGGGGGTACAGGTGGGGCCACACCCTGAGCTTGGGGGGGGCAGGCCTCATACAGCTTCCAGATGCATTGGCTTGAGCCACATTGGGATTGTAATGCTGACCAAGACTCAAGGATGACTCCCCAATTGCTAGCTGGGTGGACAAACATTCCTTCAGCAAGGGCTGTTGCAATGAAAGCAGATTCATCTTGCCCTGCTGCCATTTCAACCTTGCTTATTTGCTGCAATCCAATAAAGTCGTGGCCCATTTCCACCTATAAATCATTGTTGGCTGTTTTATTCCCATTGCTGATGGGGGGGACACATCTTGCACCTGCCTCCCAATTGCATGTGCTTAATTCACATTTCCACTGGTGTGGAATGGCCACATTCACACCATATATTTGTTCCACTTCAAACAGTCGTGGGTTCTCCCAAAGAATCCTGGAAAGTGTAGTTTGTGAAGGGTGCTGAGAGCTGTTCGGAGACTCCTATTCTCTTCATAGAGCTCAATTGCCAGGGTGGTTTAATAGTCAGTCCCTCTTCCCAGAGAACTCTTGAGATTATCTGGGAGAAGGCATGACTGTTCAAAAAGAAATAATTGTGGAATACATGTATGGTATGAATGTGGCCAATGTTTTGCTTGATGCAAGAAAAAAGATGTGTACGCCAGCCACACATCAGAGAATTCATGTTGCACGTGAAAGCCCACTTGAATGCACTGTTACTCCAAATGACTTCCAGCTATTCTGCATTTCCGGCACTCATTTATGCCTATTAAAGTATCAGGGAACTTAACCGGACAATAGCAAGGAATGTTTTCTAATTAGGTGACAGTCTTAGAAATGAGGATTAATTCCTGATGGCTTTAGTAACAGCCAGTATACTTGTTCAGAAAATATAATGTGGTATAGCCCTTGCAGGATGGTTAGCATTTTAGAATGAAGGTGGGAATCATATATTAATGATGCATCAGGTGTTTTTAAAAGTCCTGCATAGTAGTGTAGCATGCCAAGGATATAGACCAGGCATAGTTAGTATGATGTCCTCCATTTGTTGCTGGAGTTGGCCTACAATTCCCATCATTCCTAACCATTGGCTATGCTGGCTGAGGCTGATAGGAGTTGCAGTCCAACAAACATTAGGAGGGCACCATATTGGCTACCATTGCTATAGACTTTCTTCCTGACACACAGGGTTTCCATGGATAAGGAGTGGAGATGGATGAATCTATCGATTTCATTTTTTGTCAGTTTCTATTATATGTGATTGTTTTATCTGCCCTTATATTTGTAACACTTTTATATATGTTATTATATTGTAAATTGCTTCACCAGTAAGTCCCAGGACAGGTTACAGGAGTTTTAATTTTATATTAAAAACAATTAAAACAAATTACAATCACAGGAATAGGGTGGGTCCTGAAAATATAGATCTCAGGGGTGTCAAAGACCAAGATAAAGAGCTGCAACTTCAGCATTCATCAAAAACTGTACAGTGATGTTGCCAGACACACCTCTGTGAGAAGGAAGTTCCACAACTTAGGGGCTGCCACAGAGAAGGCCCTCTGCGTGGCCACCCTTCCCAAATTTCTGAGGGCAGCAGAAATACTAAGAGGGCCCCCTCTGCTGATCTTAACACCCAAGAAGGTCTGTAGGGAAGCAGGTGATCTCTCAGATATTTGGGGCTTAAGTCATTTAGGGCTTTAAATACTAGCATGAGCACCTTAAATTCTGCCCAGAAACGAACTAGCAACCAATGCAACTGTTTTAGAACAGGGAACACATAACACCTCCGTTGTTGTTATACGTGAAGGTTCTATACAAGTATAAACCTCTCAGTTTCTTATTGTAGCATTGTCCTCTGAAGGAATAATAATAAAAATAATAAAAAAATCAAAGAGTTATGATAGAGCAAGGAGCATTTGTATTCCTGTTTTATTCCTGATATAGGATTGGGGGGTTGAGATGGATGGTGTCTTTGGGTCCCCTTTCTAGCCTCTGATTTGGAATCCTGTATCTGGGAGCTGGGATCTGCAATAAAAGAAACTTGATCCACTGGTAAAACAAGTTCCTTTGATAAGTTAATGAGTCTGGCCTGGCTAGTCTTATTGTTTGCTCCGAATACGTAAGACTTTAGCTAGGACAGCAATGTGTGCCATAGGAACTCTTTCAGGAGAAAGGCCCTCCCTCCCCTCCCCCTCCTCATCCTGGAGCCAATTGGCCTGTGTGTGTTAGAGTTAGTCTAAGATTCAAAGTTGAGAACTGAAAACAGAGAAACAGAGAGAGAGGCTTGCTTGTTCTCTGTGTCTGAATCTCAAGCCATGGCTTTCAGATACCTCCCTGGAAGCCGGATGGAGAAGCACGATTTGTTGGTCTGTTAAAGCTGTGAGCCCCTCTATCTTATGGTCGGGTTGTAGATATGTGTAAATAAACCGCCTTTAATGGTATAGCACAATGGGGAGGAGAGCCTGCCTGGGAGTCCAGAGTCTGTGAGTTCAAATCCCTGCTCGTGTCTCCTGGGTGTCAAGGGCCAGCTAAAGATCACCCCACAGTGAGTGGCTCAGGGGTTACGTGCCCTGCCACCTGTGCAGCCATGGGCAAGCTGCATAGTCCCAAGGAGCCCAGTTGACCCCAGCTGGCAGTTGCAGACAAGGAAGGGGCTGGCTTGTGCAGCTGTGGCAAGATGAGCAGGCCCTAGCCAGCTGGGGAGGACCAGCCTCAGAGGGAGGCAATGGTAAATCCCCTCTGAATACCACTTACCATGAAAACCCTATTCATAGGGTCGCCATAAGTCGGGATCGACTTGAAGGCAGTCCATTTCCATTTCAATGGAGCATAAGGTTACCAGTGGCTAGGCTATTAGCCATGATGGCTGTGCTAAGCCATCATAGTCAGGCAGTATGCTTCTGAAAACCAGTTGCCGGAGGAGAGAGTGCTCTTCCCCTCAGGTCCTGCTTGCAGGTTTGCCGCAGACATCTGGTTGGCCACTGTGAGAACAGGATTCTGGCCTAGATGAGCCACTGGCCTGATCCAGTAGGCTCTTCTTATGTTCTTAAACTTTTTTTTTCCTATCCAAGATTTCAGAGCAGCAGCAGGTGGATGGATCTAGGTGCCATTTTAATTTATCACAATGTTCTTACATAATGTCAGTGTGGGGCATTGTGGAAAATTAGCATGGAAGCTGCCTTGCACTGCCTGTAGCACTGCTGCCCACCACCTCCAGCAAGGCCTACCAACTGAAGAAAGGTTTCCAGAGGACACTTTGCTTGGCAGGGCCTGAGCCACAGCATGGCTGGGTCAGAGCTTGGAAAAGTTACTTTTTTGAACTACAACTCCCATCAACCCCAGCCAGCACGGCCACTGGATTGGGCTGATGGGAGTTGTAGTTCAAAAAAGTAACTTTTCCAAGCTCTGGGCTGGGTG
The DNA here is from genome assembly GCF_030035675.1 of Rhineura floridana. NCBI lineage: Eukaryota > Metazoa > Chordata > Lepidosauria > Squamata > Rhineuridae > Rhineura > Rhineura floridana. Next base: position 20,848,720 of record NC_084492.1, on the reverse strand, counting down.
GCAAACAAGGTCAGTAAGCCACTGACTACACGCCAAGAAGGATTCAGCTTCTCTTCCTGCATCCCACTCAATGGCACAAAAAGGGGGCCTTGGTAAACTGGGACTCAGGGTTTACCAGGGCACCCACAAGCCAGGAATTGGCCCTGAGAAGCACAAAAGGGCACGAAATCTAAACCAAAGAGCATTTTCAGACAATCAGGCTGGAGTGTTGGAAAGTAGGCTGGAGCTGATGGGAAGAGTTCAGATTTATGCTTAAGCAATCTCTTTCTTCAGAGAAGGCAGGTCTCAGTGCCATGCAGCTGTTCTGTCCAAATCCAGTCACTGCTGTTTTTAGAGTATGATGGGCTTCATGTCTGTAAAGGCCCTTCAGTATGGTAATCTCTCTACTGTCATGGTTTCATCATTCCAGTTGCTTTAGAGAATACTTGCCCTTAAAGCTCTCCAGTCTCCATCCATCACGGGACAGTTTCCACAGGCAGCGTCTGAAGGTTGTTTCTGTTTACTGGAACTCTAAAGGGATTCCCTGAGGAATGAGAAGACTTAGGAACAAGAAGCGGTGGGGTGGGGAAGGGATGGGTGATTACTCAAAATAAAACTCTTATTTTAGATATCTCTCTGAGACAGCTTTCTCTTCTCGTTCCCCTGAAAGAGAAAAGACAACATGACAGGAAGGAAACATGAGTCCATCAGCATAGTTTGGAAATACTGTCACCAGTAAAAAGTGCTCCCTTTAAACAAAGGCACCTAAGAAACGCATTAGTGGCAATGTAAACAAATGGATGGCAAATGTCCTGAAGAGCAACACATGGATAAATGTTTAAAATAACAGAGCAGAAGCATTGCCTTCTTCTTAGGCCCCATCTGTACCATACATTTAAAGCAGTATCATACCATTTCAAACCACCATGGCTTCCCCACAAGAATCCTGGGAACTGTAGCTTGTTAACAGGGCCAGCTCCAGATATGCGAGGGCCCTTGGGCACCAGCTTGCCCTGGGCCCTGGCACGCATGTGTGCACGCATACATACACGTGTGCACGTGCCCAGGGCCAGCCCCAGACATGCTGGAGCCCTTGGGCAAAAGCCTGCCCCAGCACTCCCCTTCCGCGACTCGTGCACGGCGAGAGCTTCGGGACTCCGCTATTCCATTCTTTAACTTACCTTGTTCTGCGGTTGTGCACGCAGCGGTGCCCTTAAGAAAGATGGCGGCTGAGGTTTCCCTAAGGAGCTGAGCCTCTGCCGCCATCTTGATTCATGGCAGGGATGCGAGCGCACAGCACACCTGCGTGCCATCAGCCAAGATGGCGGCAGAGGCTTCAGCCCCTTAGGAAAACCTCAGCTGCCATCTTTTTTAAGGGCACCACTGCATGCGCAACCACAGAACAAGGTAAGTTAGGGAAGGGAATGGCAGAGTGTGATGTTCCTATATTAATGTATATATGGTAAGTGTTGTTGTTTTAGAAGATACATGGTAAGTGGAGTGAAAGAGGGGAAGTGAATGGGCAGTAGAATGCGAGATGATTGGCTGAGTGTTTAAAATGGCTGAATGTATAAAAAGGAAGAGTGAGAGTGGAATCGGGGGGGAGAAGAGAACTGAGTGGATTGCTTGGTGGGGTTTAGAGAGTTGTTTGCCAGGAGAGCGTGAAGAAGGAGGGAGGTGGAGTTTGGATTAGTATTGAGTAAAACCATATGCTTATGTGCCTTAAGAAGAAATCTTGTTAATCTTGTTAGCTTTGTTATCTGTAATAAATACTTAATTTGGTTTACCAAAGGCCTGATCCTTGGCTGGGGTTTCACAGACCAGAAGGGAGGGTAAGGTAATGACCAAGGCTGAAGGGGAACTGTAACAAATGGTGGCAGCGGTGAAGAGAATAACAATACCAGTATTCAGAGTCTCTGGGAATACTAGTATTGGGACGTTACTGGTAGTTGCCTAGCAGGGGGATCTGTTGAGATCTGTACTAGAGCGGATAGCTAAACCATAAGAGAGTGCGGTCCGGACTGGTGGAGTCCCTGGTGGTGCCTAGAGACAGGCAGTAACCACGAGCAGGTAGGAACCTGACAGGGAGAGCCAGGGAAGGACGCCTCACATGTGGTGTCAGTAGCGGTGGGATACGAACAAAGGAGACTACGTCACAGGTGGTGTCAGTAGCGGTGGGATACGAACAACAGAGAATCCAGATACAGTGGTGTGGCAAACAGAAATAACAAAACAAGATTTCTTGTGAGAGTGACTGGCAAAGAGTGTGTGGCAAAGAGTGAGTGAACTCAAACACCATGGCTGAATACATAAAAATGAAAAGAGAGGAGCTGGTGGAGAAGTGCATAACATTCAATTTACCTCACGAGGGTAAAGGGGTAGATGAATTGAGGGTAGCACTTATAGGATTTGCTACTGCCCAGCAAAAACAACCTGTCAGAGAAGAGACCCCAGAAGGATACTTAAGCAATCCCGCTTATATAGAGTACCTGAGAGAGAAGTTGAGGAGGGAGGCTGATGAGAAAGATAAGCAGCGGGTCTTTGAGGCTGAGGAAAAAGATAAACAGCGAGAGTTGGAAGCTGAGAGATTGAGGATGGAAGCTGATGGGAAGGAAAAACAGAGGGAGTTGGAATTTGAGAGAATGAGAGTGGATGCGGAATTACAGGCAGAAAAGTTAAAATTTGAAAGAGAGAAGTTTCATTCTGATGAGACAAGGAAAGACAGAGATGGAGCAAAAATAAAAATTATTCCAAAGGACTTTGCTGTCTATGAGCCTGGTCAAGATCCTCAAATTTACCTCAGCACCTTTGAAAAAGCAGCTCAGTTGTGGGGGCTACCTGAAGATAAATACATGCAGTATTTATCAAACCTGATTAAAGGGGAATTGGCTGAGGTATACCAATATTTCCCCTCAGACAGGCCCGTCACCTATGCTGAATTCAAAGAAGCAGTGTTTAAAAGATTCAGACTGGGGCCTGATCATTTTAGAAAGCTTTTCAGAAATTGCCAGATACAGACAGGGAGGTCTTTTGTGGAACTGGGAGCAAAGTTGATGGATATATTTGGAAAGTGGATGAGTAGTGCCAAAGCTCAGTCAGTGGAAGAGGTGAAAAGCCTCATGATACTGGATCAATTATACCATCAGTTACCACCAGAAATAAGGCTCCTGGTCAAAGACCGTTCCCCTACATCTGTGCAGGAGGCCGCAGAGATGGCGGATCACTTCTCCTCCAATAGAACTGGCTGGGTGGGGCAAACATCAAGAGAGTTTAAACCCAGACCATATAGTGCTGGCAGAAGGGATGTGGTACCACAGCGAGTGAGTCCTCCAGTAAAATCTGAAGGGCACAGGACACCCCAGAGTGGATCTGTGTACCCTAAAAGTGAGGAGAAATTATGCTACAAATGTGGTAGACCGGGGCACCTACGTTTTCAATGTGAGGTTGCCAACCCCAGTAGTAATCCTGCTCAGACAAGGGCAGTGAAAACAGAGCCCAAGGCTTTAGAAACAGCGAAAAAGGTTCAGTTTTGCCAGATAAACTGGACAGAAATAACAGACCTTGATTCAAGTCTGAGAGAGGAAGTGAGTGTACAAGGGGCAAATTATTGGGCATTGCTTGATACTGGTGCCGCTCAGACATTACTGAGGCCAGATTTAATAAAATCTGAGGTAATATTACCTCAGGAAACTGTGACTATCCAAGGAGTGAGGGGTCAACCAGAAAGTTTGCCTGTGGCCCTGGTGGATATGACTTGGAGAGGCCGAGAGGGCCGATATAAAGTAGGCATTAATGCCCAGCAACAAGAACCAGTAATACTGGGAAGGGATGTAATGGGCGCCCAAGGAAAGATCTATGTAGTGACCAGACAGCAAATTGGCAGAGAAAAGGAAGCCATATTAAGGGGGGCTGAAACAAACAGGGTGGAATCTGTTAACTAGCCTCAGGTCACCATAGCAACCACTAGCAGGCCTGCTGAAGAAGACAAACTGTATCAAGTGGTCTCTGGGGAAGAAGCAGAGCAATTCAGGGAAGAGCTGCATAAAGATATAAATTTGAAGCAGATAAAGGAACAAGCCCTGATCCAACAGATTCCTTTCACTGACAAACTGAGGAATCAAGTTGTGTGTGAGAATGGGATTTTATATAGACTGTGGTTGCCTGCTGAGAGAAAGGGTGAATGTGAACTAGTGAAACAAATGATGGAAGTGGTGAAAGAGAATTTGAGTCAAGCTCAGCAGAAGCAACGTTACTGGTATGACAGAACAGCCAGGGAACGTGTGTATGATGTGGGAGATATGGTTATGGCGTTCATACCCAGGAAACATGACAAATTACAGGCTAACTGGGAAGGACCATATACCATCAGAGAAAGGCTTGACACAGTGACATATGTAATCACCACAGACCAATTAAACAAAAGCAAAGTGGTTCATGTAAATATGTTAAAGCCTTACCATACCAGGGATGCAAAGGTGTTGCAAGTTACCTTATTCCCTGAGGGAAGTGGGCCTGAACTTCCGGATTTGGTACAGGAAAGCAAAGACAAAGGAGGGGTAGATCAAGTGGAATGGTCAGAGGAGGTAGAGGAGGAAGTAAAAGAAGAGATTCTGAGAGTTTTGAAAACCTATAGGAATCTCTTTAGCAACAAACCTGGCCGAACCAGTATAGTTATACATTCCATTGATACTGGAGATCATGCCCCAATCAGATCTGTTCCGTACCGTGTGAATGGGAAAGTTTTGAATGAGATCAAAAAGGAGGTGGAAGATATGCTGGAATTAGGAGTGATCAGGGAATCCATCAGTCCCTGGGCCTCAAGTATTGTCCTGGTTCCGAAAAAAGATGGAACGACAAGGTTTTGCATTGATTATCGGCTAATCAATAAAATTACTGTCCCAGATGCGTATCCTATGCCTAGGGTAGACGCAATGTTAGAGTTATTGGGGGCAGCTACCATTATCTCTACACTAGATCTCTGTAAAGGATTTTGGCAAATGGAACTAGACGAGCAATCCAGAGCCAAAACTGCCTTCAGTACACCAGATGGGTTATATGAGTTTGTGACCTTACCCATGGGACTAAGGAACTCACAAAGTTCATTTCAGAGGCTAATCAATACTGTGTTGCGAGGCATGTCAGATTTTGCAGTGGCCTATATCGATGACGTAGTCATTTTTAGCAAGTCGGTGCCTGAGCATGTCCAACACCTGACAACAGTATTGGAGGCCTTAAGAAAAGCAGGCCTCACAATAAAAGCTAAGAAATGCCAGTTTGGACTAAAGGAAGTAATCTATTTAGGACATAAGGTGGGGAGTGGGAAAATCACCCCCTTATGGAGCAAGGTGGAGGCAATACAAGCGTGGCCGATCCCCTTAACCAAAAAACAAGTAAGGGCATTTCTGGGTGTGGCTGGATTTTATAGGAAGTTTGTGAGAAATTTTGGGGAAATAGCAACCCCCTTGCATGAATTAACAAAGAAGAAGTGTTCTGAGCGTGTGGTATGGACGGATGAATGTCAGAAGGCTTTTGATCTACTGAAGCAAGCCTTGTGCCAAGGACCCATATTAATAGCACCAGACTATGAGAAACCATTCATCGTGGCTACAGATGCGTCGGACCTGGCGCTGGGAGTCGTCTTGCTACAGGAGAGAGAAGGCACCAGACATCCAGTGGCGTACCTGCGTCGCAAGCTGACGCCGAGGGAGAAAAACTATTCGTCAGTCCAGAAGGAGTGCCTAGCGGTCGTGTGGGGACTGAACAAGTTGCGCCCATACATGTGGGGACGAAGATTCACAGTGACTACGGATCATCGGGCCTTGTTATGGTTGCAGACTATGAAAAACCATAACACTATGCTGCAGAGGTGGTCCTGGGCCCTACAGGACTATCAAGTGGACTTCCAGTTCATAAAAGGCAAGGACAATGTACTGGCCAATGGACTTTCCAGGCAAGTGGCTGGGACTGCAGTGACGTGACCAGACAGAGGAACAAAGAAAGACATTTTCCCCATAGAGACTTTTATTTGTTAACGCGACGTATAAATCCTGGAACAGGAATAATACTCTGCTGTTGTTTAAGGGGGGGGAAATGTGATGTTCCTATATTAATGTATATATGGTAAGTGTTGTTGTTTTAGAAGATACATGGTAAGTGGAGTGAAAGAGGGGAAGTGAATGGGCAGTAGAATGCGAGATGATTGGCTGAGTGTTTAAAATGGCTGAATGTATAAAAAGGAAGAGTGAGAGTGGAATCGGGGGGGGGGAGAAGAGAACTGAGTGGATTGCTTGGTGGGGTTTAGAGAGTTGTTTGCCAGGAGAGCGTGAAGAAGGAGGGAGGTGGAGTTCGGATTAGTATTGAGTAAAACCATATGCTTATGTGCCTTAAGAAGAAATCTTGTTAATCTTGTTAGCTTTGTTATCTGTAATAAATACTTAATTTGGTTTACCAAAGGCCTGATCCTTGGCTGGGGTTTCACAGACCAGAAGGGAGGGTAAGGTAATGACCAAGGCTGAAGGGGAACTGTAACAAATGGTGGCAGCGGTGAAGAGAATAACAATACCAGTATTCAGAGTCTCTGGGAATACTAGTATTGGGACGTTACTGGTGGTTGCCTAGCAGGGGGATCTGTTGAGATCTGTGCTAGAGCGGATAGGTAAACCATAAGAGAGTGCGGTCCGGACTGGTGGAGTCCCTGGTGGTGCCTAGAGACAGGCAGTAACCACGAGCAGGTAGGAACCTGACAGGGAGAGCCAGGGAAGGACGCCTCACACAGAGCTCCGAAGCTCTCGGCCTGCGATCCGCGGCAGCGATCCTGCCGTGAATTGCGGAAGGGGAGCAGAGGAATCCCCCAGGGGCTCCTGTAGCCTCAGGGGCCCTCAGGCCAGTGCCCCACCTGGCCACCCCTTGGAACCGGCCCTGCTTGTTAAGGGTGCTGAAAGTTGTTACAAGACCTCTATTACCCTCAGAGAGTTACAGTTCCCAGCGTGGTTTAACAATCAATCCCTCTTCCCAGGGAACTCTGGGAATGTACGAACTGTAAAGTATGCACACATTAATGAAAATAGCATATAAAATGCATTATATTAGGGGAAATTGCTTTACAAAAACTGTGTATTGTTGGCAAAACATATTATTTATATATTTATTTATTTATTATTTGATTTATATCCTGCCCTTCCTCCCAGCAGGAGCCCTATATATATGTTCACATATATATATTAGGTGATTAACGGAATCCTTATAGGCATCCAGAGCAAGCTTGAGTGAAGTTTTGTTTGTTGCTTTCAAAACTGTCTTACATATATATATATATATAGCAATTTGCACTAAAATACTGATGAATTTTCATGAGGATTTTTAAATAAATAATTTTGGAAGTGTAGAGAACTGAATTTAAGACTGGAAAAATAAGAAATCCCTACTGCCCATCACCCCCAGCATCTGTCATCTAAGGTGACTGCCTCACTGTGCCTAATGATAGGGCTGGCCCTGTTAGGCACTCTTTTGCAAACCCAGAGATGAAATTATTTATTTCTGTCTAGTCCAGTCAAGTTACAGTCAGGTTGCAGCTAAAAAAGAGGAGAGGTTTGTAGCTTACAACATGTCCATGGCAATGGCAACATTAGCTAGTAAGTAAATAAATAAAGTGGTTTATTCCTGGCCTAATCCAGTGTCCCTCATGCTATCTGATTGCAAGTGGTCTCTCCCTTTCTACACTGCTGGTATTTTTAGGGTGCTGTGATTCCCATTTGGGATTTAAATCAATCTGCAGAAACGATTTGGCTTTTCGCCTGCTTAGATGGATGTCAGGCAAACGCTCGTCCTGATTCAATTTTTACTTTGCCTATGTGGGCATCGAGAGTATTTCATGCAGCCCCCCAAAAGGAAAGCAGCCTTAGTGTTTGGATGAATTCTCATCATTCTTAGCAATGGAGCAAAACAATTGCTGGATGTCAGTGTCAAGTACATTTAAGTCCTGCTATTTTCATGGGTCGCTTCTACACTACAGTTTATTGTGTACTCCGTGCTCCTCACTAAGGATGGGTGAGAATGCAGCTGAATTTATTTAGCACCAGATTTTTCACGGTCTGCATATTCTCCATCTTTGCAACACAAACTTGTTTGCTCCAAACTTGAGCAGCTTTCCCAAGACACCAGATTTTTTTTCTTGGAATATTCCCTGAGAACCCATTTATAAATTTTGTGTCTGTAGACAGAACTGATCTTTGGCATCAACACATGCACAGCTTTGGGTCAGTGTCATAGTTTAACAATGTTTGTTCTTACGTCCATCCTGTGGGGGAGGGAGTCAGTGGAGGAGTGGGAGGGAGGATGGGAAGGGAGGGGGTTTTCTTCTTATTTGCTGTTATTTGTCATTGGAATATGCAATAAAATACATTCTAAAAAAGAATATTATCTTGGATATATTATTCTTTTATTTATTTTACTCACAGGACATAGCAGTACAGCTGTCTTTCTCTCTCTGCCACCTCCCCCTCCACTGGAATAATCCAAGCTCCAAGCATGGAGGAAACAAGCCAAGCCTATAATAGCCTATAACAGCAGAGGAGGAAGAGGATGCGAAGCAGTTTTCCTTTCAAAATATCAATATTTTATTTCAAAATATCAATATGAATATTGATTTGGGGGGGGGGGCTAAACAGTTTGGACCGGTAAAAGCAATGGTTGGCAGACAATGAACAAACTTGAATCGATACTGTGTGTTAGGTTGATGGAATGCTTTTGAAGCAGCACCGGCCAATAGATGCCATCCTTGCTACTCACACAGAGAGATGGCATCCATTGGCAGGTGCCGGTTTGAAAACATGCTGTCAACCTAGCAGGCTGATATCAATTCAAGTTCATTTTTTGTCTGCAAGCTGCTGCTTTTACTGATCCATTTTTCCCCTTGCAAAAAAAAATGATATTAATATTGGTATTTTTAAAGGAAGTATTGATAACTTTAAGGGAAATATAAATAAATGAAAGAAAATATTGATAAAATTATTATTTTTAATATTGCTATTCTAGAGGCACATTTTTTTTTAAAAAAGTGTTTGAAAACAGCTATGGGAAATCACTACATAAAAATCCAATCTGCAATGATAAATAAGTGAATTAATGGAACATTTGATGCCAAATCTGAATTGGGTGGAATTCTAGCACATCCCTACTCACACATGCAAGTTTTTTGCAGCGCCCACACAAAGTCGTTCTCATCAAAACGCCAGTCTCTGCTTAGAGATGTCCTTTATCTGAGATCACCCTCGGGAAGTAAAGGAGTGGTAAAGTTTACTTAACACTGTAAATAGAGGCTAGAGATGGTCACCTCCCCATGCAACATAGGTACCACATGGTACAACTTTAAGGAGATACTGTATGGTCCCCACCCCCTATAAACATCCACCAAAAAGGTAAAATTGGCAGGTACGCACAGATATTAGGTACTCTACAATCCAATATATATCTGCAGTTTTTACAGATAGTTTTAGAGACTGTGCTCTGCAGGAGAAGGCCTCTGCAGGAGGTCTGTGCCATAGAATATAGGAATTGGTCCTTTAGTGTTGTGGTACATACCTTCGGAATTCCCTTCCCTTAAATATTAGACAGGTGCAAATTGAAGGGCCCTATGAGAAGCGGGCAAACAGTACTGTGAAGATATAGTCTGCAATCCACATGGTTTTTTTGTGTGTGAACTGTGGATGGTTACTGGGAAGGCATCAGAAGGATGATTTGGATCGAGAAAAGGGCAACCAAAATGATGGATGGAGCGACTCCCCTATGGAGAAAGGATGCAGGTTTTGGGGCTTTTTAGTTTAGAGAATAGGCAAATAAGAGGTGACGTGATAGAAGTGTATAAAATTATGCATGGCATGGGATAATGGATAGAGAGACATTTTTCTCCCTCTCATAATGCTAGAACTTGTGAACATCCAAGGAAGCTGAATACTGGAAGAATCAGAACAGACAAAAGAAAGTCCTTCATCACACAACACACAGTTAACCTCTGGAATTCGCTCCCACAAGAGGCAGTTTCCCAATGGGCATCTGGCTGGCCACTGTGAGAACAGGATGCTGAACTAGATTGGCCATTGGCCTGATCCAGCAGGTTCTTCTTACGTTCTTATGAGAAGTATAAGAGATCTTTTACATTTCTATGTACATAATCAAATGCCAGGGGTGAGGAAAAGGCTAGTTGGATATCTATGGTTATTCATGGAACAATCATTTTCTGCTTTACACAGATGGGAACAATTACTCTAGGGTTACAGCAATAAATAGTGTAATCGACATGCCCTCAGATGTAACTTTAGTGTATGAACTGCTAAGAGACCCAATGGGAATGCATTCATGCCACTGTGTCCCATTACTGTTGGTTAATTTAGAAATAGAAGAGGATCTGGGTCATGTAAGGTACCTTGTAGGGCAATGTCTGTACTACAAGCCTCTGTTTTTTATGTGAGTGATATTTATAATTGTATTTGCATTGTTGAAATCATTATTATATTTTATGTATAAGTACATTTTGTAAGTAAATAAATTTTGTAAGTAAAATTTACAGTTATATCTGGGAAGGTCAATAGGCCAGTGGTAAAGCACCTGCTTTGCATACAGAAGGTCCCGGGTTCAGTCTCCGGCATCTCCTGGTAGGGCTGGGAATGTCTTGACTGAAACTCTGGAGAGTCACTGCCAGCCATTGTTGACAATTCTGAGCTGGATGGACCTATTTGTCGACTCACTGTAAGGCACCTTCTTAATGTTCCTATGCTCATCCAAGTGGGGACAGTGGTGCTACCATTGCCTGACATTCTTCCCAAGAGTGCAAAGGAAGAGAGAGTCATGGGGACAAGAGCGAAAGGAGAGCGGAACCTAAGAAAAGAAGAACAGCCCCGCTGGATCAGGCCAGTGGCCCATCTAGTCCAGCATCCTATTCTCACAGTGGCCAACCAGATGTCTATGGGAAGCCAGCAAACAGGACCTGAGCACAACAGCACTCTCCCCTCCTGTGGTTTCCAGCAACTGGTATTTGGAAGCATACCGCCTTCCCAACCTGTGCTGAGAAGGGCTGGTAATTTCCTATATCTGAAATCCTGGAGAGCCACCACCAGTTACTGTAGACAATATTGAGCTAGATGGACGAATGCTGTGACTCCCTGTGCTACTATATGTCTGGGTATTGGTGGGCAGGTGACTCGTTCTCTGTTTTACTTGAGTCACAAGAGAGCCAGTAAGAATGGCGTCACACAAATATGCCTCGTGTCAGTAAAACAAGTTTGCTGATTGCTCATTATGAATTGCAGAGAATCTTACACAGATCACTCCTTGTGGCATTAACATTTGAGCTTTAGCTTTGAGTATTGAATAAATGCAATGCGCTTTTCCCCAGACAAAACAAAGAACGTTGTTACAACTCTGACAGATTAGTATTGTACATATTTATTGGATATGCAAACCCCACTGACTCCAATGCACATGTTAAAAATGCAAGATCTATAGGTATCGCACTTTGGTGAGTTTGCTATTGATAGAACTGGGTTTGCAAAATGGCCCATATACTTTAGAATGGACCCTCCCTGTCTGAGACTGACAGTTGCCCTGAAACAGAAGGTAAGGATGAAAGGTGTTAAGTCATCCTGCTGCCCTTTACCTAAACAGACACAGGAGTCAGAGTTTTCTGCCGCCAGCTTTACTGAATATTACAGAACAAGAAGAAAGAACAGAAAGATGAACCTACAGGGGGCATGTCTGAATGTGTTTTCCAGCCAGCCCTAAATAATCACTGGCAGAACAATAGATTAAAGACATACTGAGACAATCACAGTCATAATAACACTGACCCAATCCACTGCACTCCTCCCCGCTGGATATAAATCCATATTATCTCTACAAATTTAGGCGCTGTGGTGGCTTTCTTATTTGAGTGGTATAGTGCCTGTCATCACAGGCAGAAATCCTTGATGTATCTGGTGGTAGTGGTGACTGTGGACCAACCACTGGTGGAATGTCTTCTTTGAGGGCAGGTGTTGATAGTGATGACTCAGAAATTGCAGTTGGAACTCCAGTCATGTCTGGTGCTACCTCTTCGTTCTGTACCCCTGATTTCTTCACCTGGTCAATGTGTCATCTCCAAATGTTGTTGGGAGCAATCTCTACAGTATAAGAGAGTGGCCCAGTCCTTTCTTTGATTGTCACAAATACCCACTTCTGTTCTCTTCTGTAGTCCTTCACTAGAACAGGTTGTCCTATTGAGAAGTGTTGTGCTTCTTCATGAGAAGATTGCTCAACTTGTTTCAGTTGTTTGTCCTGCACTTCTTCTCAAATTGGGCTTGAGAAGATCCAACTTTGAACGCAAAGTACGACCCAAGAACAACACTGCAGGTGTGGTCGAGAAAGATGGCGGCCAACATCCGGGAGAAGCAGACGGTGGCTCTAAAACATATGTTGAATTTCAATGTGCCACCTGTAAAAAACACTACAGGTGAACCAGTATGGAAAGTTCTCATTTATGACAGATTTGGCCAAGATATAATATCTCCATTATTGTCAGTGAAAGAATTAAGAGACATGGGCATTACTTTGCATCTTCTTCTGCACTCTGATTGAGATTCGATTCCAAATGTCCCTGCAATATATTTTGTAATGCCAACAGAGGAAAATATCGACAGGCTGTGCCAGGATCTTAGAAATCAGCTTTATGAATCTTATTATTTAAATTTTATTTCTGCCATTTCAAGAAGTAAACTGGAAGATATTGCAAATGCTGCTCTGGGTGCCAGTGCAGTAACACAAGTGGCTAAGGTTTTTGACCAATATCTCAACTTCATTACTTTGGAAGATTATATGTTTGTATTGTGCAATCAAAATAAGGAGCACTGCAGGTGCTTGGTCTGCTGTTGCTGTGTAGATTTGTGACAGTGTAGGGTCTCTCCTAGTTTCTCTTTGTATCATCTCTGCTGTGATGGGAAGACTCTCAATCTTCGTTAGAGAAAACCATGTCAAAATAATCTCCATCTGATACATATTTCTCAGATTTTTCATCCTCTAGAAGTAAATGAGACAATCCATCTGCATTTGAATGATTGTGCATCCTCTTAAATTCTGTTCTGTATCGGTGCCCTCCCAGAAACAATTCCCATCGCTGTATCCGGGCAGTTGCTGTCAGTGGAATCCCTTTTTGTGGATTAAAGATGGACAATAGAGGCTGGTGGTGAGTGATGAGGTAAACTCTCTCCCATATAGGTACTGATTGAAACATTTCACTCCCCAGACCAAACTCAGTGCTTCCCTGTCTATCTGTGTGTAATTTCACTCTGCAGCTGTGAGTGAACATGATGCAAAAGCTATTGGATGTTCGCTGCCATCTTCCATGACATGTGATATAACTGCACCAATGCCATATGGCGAAGCATCACAAGCTAGTTTCACTGGTAGGTGTGGGTTGAGCACAGTATCTGATGTCACAATTTTCTTTGCTTCCTTGAAAGCTTGTTCACACTGTTCCATCCACTGCCATGTTCTTCCCCACTTGTAACAAGGTATTCAATGGGTGTAGCCCGGAAGCTAAGTTTGGCAGGAATATGTTATAATAATTAATAACTCCTAAGAAGGATCATAGCTGGGACACATCTTTCGGCCTTGGAGCATTTATGACTGCTTGGATTTTGTCTGCACACTTGTGTAGGCCTTGGGCATCAATAGCGTGACCACAGTAGACTCCCTGACCGAGGTGCTGGAGGTGGTCTCGGATGTGCGAACGTTGACCCCAGAACTATTAGTGTTGGGGGACTTTAACGTACATGCTGAGACCACTCTCATCGGAGCCCCTCGGGATTTCCTGGAAACCATGGCTTCCTGGGAACTGCACCTTAGTAACACTGAGCCCACCCATGTAGCCGGTCATGCCCTCGACCTTGTATTTGTCCTGGGAGTGGTGGGGAGTGTTCTGAAGTTGGGGGCTATTTCTTTCACCCCTGTGTCATGGTCAGATCACTATCTGGTGAACTTTGACTTCTCGATGCCACACACCCTCCGCAGGGGTAAAGGACCTATTAGAATGGTCTGCCCCAGGCACCTGATGGATCCGGATGGATTCCTGACCGCGCTGGGGAAATTGGAACCTGCTGAAGGTCGCCCAGTCGAAACCCTGGTGATGGAGTGGAATGAGGGAATCACCAGGGCATTAGACCAGGTGGCTCCAAAACATCCTCTCCCCCTGAACAGAACTCAGACAGCACCGTGGTACACACCCCGGTTGCGTAGTCTGAGACAGGAGGTGAGACGACTAGAACGCCAGTGGCAGAAATCCCACTCTGAAGATGCTCGAACACAGGTTAGAGCAGCGATTGCTGCCTACCAGGTGGCAATAAAGGCAACAAAGAAAGATTTCTTTGCTGCCTCTATTGCATCCGCAGAGTGCTGTCCCAGGAAGCTGTTCCAAGTGGTCTGAAGCCTGGTCGGTCCAGTCACTCAGGAACCCTTGGAGCATTCTAAGGCTTCCTGTGACAAATCGGCAAGGCACTTTGCCGATAAAGTCGAACACCTGAAAAACTCGATTCCGTACACTGTGGATGCAGTAGAGGATCCAGAGTTGACCAGCTGCAATCCGGTTCAGTGGGATTGGTTTCGGCCTCTTCCTTCTGAGGATGTGGACAAGGTACTTTCAACGGTGAAGCCTACCACCTGTCTGATTGATCCTTGCCCATCATGGTTCCTTATGAACTGCAAGGAGAAATTGGGCGAAGGGATCAGGGCGGTGGTAAATGCATCCTTGAAGGAGGGTGTAATGCCACCGGCCCTCAAGGAGGCAATTATAAAACCCATCTTAAAAAAGTCCTCCTTGGATCCCCAAGTCTTGAACAACTTTCGCCCCATTTCGAACTTGCCATTTTTGGGCAAGATCATTGAGCGAGTGGTGGCTAGCCAGTTGTCAGCACACTTGGATGAAACGGATTATTTGGATCCATACCAATCGGGTTTCAGGACTGGACATGGTACTGAAACAGCCTTGGTCGCTCTGGTGGATGATATGAGGAGGGCATTAGACAGGCGAGAATTCACCTTTCTTGTCCTCCTGGATCTCTCAGCGGCTTTTGATACCATCGACCACGGTATCCTGTTAGATCGCCTGGAGGGATTAGGAATAGGAGGCACTGTTTTACAGTGGTTCCGTTCCTTTCTCTCTGACAGGCATCAACAGGTAGCATTGGGGGATGAGGTTTCAGACCCTTGGCCCCTCACTTGTGGAGTGCCACAGGGTTCTATCCTCTCTCCCATGCTATTTAACATCTATGTAAAACCGCTGGGAGCCATCATCAGGAGTTTTGGGCTGCGGTGTCACCAATATACTGACGACACACAGCTCTATCTCTCTTTTAAATCCTCACCGGAGTTGGCTGTGGAGACCTTGTCCAAGTGCCTGGAATCCGTGAGTGGGTGGATGGGAAGGAACAGGCTGAAGCTCAATCCTGATAAAACCGAGGTGCTGCTTGTGGGTGACAGGGGAAGGTTGGGTGTTGTTGACCTGAAGCTTAATGGGGTGAGACTTCCCCTGAAAGATCAGGTCCGCAGCCTTGGGGTTGTTCTCGATTCCAAGCTGTCCATGGAGGCTCAGATTTCGGCAGTGAGCCGGGCAGCTTGGTATCAACTACACCTCATACGGAGGCTACAACCCTACCTCCCAATTCATCAGCTCCCACTGGTAGTACATGCCCTGGTCACCTCTCGATTAGACTACTGCAATGCGCTCGACGTGGGGCTACCCTTGAAAACAGTCCGGAAACTACAACTGGTGCAGAATGCGGTGGCTTGTTTGCTTATAAACAGCCGCCGCCGTGATCATATCACGCCAATGTGATTTCATCTACATTGGCTTCCAGTTGTTTTCCGGGCCCAATTCAAGGTGTTGGTGTTAACCTTTAAATCCCTATACAGTCTCGGCCCAGTTTACCTGAAGGAGCACCTCCAGTACCACCAATTAAGCCGCCCGACTAGATCAGCCACACAGGGCCTTCTCTCAGTCCCACCAACGAAAACAGCTAGGTTGGTGGGGACTAGAGAGAGGGCATTCTCAGTGGCAGCCCCCACTTTCTGGAACTCCCTCCCGTTCGATCTCCGCCATGCCCCTTCCCTGGATACATTTTGCCGAGCCTTAAAAACTTGGCTCTTTGGACAGGCCTTCGGGATCTCCGGGGTGGGCTAATTTTTCTATGATTGTTTTAAATTGTTTATTGATTGCCCTACATTGTTTTATACTGCTGCTATTTAAAATGGTTATGGTTGACTGCATTGTATTTTATTCTGTATTTATATTGTATTTTATTAATTTTAATGTGTACGTCACCTAGAGTGGCTTCGGCCAGATAGGCGACACAAAAATTAAATTTTACTTACTTTTTACTTACTTACACAGTATGTGATGCTAGTTTTAAAAAACTCACATTTGTCACGTTTTGCTCTGAGTCCATAGTCTGCCAATCTCTGTCGAGCTGTCTTGAGGTTTTGTAGATGCATCTCATCATTCTCTCCAATGACAATGATGTCATCTAAATAGCACTCAGTGCCTGGACAGCCTTGTATCACCTGATCCATGGCTCTCTGCCAAAGCACTGGTGCTGATGCTGTTCCAAAAAAAGTCTGTTATATAGTCCTTTGTGTGTATTTATGGTGAGAAACATCTTAGAATCATCGTCCATTTCTAGTTTTAAATAAGCCTCTGTAAAAGGTCTCAGTATATGTCCCCTCCAAAACCCCCTGTGCATGAGAGACTGTTTGTTCTTCCTGCTCAGTTCCTGTTTGTACTGTCTCAGTCCCTTCTACACTGAACTCACACCCTTATGCATGTCCACATTTCACTGGATGAGAAAACTGGATTAAAAATACAGCTAAATAAAGAAATAAAGAACTAGGGGAAACAAATTGGAAAGGAAGACTAAGCTGCACCATAGTGGCCCAGATTCTACGGCTTTATCAAAAAGCAACCACACAAAATCATTACCATAGAAAAACAGAAGCATATATTTTATTTTATTTTCATCCTTGGCAGAAGGCTGGTACCTGTTGCCAGATCAACAGAACAGCTCTTCCTTGAAAATATATTGGCACATACAGCGATGTGAAGCAAAGCAGAAAAAATAACCTCATCTGGGAATTCACTGAACAGGCTCAGCTATATGCCATCGAGGACCCAGTGTTAACATAAGGTTTGCCTCGCTAGATCAGATGGTTAGTCTACCTGGGCCAGTGTTCTTCTCCAACCAGATACCCCCAGGAAGCCCTGTCATTTGCTGCAGGAACCTAGGAACCAGAGATATATCGCTTTTGAACATGAATGTTCTCTTTACCCCTCCCTGGCTGGAAGCCTTGGGTAAATCTATGCTCCTGAGATTTGTTGAATCCTTTTTATAAAGCCATATAGCTAGCAGTCACTGACACATCTTATGCCAATGCATTTCATAATCACACATTATTTTGTGAAGAACTGCTTGTGATTGTCCTGGGCCTACAGTGCTAAGCGAGATCATTGATTGACCTTGAGTTCTAGGTCTGGTTGTCATAAATGTGGTGATCCAACCTTCCCCATCCTGGTCCCCACAGATGTTGTTGGTCTACAACTCCCATCATCCCTGACCACTGGCCACGCTGGCTGGGACTGATGGGAGCTGTAGTTCAACAACATCTGGAGGGCACTAGTTTGGGGAAAGCTATTATAAACTGAGACTTGGTCAGTTCCAGCTGCGGATTGGTGCTGATATGATCAGCTGTTCCTTCATACAGTACAATTCCCAGCGTGCACACATTAGCATGTCAAAGAGAAGTGGTTGGCTAGAAATTTTCTCCCCCATATCTAATTTCCAAAGTGTTTTGTGGGTCTGTGAATGTATACAAACATTTGACTGATAATTTCCAATGTGGAGCAATTTATATAGAGAATGGCTAGACAAGATGCAAAGGATATGGTGCCCTCCCATTCTACATACAAAAGACGGCTAGGCTGGTGGATGAGTCTTCAACAGAGCTTCTAATCCCTTTTTGTTTTTATTATTCTAATTGAATTGTAATTGGATATTTTTATTATGAATGTATTGTATATCTGAGTTTATGTTGTAAACTGCTTAGAAGCCATTTTGGCATATCAGTGGTATATAAATCAATAATAATCATAATACTTGGCCAACTCTGTGCTCACCATATTTCCAGATTGTTTATGAACAAATGAAAAAGCGCTGGTCCCAACAGTGATGCTCAGGAACCCCACTTCTTACATTTTTCTGTTGTGAGAATTGTCCATGTGTTCCTACCCTCTGCTCCCTGTTATTTAATGGATTCATAAGAGGGTCTGTCCTTTTACCCCACGACTGCAAAATGTATTCAGAAGTTTTTGGTGAGGGTAGTATTCAGCTAAGTCCTACTCAGAACAGACCCATTGAAATTAATGAACCTAAGCTAGCCATGTCCATTAACATCAACAGGTTTTCTCTGAGTAGGATTAGCACTCATTATTACCCCACGTACACAGTGTTGACCGCATCACACCTTTCCATATACTTTTTGACATTCTCAATGAACTCTAAAAGGCTAGTGAGACAGAGATTTTTGGAGAAGTAAAGATTGAAGGATTTGCCCATTTTGGTTTCTCTTAGTTTCTCAGGCCTAAGTTCAGTTCTCCACAGTTCTGTTTGAGTTTGCATCTGAAAAAAAAACTCTGCATGAAAATTTGTTAGCATTTTAGTGTACATTTCTTTTAATGCAGCCCTTACTTATATGCAATTTTGCCTAACATACACATTTTAGCAAGCAAATTTCCTCCATATAATGCATCTTGTTTGTTATTTTCACTCATACATGCATCTTTATGCACATTTCCTGCTAATATATGCATCTTTGTTCATATTATTTGGGTGGAGAACTTTATTTATTTATTTATTAGATTTATATCCTGCCCTTCTTCCCAGTAGGAGCCCAGGACGGCAAGCAAAACACTAAAAACACTCTAACACAGTGATACCCAACCTGGGAGCCTTGACCCCCAGGGGGGCCACGAAGAAATCCAGAGGGGCCACGAACAGTAAAGAAATGAAGTATTTATTAATTTTTTAAAAAACGTTTTCACTCCCTGGACCCTGTCTGCTTCCCACTGCCACTGCAGATGACACCTCCCCTTGCTCCAAATGAGAGGGGAGGACTTTTGCTGAAACGCCAGAGTGTCTTTCAGGAGCACCAAGTGCAGGCATCTGCCTATAAAATATATAGCAGATGCCAAAGGAGGCTGGGGGTGGAGATACCAGGAAGAAGAGGGGATTACTATCACCGACTCCCGTCTCCTCACACTACCGTTGCTGACAACGCCCTTACTCAGAATGAGAGGAGAGGGCTTTTTGTGAAGCAAAAAGAAGCAAGGCTGCAAAGAAAGGCTGCTTTCCCCCTTCCTTCCTGGCAGCCAGCCTGAGGGCAGGGGGTCATGAAAATTTTTGAGCTTATCAAGGGGGCCCCATAGTTATAAAGGTTGGGAACCACTGCTCTAACACATCATAAAAACAGACTTTAAAATATAGTATAACAAAACATCTTTAAAAACATTTTTTTAAAAAAAGGTTTAAAAACATCGACACCAAGAATATCTGCACCAATAAAAAAATCAGAGCCCACCTGCAGCTGCTTTAAAGGGGAAAAACTAACATACAAGCTCTCAGGTGATCACAGCTCCTGGGCAGTTTGAACCCCAGATCTCTGGCTTGGGTTACAGTGTGCCAGGGATGGGGAACCTTAGCCTTGAGGGCCAAATGCATTCTCCCAGGCCTCTCTATCTGGCCATTGGAACTCTCCCTGGATGATATCCCCTCCCCAGCCACATCCCTGCTCCCAAAGCAACACCCATCACGGCTCTGCATCGCACTCTCCTGGAGTGTTTTTGCCTGGCTGCAATGTGTTCTTGAACTCTGGTCATGCTTCTTGCCTGCCTCGATGGAGGACAGAGAGATGTGTGTCTGAATGCATGTAGAAACTAGCCCAAGGGTTCCCAAACGGTGGTCTGTGGAAGACCACCAGTGGCCTGCGAGCCTCATTCAGTGGCATGCCTACAATGCTACATCTAGCACAGTGCATGCTACATCTACATGCTACATCTAGCACAGTGCATTACAGTTGCAACAACAAGCAGAAAAAGTGGTCTGCCAAGACCCTCAGCAATTTTCAAGTGGTCCACGGGGAAAAAAGTCTGGGGATCAGACCACTGAACTAGCCAATTGTACAAAGGTGAAAGGTGCATTTGTTGCTCTGTCCGTTCTTGCCTCTAGCCCCATTCACCACTAGCATGTGGCCTCCAGAAGGTTGCCCAGAAAGGAATGCGGCCCATAGACTAAAAAAGATTCTCCACCCTTGTGGTACACTATAGCTACTATGAGGCATTGCTTCCCTCCGCACGCCCTGTTCTCATCAATTCAGTGTTGGGTACAGACTCTGATTAAACCATAGAATGACTCATTATATCACCCAGTCACGCTACCCACCTGCACCCAACACAATAGGCTCCAAAGCCATGTGATCACCATCAT
This sequence comes from Rhineura floridana, assembly GCF_030035675.1. Lineage (NCBI taxonomy): Eukaryota > Metazoa > Chordata > Lepidosauria > Squamata > Rhineuridae > Rhineura > Rhineura floridana. The sequence goes on along the minus strand of NC_084492.1, from coordinate 20,828,189 downwards.
CTTGAGCCTCTTCAAGATTTTCTCATTCAGTGGCAGCAACGCCGCCTTGAGACAATGCAAAAGCCAAGCCTCCCATCTAGGCACATGCTGTCTCCTGAATGACTGCAGCTTGATATGACACAGGCAATTATTGTAAATTGCCCACATTTTTGCTGCACGTCTATTGACATTGACAATAGTAAATCCTCTGTTAGACCCAGGTGTGAATCAGACAGTGGCTGAAAGGGAAAATGTTCTAGTCTGAATTAGCTGGAGTACATTCGAGCGTGACGTCACAGGAGGATGAATCACTGGAGTGTTTAGGGGAATGAATTGTTGCGATCTAACCTGGAAATGTGCTTGATGCTGAGCTGTGTGGCTCCATTCCTTGGAAACAGCTAATCTATTGCAGATGATGTCATTTCCCATCAATATATAACAAAAGTTAGGCTAAGACAAGGGTCTGGGACTTTCAAGATAGCTATTGCGGCAGAACTGGCAAAATTAATGTGTAGAAAGACCAGGATGTACGAAAAGCAGGAAAGTCTTGCTGGTACCCACAGAGGTCCATTTAACCTGGCATGTTGTTCCCAGGTATGGCTAGCCACATGATACTCAAGAAGCCCATATGCAAGGCCTGAAGGCAAAAAAAAAAAAAAGCATTGGGTCTAGAGAGGAGAAGGGAAGCAGACTCTGGTCTCTGTTACTGGCCAGGAGACCCAAAGGTCACTGGGAAGGAGAGATGGGAAAGAAATTCGATTCAGTTCACATTTAAAGGTGAATCTATTAACTGCACTTTCCAAAACAATATGAAAACTGAAACACAGCCATTCTTTGAAATTCATGCTCATCAGAATTTTGTGATGCCTTTCTCCATCCAAAGAATGTTTATACAAATGTATATATTAAGTTAAAAGTGTGCATTCAAATGAATATGTGAGTGAAAAGAACACATCCAAATTCATGATATGTAAGGAGAAATGGCTTGCAAAAGTGTGTAGATGAGTCAAAACTGCACACAAAAAATGTGATTATTAGGAGAAATTTGCACTAAAATGCTGAAGACATTTTATGAGGATTTTTTTTTAAAAAAAAGTAAATTGCCACAGAAATGCAGAGAAGTGAATTGAAGATTATGAAAATGAGAAATGGAGAGACCCGAAACTGACAGATCCTTCCATCCCTACTCATTAGGTTTCTTCTCCACCGCAGATGGGTGAGGAAGGTAATGAGGGATGCAGATATGTGGAGAACTCCATTTAAGATTATGAGAAACTGAAAGAACCGAAATGGACAGATCCTTCCATCCCTCCAGGGAAGCAGCATGCCTTGCTTCTCAGGAAGAACATCATGGCAAGGGGGAGACCAGCCTGGCCCCATCCATCGACCAGAGGAGGCAGAGGAGTTGTGGGGAGCTTTGCTTCCTTCTTGTCAGCCAGAAATAACACTTTGCTCCAAAAGCAAGCTGCATGAGGACCACAGAACTCAAGGGATGTATGCTCTGGCCCCATCAGTGGGTTGTGCATAGGGATGGGGGAGGAATTCAAATCAGCTCCCATTTAAAGGCAACTTCCCAAATTTGCATCTTCTGAAACAAAATGCAAACCAAAACACAGCCGTCCTTCAACATTTGCACTTTTTCAAATTTTGCAATGCAGTTCTCCAGCCAATTAACATGTGCAGAAATGCATATACTAAGGTTAAGTGTCCGTATAAAAGCATATATTAGTAAAAATAACATACCAAAATGCATTATATTAGAGGAAATTGCTTCGCAGACACAGTATGTGTAGATTAGGCAAAATGCTGAAGAATTTTCACATTGTTTTTTTAAATCACAAACTGATATAGAAATGTGGAGAACTGAATTTAAGATTGAAGAAATTAAAAACATCACGCCTGCAATTTTAGGAAAGCATTTTCAGTGCAAAGTTTCAAGGCAATCTCAAGCTGGTATGGCATTGTGCAGAAAAAAAGAACCAAATGGTTTCTATTATTGGGGAAAGGTCTATTTCTGTTCATTTCTAGTGGATGGTTGAATGCTTGCAATGAAAATGCTGGCTTGCTCTTGTGGCTCTTGTGGTTATTATTAAGTCCCATTGGGAACATAATTGGAATTTGTTTTCCACTTTGTTTTCAGCATCACTTATAAAATGTGCAGCATGTAAAAATAAAGAGGTCTGGGTTGCCATTGTTCAGATTTTTAAAAAGCAGCTAAAAATAGCTTACCATTCTCTTATTCTTTATTTTCTTTGTTTACTTCCACCCTGAGGTTGTCCTGCTCTCAGCCTCTGTGGTCCTCCTGGAAGGTAAACAGAAAGCAAGAATGCCAAACCTCTGACACAAATGCCTTTGAAGGCCCCAGCAGGACAGATCTAAATGGAAGGCCACCTGCTTGAGAAATGAAAAGGTTGGCTGGACACTTTGCCAAGCATGCAAGGCTGAAGCACCTTGGACTAAAACTCGGAGTGGATTCCATTGCCGCACTGACATGGAGCCACCAGCCTCCACTGTGTTTAAGGATGCTTGACAAATACAGTTTCTGTGAATTTCAAAATGATCTGACCTGATCCGCACCTGCTGGACTTAATGTGCAGTTGGAATATAATTATCCTTCAGATTCCATAGTTCTCTGAATTTTGTGATATAGTTGTCTGCTCAAAAGCATACCAAAATGCATCAGAAGTACATATTTTAGGATATTACAATATATTTAGAGATGAGTATACTGAGATAAAATATAATTATTTTATAATGAAATCATATGAGGTAAAATATTATAATTATAAATATAATTATTATTCACATTTATATCCACCTTTCCTCTAAAGAGTTCAAGGTGGCATACAAACATGGCTTCCCCCCCCCCCAGTTTTATCCTTACAACAACCCTGTGTGGTATGTTAGGATGAGAGACAGTGACTGGCCCAAGGTCACCCAGTGAGCCCGAGCGAAGATTTGAACCCTGGTCGCCCAGGTCCCAGTCCAACACTCTAATCCCTGCACCACACTGACTCTATTTGTTTAAATGTGTTTTTTATTATAAAATACGTATTTAAATTTGAATTTAAATAACATATTCATATGGATTTTTTCAAAATCACAGATTAATGCAGAAATGGGACAAAGGAAAGCCACATGACATTGACAAAAAGCACCTGTTTTTGCACTCCTAGCAGACAACAAAACCAGGCGCTTTATTGAACCCCCGGCACAGGAACATATGAAGCGGCCTTCATCTTTGCCAACCATTGGTCCATCCAGCTCAGTATAGCTACAGTTCTCCAGGATTTCACACAGCCCTACCTGAAGATCCCAGGGACTGAACCTGGGACCTTCTTCATGCAAAGTAGCAGCTCTACTGCTGAGCTGTGGCCCTTTCCAACCGCTTGCCCCCCTCTGTCTCTAGTCAGCACTCATGTTTGTTGTAAAAGGCTACATGTACCCATCAGCAATGGAGCTCACTTTCTTTCTTTATGAACAAAGGGGACTGATAAGGCACTAGCCTTATTCAAGGGTTTGCCTCCAAAGCTTGGAGCAGCGGTGCTCATGCTAGTCTTCCCTCACCCACCCACAACACCACCATTGGCTGAGATATCAGATCTTTGTGAGATGAGCAAGCAGGTGTGGAGGGGGAATCTTCTCAGTTGTGGCTTTCCATTTGTGGAATGTGCTGTCAGTGAGGTCCACCTAGAACCTTCGTTGATATCTTTCCCCCAGGTTTTAACAGACAAAGAGGATACTGTTTATTAGTGTGATGCCAAAGTGTCCTGTGGCTGTATAGGGGGTTGCTGCTACTGTTTTATTGTTTTGTCCTTATTGTATGATACCTTTATTTCTGCTTTTAACAATATTGTAAGTCACTTGAGATCTTCAGATAACTTAAATATTAGACAGTTACCATCTCCGTTATCTTTTTGGCACCTTCCTCTTTCAACAAGTCTTTGAAGTAGAGACCTTATCCCAGTCTGTGTCTGTGCTGGAACTGCTTTTTAAGATGTTTTTAAAGATGTTTTGTTTTTAAGATGTTTTAGAGTGCTTTTAGCGTTTTTGTCTGCTGCCCTGGGCTCCTTCTGGGGGGAAGAGCAGGATATAAATTTAATAAATAATAAGTAAATAAATGTGACTAACAAATCTAATAATACTGATGATTTATGGCAGAAAGTCCTTGGATCCCTTCTCCTGATTGAGAACTCCCTTTCATGAAGGATCCCAAGTACATTCAGCCAAATGTGTGAAGATTTCTCCTTCGGATTTTCTTGCTCAATTCATGAAGGCCAGGTGTGGAGTTGATGTGGATATCTGAGAATGTGGCTAGCATGCATAGTCTCACTCTGTCCTCAATACTCTCTGAGAAGGTGTGGAGGCGAATGCCTGAACAGGGCTACCGTCAAAGTGAAAGTATTTGTTTTGTACAAAAGGCAAGTTGTTTTCACTCCTAGGTGCAGGAAGGCAGGTAACAGGAAAAGGTGGTGCCTCCCTCAACTGCACTAGGGATGGGGAAGAAATTTGCTTCGATTTTCATTTCAAGGAGAACCTGCCTAATTTGTATTTTCCAAAACACTACACAAACCAAAACACAGCCATCCTTCAAAAGTTGCACTTCTCCGAATGTTGCAATTCTGTTCTCCAGTCAAGTAATATGTACAAAAATGCTTATGCTAGGGTCAAGTGTGCATACAAATGGACAGGTTAGTGAATTTAACATGCAAAACTGCATTATATTAGGGAAAATTGCTTTGCAAAAATGGTACATTAGGCAAAAGTGCACACAAAAATGTATTAGGAGAAATTCACACTAATAAATATGCATTTTTGACTAATGTACATATTTTTGCAAAACAATGTCTCCTAATAGAAATTTCACTAATATATTCATTTTTATGCATGCTTTCCCTTAATATATGCATTTTTATAAACATTGGTTGGAGAACTGCATGGCAAAGTTTGGATAAGTGCAGATGTTGAAAGATGACTGTGTTTTGATTCTAATACTGTTTTGAAAAGATTCAGCTTTAAATTAAAACTGAATCTAATTCCTCCCCCAACCGTGAGGAATAAGACAAATGACTGGATGAGCATTCAAATGGCTGGCAAATATGTTTACTGCCTGCACTGCTAAAGTAGGAGAAGCCTGTTCTAACACCAAGCAGTAGACATATGTTTGTGTGCACCCTACAGAGTCTTCTTCTCTTCTTGGACAACAGGCCAATGCCCACATCACCTGCAAGCTTCTGCGCTTCCCTACATAAAGGAAACGTGTTGCCAGTTTATAGTGAAGGCATCTCCCTACCAGCGAGAGAGATGACCGAATGTTAGCAGACACTAATATTTACTACATTACTATCCATGCCTTTCTCCAAATACCTGAGTAATATTTCAGCCTCATCGCAATCCTGTGGTGTATGGTAAAAGACCGCAACCTGCTCAAGGCCACCTGGTGAGCTTCCTAGTTGAGCAACGCTTTGAATCTGGGTTCCCCCATCAAATTGCCACACTTATCTTCTACCATAGGACAGCCCTCAGATATGATTTGCCCTGTTGGTATTCTCCCCACATTTACCCAAATGGGTTCTCAAGATTAGCTGGATTTTGAACTGATACAAATATCCATTCATGAGATTGAAAAAACTGTTGCTAGCCCACAGCTGTTAGATCGCTAAGAGTGATCTGAGCCTTTGAATCTCGTCTTATCCAACAGTTATTTGAAATGAAGGCCTTTCATACCAAATGCCTAACGTCTGCCCTTCACATGGATTTAGACAGAGCTTTCCTATGGAGCCAAAGGCACATGAGCATAACAATTGCCCCTACTCTCAATTTAGCATATTTGGTACAGGAAACTCAAGAACTATTGCAGGGACCAGAAAGCTTTTCCCTTGAGGCATCCACGCCTGCTGACACAGCTCTTATAATCATGCCTGTCTGTCTGTTGTGAAGTAGGCAGGGGACAGGCACACGTTGAAGCCCCTGAGGTCTTTAGATTGAGGAATAATGCAAAGATGCCATCTGCTACTTGATTGGTTTCATCGTGCGTATGGCTCCAATCACTGATGTCATGCACAGAACAGCTGCCAGGCTTAGGGGTCCTGGGAAGAATGCATAAATGCAAGTGTTAGCCCTGTTGGTACAGCGGCTCAGCTAGTGCATAGCATTTTGTTTAAATTATCCATTGCTTAACATTCACAGCAGCCTTCCTTGGATTGGATGTCTCCCTTTCTTTTAGCAGAAGATTGCAGTGACCTCTTAGAGACAAAACAGGAGACTGACAAAAGCTTAAACAGTAGTGCAAAATATTCAGTAGCGTACTAGACTGCTTTGTAAACCATGGCTGCTATTTTGTAGAAGGCTGCTACCTATCATGCCCTGCCTGTGGTGGAGCAGAGCAAAGGTCTGGCTCCAATAGTGCCCAACTAGATGTTCCCTGGAAGCTCTCAAGCAGAGCAAAATGGAGATAGGTGAAAAACTCATAAGCGTTTGAAAGTGCTTTATCACTAGGGAATCCTCGAATCAGAGAACTGTAGAGTTGGAAGGGGTCTTTAAGGCCGTCAAGTCCAACCGCCTGCTCAGTGCAGGAATCTAACTTAAAGCATACCCGACAGGTGTCTATCCAGCTGCCTCTTGAATGCCTCCAGTATTGGAGAGCCCACCACCTCCTATGTAATTGGTACCATTGCTAAAGGAACTATTGCCAAAATTGTGCATTTTGAAGGATAATTGTGTTTTGGTTCACGGATTGTTTCAAAATGTGCAAATTAGGTAGTTTCTTATTTAAGTGCAAACAAAACCAAATTTCTCCCCAAGGCCTGCTCTTCCCTCATGCTGCCTTTAATTTTCCCCCAAACCTCCATTAAAATAAATTCAATTTGGGCATTTCTTTCAGGGGTGGCCCAGGAACCAAATGTGGCCCTCCAGGCTGATCTGTATGGCCCTCCGAGCTCTCCGCAGGCAACACCACTTTCTGGGCCTACTGCACACCTCAAGTGTTTTGCCTGCCTGGAACGAGTACTTGAACTCTGATAATGCCTCTTGATTATATGGATGGAGAATACAGAGGGGTGTGTGGAAACTAACCTACAATATGAAACGTAAAATTTACATTTGCTGCTTCACCCATGTTTGCCTCTGGACCTGCCTACCACTAGCATATGGCCCTCAGAAGGTTGCCCAGTAGGGAATGCGGCCCTTCGAATGAAAAATGTTCCCCGGCTCCGGTACAATACAATACAATAAATTTATTACGGTCATAGACCCCACCCCCGGTTTATCTAGAAGAATGAGACTGTGAATAACATCATGGGTGGTGTGGTTCTAGTAGCTCAGTTGATGTTGAAATTGTGTTACTTCTTTTCTACCTTTGCCATATTGACTAATAGTGTAATAGGATTCTTATTATATGTTATGCTACATTCATAGTGTTGGTATGGTTTTTGTGCTGCTGTTACATCTGCCATTCGTTATCTTCGCTATTATTGTTGTATTATGTTGCTTGATATTGTTTTTGCAATTGTTTGACTTGCTGTAAGCTATTTCATATGCAGTGTGTTTTTGTTTTCCTTTTTGTATGTCACTTTGAGTCCTATTTCTGGAAAAAAGCAACTAATAAATGCTACAAACAAATAAAATAAATGCACATGCATCCCCTTGTTGTTAAAGAAAGGCCAAATAAATTTTAAAACTGCGGCAAGGAAGAGGAGAAAGGCTAGGCTTGGAGGATCACAGATTAAACATATGAAGTTGCCTTTTTAGCACACCAGTCTATTTGATCCATTTATATTTAACATTCTTTGCTCTAGCTGATGGTGAATGTTCCGAGATCCCAGTTGAAGTCTTTCCAGTAGCCTGATACTTTTAGGTGTGGAGATGCTGCATGCAAAACATGTGCCCTGCCATAAAACTGTGGTCCCTTCCCTGAAGGTTTCAACCAATCCGTGGTGGGCACAGCCAGCTTCTGTGGCAGCCACAGTTTCTACCTGTGTTCAATCTTGGAGAGCAAATCATATGATTTGAATAAAATGTGGTGAGCCTTCTTCCACAGCAGCCTTATGGCTCAATTTGCATCTGTTTTGTATGCACCCTAGAATCTAAGCCCCAGAAAATGCAGAGATGCCCCTTTAAAAAGCTTGGAAAGCTATCAATACATATTTTAAAATATATTGCTCGATATTTTTGCGAAATTTATGTAACTCTATTACTATATGTAATCAATAGCATATCAATGAGAAATGCCAGATAGTTGAAATGGAAATGGATTGCCTTCAAGTCGACTTATGGTGACCCTATGAATAGGGGGTTTACCATTGCCTTCCTCTGAGGCTAGTCCTCCCCAGCTGGCAAGGGCCTGCTCAGCTTGCCACAGCTGCACAAGCCAGCCCCTTCCTTGTCCGCAACTGCCAGCTGGGGGGCAACTGGGCTCCTTGGTTAATCAGCTCAAAATATTTAATCGGTTGATAGCCCTGTGTAAACATGCATAAAACTATGCCCGAGTCAAAGCTTAATTGCAGAAGTGCTTCACTGGGGTTCTGAGCTTCTTTTTCTTTTCTTTTGGAATAGCTGTAAATATCTCCTTATTAGCTGCCTTTATAGCTTGGCTTTCTATTCAGCATAAATTGCTCACATCTGATTAGGAGCAAAACTGTCACTTGACAGCCCAATTGCAGTCACATTAATAGTGACAGCCTGCATTTGCAATTGCATTCAAAGCCATTTTACTGTGCTTTCATTTCAAACTCTTTCTTTCTTAGAAATTAAAAACAAACAAAAAAAGCACCACCAGGCCAGTTTCTTGAGCTTCAGCTAACCAAAATACGTGATTTACAACATTTTTTTACAAAAGTAACCAGGAAGCCAAGGAATTGGGGAGTTATTTTGCAACAAAGCTCCATAGGAATGAAAAGTGAGAAGGCAGATCTGGTTGAATGGAGGTTGATTTCAAATTTTCAGCTCCTGCCTCTAGACAAATTAGTCGTCTGGCCATTTCGATGCTGATTGTCCTCATCCTTAGCAGAGTCTCTCGCTTAATAAGGAAAGGGAAGCAGAGTAAGAATAATGCTGAAAAATTACAGCAGCGGGATGGGAAATCTTCCCCAGCCTGAGGGCCACATTCTCTCCTGGACAATCTTCTGGCGGCCAAATGCCAGTGGTGGGCAGGGGCAGAGGCAAAAAGTGGGTGAAAAACAGATATGCATGACTCTTACCATTATACAGTGGACAACACTCCAGGCTTACACAAGTCAGAGGTTTCTGCATACACACCTCTCCTTCCTCTATCTAGGCAAGCAACAGGCACTGTCACACAGTGGTGGCTGGTGCCCGTTGGAACTGGTGGGGCAGAAGGCAGGGAGCCCAACAGAAGGTGGAGCCAGAGCCAATGACAGGCAGAGCCATTCCATTCTGGTTTTGTTCCCATCCTCCTCTTTCCCGCAGAGTTCTACGAGGGCAACACTGAGACTAAGGTGGAGGAGGAGGCTGACAGCCAGGGCCACCCTCTCAACTTGCATATAAGTAAGAAGGCAGTCCAGGTGGGGGCTGGCTGAGGGTGGACTGTGGTTGGTGTGCAGTGCCCCATTAGACCCAATGGACCTGCCTCCACTGCTATCACAGTTCACGAATACATTCCAGCCAACCAAAAGCACTTGGTGTGTGGAGCAGGGCCCGTGAGAAGCATGGCCTGGGAAGGAGGTATGGCCTTAGGGAGCCCCAATAGCCCAAGCCCCCCCCCCACAGCTACTTTTTCTGCCCAGTGTGAACTAGCCTTGGGTGATGTTGTTGGACTACAACTCCCATCATCCCTGACCGTTGGCTAAAATGGCTGGGGATTATGGTAATTGTAGTCCAACTGCATTTGGGGACCCAAAGTTGACGAACACAGGCCTAGAACATGCTCACAATTCTCTCCATTTTCCTCCAGTGCTTCCTCCTCAGCAGGCAAACCAATGTGGAGAGGATTCCCTGAAGGTAGATCATTGCTGGTGGTGGGAAAGATGTAAAAAAATGTAGATTCTCTTAGTGACTGTCTGTGTATAGGTACTAAAGGGAACCTAAGATGAGCCTGCGGGATTAGGCCAGTGGCCATCTAGTTCAGCGTCCTGTTTTCACCGTGGCCAACCAGATGCCCATGGGAAGCCCACAAGCAGGACCTGAGTGTAAGAGCACTCTCCTTTCCTCCAACTATCAGCAACTGGTTTTCAGAAGCATACTGCCTCTAACTATGGTAGCAGAGCACAGCCATCATGGCTTGTTGCCATCCTCTTGACATAATAACCCACTGGAGTTGCTGCCCAGGATACTTCCAAACAGGAGGTTTGGTGGTTTGGAGGGAGGTAGCATCCCCAAACATCATCATCATCAAAATGTCACGCAGTATGTCTTGCTCCATTTAATTCCTATTTACCCTTTCTGGGAAAAATCCAATAAGCTTTAAAAAAACCCACACAACTGCTGCCAATGACCCATTTGTGATATCTCAATGACTTATTTACAGTATTAAGTCCTCCACCTGGAAGCACCCTCAGATATTCAGAGAAAAAGAACTAGTTAAAGAGTTTTTAATATTTTCTGACTGTATGACTATAGAGCTGCCACTTTTTTTCTGATTCTCTTCTTGTGCAGAAATTAAGCAGTGAACCCTTTTCTAGCATGAAAATAAAGTGACTGGAAGGATGGACACCACTCACCTACTTAATTCCGCTGCAGTTAAAGGCATAAGAGCAAGTTCAGACAAAAAGGTGGCACGTCTTTGAGTACAACCTGTAGCACAAAAGTCACTTTTTAATTTTATTTTTGTTACCTTATAGCAGGGATGGGAAACCTGTGGCCCTCCAGATGTTGCCGGACTCCATCACCCACCATTCCTGACCATTGGCCATGCTATCTGGGGCTGATGGGAATGGAGTCCAACAACATCTGGACAGCCACAGGTTCTCCATCCCTGTCCTATAGAAATACAATACCCTGTTTAGGGCCTCGATGAGAATGGTTTCCATCTACTTGGAGTTTTTTTATTATTATTATTAGCAAGCAGCAGTTAAACAAATGAACCTGACAGAGACTAAGAGAATGGCCATTAATGAAGAAGATATGTAAGCATAGTGTGTATTTTTAAACTTTTTCCATTCTCAGATTTACTGTAACACCTTGAATAAGGCAAATATTTTATCTGGACTCCCTCCTTCCTTGACATGTAAAAGTTTACAAGTTTGAGCGAGATCCTTCAGATTTATGAACAGAGCTTTTTTTCTGCCTTGGCCCACCCAACCAGGACCTGCTGCTCCCAGACTTGCTTGGGAGATGTTTTGGGAAGGAATTCAGTAGGATCTGGGACATAAGCATATACAAAGAAGTTAGGATTTTGCTTATTGCATATATGAATCTTCTCTCTGGTTAACAGTAATGCATTAACAAATATGCATTGCACACACATATCATCTAGCATTGCCAACTCTCCATAATTTTACTAGCCAAACAAGAAGAAAACAATGTATTTTATTAGGTAATGTATTTATGCATCTGACAAGTCTATTCTGGTACATTTCACAGCAAGTCCAACAAATATCTTATTTTTTAAATTGCCCCCATCCCTGGCTTGGGGAAGGACAGTAAATCAGTGGTAGAACATCTGCTTTGCATGCAGAATGTCCGAGGATCAATCCCCAGCATCTCCAGGTAGGGCTGGGAGAGACTTCTGTCTGAAACCCTGGAAACCTGCTGCTAGTCACTGAGGAAAATACTGGGCTTGATAGACCAATGGTTTGTCTCAGTATAAATCAGCTTTGTTCTTTCGTCCTTGTTGCTGAGCTTCTCAGGCTCCACTCACGACTTTTCACTGCCTCCACTGATTCCTTGGATTCTGCCAGATCCCCAATGACTTGTCAGATTTGGTAGGTTCTGCCCTTGTCCCCTGATTCCACCAGACTCCACCTACGAGCTGTAAGATTATCTGAGACTCTGCCCATGACTCAGATTCTTCCAGGTTGCACAATATATGAAGCCCAGGTCCTGGCAGAGCTGAGAGGACTTAAGTTAAAATAAAATAGACAGCAGAAGCAACAACAAACTCCCAATATTTTACCTCTGCAATTCATCTGTAACAATCTGGGGCATTTTTAGGGAGTGGCTCAGGAAGACTCAGCCCTGCATCCTTTGCATTTGAGGCTAGATTGCTAGTCTCTTCCAGTGCCCCTCTTTTAACCATTTCCTCCCGTTTTGCTTGCAGGGTGGCTGAGTGGGCTGCAAAGAGCCATGCTGGTGACATCATAGTCACCCGTCCCCTTCATTTGCCCAGAGGCAAATCTGTCACTTTGGGCCTGTGCCTGAGCCTCTTAAGGAGATAGCAACGTCTGTGTTGGTAGCTGTTCTATGTCATTACTCAGGATCCATCAGTTAAATATACTAATAAGGTAGACAGAAAAATGTATGAGAGCAAAGTGGGATAGGGTAGTGTCAGTTCAACAGGTGGCCCACAGAGGCTGAGGATGCAGATATGAGGACTGTTTCACATGCCATATTTTCAATGGTTATGTGTTGCTGTATATGTGTCCATTGTGCCTGCAGCTGGGAGTGGAAGCCAAGGGAAATCAGGCTACAACTGACTGAGTGCCTTCTGCCTGTGGAGCACACTGTCCCCCTGCTGCAGCCCGAGTGATGGGAAACACATGGAGGGGAAAGTCAAGGGCATCAGTAGAAATGGGCAAATCTGTCCATTTCAGTTTCGCTCAAATTTTCATTTTTCTTAATTTCAGTAATATTTGCCTCATTTTTGATACAAAAGTATCTGCATTTTTTTAAAAGTCCTTATGATTTTTAAGACTTTCAGGTCCTGTATTTTAGTGTGCATTTCTCTAGTGTACACATTTTTGTATGGAAGTCTGCCTAAAATGCACAATTTTGCAAGCAATCTCTCCTGATATAATGCATTTTTGTATGTTATTTTCAGCAATATGTGCTTTTTTATGCTCCCTTCCCCTAGTATATGCATTTTTGTACAGATTTTTGGATTGGAAAAATGCACTGCAAAATGCAGAGAAGTGCACATTTTAAAGGATAGCCACATTTTGGTTCATATTGTTTTTGGAAGTGCAAACTTAGTTCACATTAAAATGTGAACCGAACTGAATTTCTCTCCAGTTCCTGGGCAGCCACCAAGTTAGTCCGCTCTAGGGTGGCGATTTATGCACTGCCAAAAAAAGAGGAAATGCATCACTGAAAATGGGACAAAGATTTGCATAAAATTTGCATAAACTACTTATATATGAAATAGATGCACATTTAGAAAAAATCACAATAGTTTAAATAGAAATACAGTACATCTCACCATACTGGGGAAGACTGTGACCAGGCGACCTGTGCACCTGTTCAGTCTGCCGTCCAGGTTCTAACTGGTGATGAGCAACTTCAAGGTCCCTCCTACTCTCGCTTCGTAGGGCTCTTTATCTTGAAACCAGACTTGGACTGGGCAGCCCTTTAAACAGAGGACTGCCCCCTGACAGATCTACAAACAGAGGATTGCCTTTTGTCAAATAGGACACATGGTCAGCCTAAGCCACTTACACCATAAGCTGTGACCAGCCAAGGATGTAGAGAAGGTCCCAAGGCTTTCAGAATGGACTAGAAAGGAGCCATTGCTCCCAGGAAGCCCCTCAAAGGATGGTCCTTGTCTAATTCCCCAAAACTGGCAAGCTAGTTATGACTGAGGCAATGACACAGGAGCATAAAAGCAAAGAGAAAAAAAACAAAGGAGGGGATTTGCTACGAGGAAGGCATTTCTGAAGCATTGGAGGGTATGGTATGCCCTTAAGCATCCCACGCTGAAGTGTCTGGCCTTATCTAGCAGACACCTCCACCTCTCTTATTTCCCAGTGGGAGACACATGCATGAGCAACTTGGAGCAGGTTGCTTGGACACCATTGTGCAGTCTGACTTTCTCCCACCTGTAGTGCCTGACAAACAGAGCAATTACTGCTCATTCCTACTATGTAGTCTGCGGATGCTCACCCAATATCCCTTTCTGGAGCATCAGTCAAAGTGTACTACAAGGGTGATCCTCAGCACAGGTAAATACATGGAGAAGAGCCATGGCTCAGTGGTAGAGCATCTGCTTTGCACCCAGAAGGTCCCAGGTTCTACCCCCAGCATCTCCAGGTAGGGTTGGGAAAGACTCCTGCCTGAAACCCCAGAGTGCCCCTGCCAGTCAGTGTAGCTGTTGCCAGTCAGTGCCAGCCTTTCCCAGTCTTTGGATCCCCAGATGCTGCTGGACGACAGTTCCCATCATTCCTGACCATTGGCCATGCTGGCTGGGGCTGATGGGAGCTGTAGTTCAGCAACATCTGGGGAGTCAAAGTTTGAGAAAGGCTGATGTAGACAATAGTGAGCTGGATAGTCCAATAGTTGTAACTCAGTATAAGGCAGCTTCCTATCCTCTATGTTCCAATCCCCTTAAGAGTGTTTGTGTATATGATTGTTGTTGTGCACAGCCCTGACGCTGCAGTATAAAATGGTGATGCAACAACTGGGATCCAGCAAAGAGGCATGTGCATGCGGGAGATTACTATTCAGGTCACTAGAACGTTGCTTGCTACGTTCACAGCAACAGTTCCCATGGCCAAAGAGACAAGCCATTGTACAAGTGAACAGTGGCTTGTCTCTTTGGCAGTGAGAACTGCCAGAACAAAAAAGCATGGAAAGCTTCAGCTGTACACTTGCAGGCACACACCCAGGTTTTTTTTCTATGGATCCCACCTACATAATTAACACATATCAGAGAGTGCTTTTCACACCCAGTTTCTTGCTGCTTCATGTACTTACGGTACAGCTTGTTAACAGAGACCAGGGACTAGCAAGTCCATGATGGAAGAAAGGTGAGATATCCATGGAAGAAAATAAATAAATCTTTATTTTTCTTCCATGGATATCCCGCCTTTCTTCCATCATGGAACCCAAGGAGGCATACATATGCTTCCCAGCTGGTCACCTCTCCAAACACTGACCAGACTCAGACCTGCTTTGCTTCAGCATGGAGATGGCTTTAGGTGCTTTCAGACTATGCCTCGGAGATGGGGAATGCAGCCCAAGGGTTGCATTCCCTTCCAGGCAATTTCCCAGGGGCCATATGCATGTGGTGGGTGGGGCTGAAGGCAAATGTGGGCAGAGGAACAAATGTGATTGATACCTTTGTGTAGCAGGCTAGTTTCCATACTTGCACCTCTCTGTCCTCCATCCAGCAAGGAAAAAGCATTATAGGAGTTCAAGGACAGATTCCAAGCCAGGCAAAAGTATGCAAGGAGGATGCGAAGCTGGGCTGGGGAGGAGTATGGGCTGGGAAGAGTCCCGAGCACCAGATGGACAGGTTTGGAGGGCCACATTTGGCCCTTGAGCCAATGGTTTCCCATCCCTGCTGATCCACCAAGGTGACCTTTTACTTTATGTGTAGGGGCAATCTGATCTCAGCAAATTGGCTCTGTCTCAGTACTTGCATTATCAATCAATTTGTTTCTAATGGTTACAGCAAGCAATCAGTATGCAATTTAAGTATGCACTTTTCTTTAAAGAATAAATGAATTTTTAAAAATCTAAATGAATGACTTACAGCGGCTTTTTGTTTGTTTGTTTGTTTCTTGGTGATTTAAATTGCCTCAATTTAAACCAGTCCTTCCTGCCACAAAGGGCTGCAGTGAAATCAAAGCCTACGTCCGTGTGTTTCATTTCTGGCATCCTTGAATAGAGTGGGGCAGGCTTAGCTTGGATTTACCTCTTTGTGTCCCATTGAGAGAATCTGTTTATCCTCAGCTTTTAGAAATCCATGGGAAGGCTTCTGTCAGTGTTCACAACTGGTAATTTGGAAGCACAATGCAATTAATGAGGAGTTCAGTAATGGGCACTTGGCAAATGAACGTAAATGGTCATGGAGGGGGAGAGTGAGAGCAAATGTTTTGGCATAGCACTTGGTAAGCTTCTCTCCAGCAATGACTCAAACCATCTGAAACATTGCAGCCCAATTCTAAGTAAAAGGCAGGTTGCCACTCAGGTGGTTTTTTGCTGATATAATCAGTGAAACCAGTTAAGTAACCAGTTCGGGACACAAATGAGAGAGTGTGGTGTAATAGTCTGAGTGTCCGACTATGACCTGGGAGACCAAGGTTTGAATCCCCACCCAGACAGGAAGCTCACTGGGTGACCATGGGCCAATCACTGTCTCTCAGCCTAACCTACTTCACAGGTAGGTTGTTGTGAGGATAAAATTGGGAGGAGAGCACCATGTACACCACTTTGAACTCCCTGAAGGAAAGGTGGTGTATAAATGCAATAACAATAACATCATCATCATAATAGCAAGTTTGACTGGTTCTGCACCAGGGGTAGCCACCAGATACTGCTGGACTAGATGTTGCTGCTGGGATGAGGTCCATGCTGGCTGGGGCTGATGGGAGTTGGAGTCCAACAATATCTGGAGAGCAACAGCTTTACCATCCATGCTCTACACCATCCAACCTTTCAGGACTATCTGAAGGCATTTTGCTGGCCAAGAAAAGGGCAAGATGGTGATGGGACAGTGTCCACTGCACCTAAGGGCAGCAGATTAACTCACCTTAGGGAGTGCAGGGGGCCTGCATGGCACCCACAGCTCTGCCTCGTTGCCTCTCTCTGCTACCAGCAACTGTTGCCTGAGGCAGCCTCCTCGCTATGTTTAATGCTAGAGCCAGCCCCTGTACATTTTCACGAGAAAAATAGGGGTGTCCTTGTCTGTAATACCCTTGCCTCTAGTCAAACCAAATATCACTTCTCGACACTCACCCATTTCACTTTAAGACATTGTTGAAGGGTTTTCACCTGGCTTTCTCCAGTAATTGGGATTTTTTTGGTGGGGAGAGTGAAAGCCTCAGTGGATGTGATCTCAGGCTGTATGGCACCGTATTAAAAAAGGGAAAAGTTTCACAATCATTACGTTTGAATTAATTTGCACTCTTTTTGTTTTCTTGTTGCAATTTTGCACAACTCTGTCAGTGTGTTTGCTTTCATTCAGTTCTCTACTGGTCCTTCTGTTGATATGCTTATTCATTCATATAAATTGAATCATATTTGAGACACAATGAGAAGTTTTTCTTCCGTTCAATGTCCTTGCAATGGGGCCAAGATGATTTCTGTGGGCCCATTCGAAATGTAAACAAAAACAAGCTTTGTTCCAGATTGCGAGGTTTTGTTTTTGTTTTGCAAAATGCCATGAACTGAAAGCTAAACCTTATCTTTAAGATTGGGAGTGGGGAACCTTTTGCAGTCCAAGGGCCACATTTCCTCATGGGCAACCTTCCAGGGGCCACATGCAAGAGATGAGTAGGGCCAGAGGCAAATGTGTCTATAGAGCAACAGAAATTACTCTAACTTTTGTACAATAGGCTACATTCCAGATGCTCAAAAGTTTACACACACACACACACACCATCCAGGCAAGTAAAAAGCATTATCACAGTTCAAGGATGCATTCTAGCCAGGCAAAAGCACTCAAGGAGGGTGTGGGACAAGATTTGTGAAGGGTGTGGCTTGTGTAGAGGAGGTGTGGCCTGGGGAAGTCCCAAGGGCCAGACAGAGAGGCCTGGAGGGCTGCATTTGGCCCCCAGACCTGTGGATCCCCAGACCTGTGGATCCTCATCCCTGTTTTACGAATGTCATTATAGCATCTTGTAGAAGTCCCATGTTTTTCTTTTTTCAAGAAGCAAAAGAAAGAGATGTTTGACTTTATCACCATCAAATTTTCAACACCTCCGGACTGTTAGTATTTTGCAGGATTGATTCAATAGTATGCTAGAGCTTCAGGTTCTGCAGTTAAAGTGGTTTAAGGCACTCTGTTGCCCTAGCACAACAGATTCCGTTTTTTAAAAAAACAGACTTTTTGCAGTTTGGGGAGTGACAGGGCAATGCATTGAAAAGTGTGGGATGAATGACTAACAGGGAGACCTATAAGCACCCCCGCAAGCAAATCAGGATGCGTTCTGATAGTCGTATAACCCCCTTACAAACAAATCAGAACAAATGCTCAATACAGACCAGACATAGTCTAATCCATGCAAATCAGGACGAATGCTCAATAAACAGGTCATCTGGAGGGGCCCTTTAACAGGGAAGAATTCTTTTTTTGAAAAGTCCAAATAGTGCAACCCTAGGTATGCCTATTGAGAAGTAAAACCCATTGAATTCAGTGGGACTCCTAGGTAAGTGCCTCTGGGATAGCAGCTTAATATATTAAAACAGCTGATAACAATGAAACTCAGCTTTGATATTACAGGCTGTGCATATCACATTAAGCTTTTTTTTAATTAATTTTTATTCAAAGTTTAAAAAAAGCAAAACAAAACAAAAGGAAAACAAATTAATAACTAATATCAGCTATAAGTATATAGTATGTAACAAACCTGTCCCTTAATATATTACAAAATTACTTTCCTCCAGTAGTTATCTTAATTAATCATCAAATCTCATTAACGTCATATCATTTTGTTGTATCCGCAAAAAGTCAAAGAGAGGTTCCGCTCCTTGAGAAATATATCCATCAGTTTTTCTCCAAATATACATGTCAGTTGATCCATCCCTACCAAGTCAGCTAAGTCCAGTAATTTTAATAGCCATTCTTCTATTATCAGTATTAGTTCCATCATCCATCTGCCATCCTTGCACACATGTTAATCTTGCTGTCATAATCATACAGTAAGAGTCTGATGGGAATTTCCTTCATCACAAATATTTCCTTGCAATCAATTCTGAATGTATTACTGAAATGTTGTTGTAGGGTCATGTCTCTGTTCCTCTTCTTTACGAAATGCACCAGCATAACTCTTGAGAATTTTTCCATTGTCACATATCTAAAATTAATTCTGTAAATTTTCTCTATTTCAAGTTCCATCAAATCATTCCAGTCCAAAAATTTTATCAAGACAGTAATAACTTTATCTCTGATATCTTCACCAGTTTCTTCAGGAACAGCACTAAATTCCAAACAGTAATCTTTGTCTTTAATATCCATCACGGCCATAAAGTCCAAATCTTTTTCCAATTCCACATTTGATATATCTGATCCAATCTCCAGAATTTGCTCCTTCCCTTTAATTTCTTTTTCATCTTCTATTGCTTGTCCATCTGCTTCTTTTCTCATATAATCCTTTATTTCTTTCAGCTCCTGTTTCACTTTACCAAATTCAGTTGCCATCTCTTGTCTACCCTGTCTCAGTTCTTGTTGCGTTATCTTAATCTCATCCATTATCTTCTGAAACATATCCAGAGGGGAAAACCCTTCCAGGGGTACATCCAGGGTCTCTGCCACTTCTTTGATTGTCATTCTTAAAGCCGAAGAAAAAACCCTTCAAATTTCCAATATAACCACAATTCCCAAGCAAAGAGTAATTTGCTTCTTTTTCCAGCAATAAGGGAGTTAATATTCCAGGCCTGTTGACATCATCTGGCCAGCACAGTTCTTATCTCCCGCACGTCCAAGAATGCAAAACAAATTTGGTTCACAGCGCCGAACAATTAGTAACATACACGAACAGCAGATTCGTCTAAAGAAACTAGTCCAAGAAAAAGTAGTCCCAGACATATATCAATCAAATAATCATCTAAATCAGATTTTCTCTTCGGGTAAGTTGCCCCTCATCCGTTTTAATCTTTATAGTTTCCAAATTCAGGCCAGCTTTTTGCCATAAGAAAATAAGATAAGCTTTTTAAATTTTCTTTCCTCCTCCTTAATTCCTTGTATAAAAGAGAGAAGTGTAACTCACCCAGGTATCTTGATTGCTGATTCTTAAACAAATCTCTTTTGCTGTAGTAATTTAAGCCAAATGATAAGATTAGACAGAAGAAAGCTCGCCCGTTGTGGATCGTTTAAAAGAAAAACGTCTTGCTTTTTTTCAGCCCAGCTTCCTGGAAGTCCTAACTCCGTCCTCGGCTGCTAGGTATGCCTTCTTTTCCCAGGGAATTCCTGATCAATTCCAGCCACCGACAGCCCAACGAAGTTTCTGTGGATAATCTCTTCGGTTCACCCTTGCCTGGGAGAACATTTATACCAGTCAAAGTTCCCTTTTGACTGATTTTAAACTGAAAAAAGCTTCCTCTGAGACAGAGCTCATCTCAGAGGCAGCCACAGGCGGAGCAATCCTTCCGGGAAGTTCCATATCACATTAAGCTTGTTGGCTTATCTTGGTTTACTGTGAACAAAACACATGTTGGTTCATGCTGCTCGGTTACTGCCGATTCATTTCCACCTGTTGCAGTTCTCCTTTTCTCCCTGCTGCCACCATTGCCTCTCTCCTCCTCCTCCTCCTTTTATGGTGGCAGCAGCGATGTCCTCTGCTTTGCCCCTACTACCACCACCCCCATTCCTCTTCTTCACTTTCTAAAACTGCCGGTACCTTTGAGTGGTTTGACGTGGGTTGTGGCTGCAGCTAGAAAGGCTGCGTAGAAGACTATTGACTGTGTTCAACTAAGCCCTACTCAAAGCAGACCCAATGAAATCAATGAACCTAAGTTAGTCATGGCCATTAACCTCAATGGGTCTATTTTGAGTAGGACTAGCATGGAATACCACCCTATGACTTTTTTTTTTTTTAAGTTACTGGTAACTTAAATTTTCTGCAGCCACGCACAGCAGTGGCACAGGCAACTCTCCAGGCCAACTCACCCAGAATGGCTCACTCTGAGAAAAGACCCCTGTAGCCCTTTCTCAGAGCAAGGGCCAGGCAGAAAAGATGAGAGGGAGGCAGAAATCCTAGTCCTGGTCTCACTGGGGTGGATAGCTGGTTAGCCATCCATCCAGCCCAATTAGGAGGTGAGTGGGATGCCAGGGGGTGCCAATTTGCTGATCCTCAATGCCCACCTTGTGAGACGATGGTCTCATTTCACCGCATCATTGGGCTGGTCGGTCCTGTCTAGCCTTGCTTGTAAGATGCTCAAATGAAGTGGGGGTGGAGGTGGGGGAGGCATCTGAATTATGATGGCAATGAATGCGTAGTCCAAGCCTGGGGAGGAAAAAGACTTCTGATCTTTGCTTTCAAGGAAAAGGAAATGGAAAAACCCCACGCATAGCAGTGCCTACATCCATACAAATTAGATAAGGAAATGCTTATTCTTAATAGACGCCTAGCAGCAATGGCAATGTTCTAGCCCTTTAATGAATGACACATACCCAGAATGGTGTACCTTTGGACGAAATGTGGAGGGGAGGAGAGGAATCCTGACTCCATCCCCTAGGCTGCAGAAGCATGCTTTCTGAAGAGACAGACTGCCTATGTAGCAAAAGAAAGGCACCTCAGTGTAGAACACTCAGACCCACAACCCACTGTAAGTGCTGAAGTTATTTGATTTCCAAATCCAAATCCAAAATTATTTGTCATTGACAAATCAGGCCACATGCATGCACGCATAATAAAATAACAACAAGACAACACCGAAATAAGAACATACAGAATACATTACCATAATTAGATCTGATTGTTATTTGATTTTATAAACCAGGAATCCCAAAGGCAGAGCTTGGAAAAGTTACTTTTTTGAACTACAACTCCCACCAGCCCCAGCCAGCATGGCCACTGGATTGGGCTGATGGGAGTTGTAGTTCAAAAAAGTAACTTTTCCAAGCTCTGCCCAAAGGTCTATAGCTGCAATTTTAAAATAAAAAATGGATGCACATGTCACTGTTACAGAGAGAAAAAGGTTTAGCATATTTAACACGTGAGATTTATGGTCAGGATTCCCTGCTGATTTTTTTTTAATGTTAAAAACAGCTGCAGAAAGGGGAGCAGGATTGTGGCTTCAGAGAAAGGGGAAGAGGAGTGTAACCCTCCCCGTTTTCCTAATTGAAATTGCCTCACCAGAGCTGCTCTTTTCCCTGCTAGGGAGAATAAATACCCATATGTTTTGCTCCCAGTGACTTCAGTGTTAAATTGGGGGAACCAGTTTCAACTTGGAAAAAAGTGTGTGTCAAGAGGGTTGAGTTAAGCCGTCCCCAGGGCTGCAGCGTGAATCCCTACTTTGCTGTGAAGCTGTCTGGGTGATTTTGGAGTAAGTCACTTGACAGGACTGTTGCGAGAATAAAAACAACTACGGCTGCAATCCTAACCTGACTTCACTGGGAGTAAGCTGTGACTGAATTCAAAAGGACTTTGTTCAGAATTGGCATGGTTTCCACTGTAATTTTGCCTGTGCTACTCTGAGCAATTTGTTAGGAAAGAACAGGGTGCAACTCTGATGAATAAATAATCGAACTTTTAAACTTTTCAAAGGGCAGTCATCTTTGCATGTGATTTCTTTGACTCATTGCTAGTGATGGGGGAGAAATTTGATCCAGCATTTAAAGCTGAATTTGCCAAATTTGCACTTTCCAAAACAATATGAGAACAGGAACGGCCATCCTTTGAAATGCGCACTTATCCAGATTTGCAATGCAGTTCTTCAACTAAGCAGTGTTTGCAAAAATGCATATATTAGGGGAAATTGTGCATAACAATGAATGTATTGAATGAATATAGTGAAATAACATACAAAATATCAGCAGAAATCACTTGCAAGTTGTGTACATCAGTCAAAACTGCATACAAAAATGTGTTTAGGAGGAGATATTCACAGTAAAATGCTGGAGAATTTTAATGAGGATTTCTTTTTTTAAAAAAACCCACAAATCACTGCAGAAATGTGGAGAACCAAATTTAAGATTGGACAAATGAGAAACTGAGAAAACTGAAATTGACAGATCCTTCCATCTTTTTTCATCACATTGACTGTCGCTTGGGTGGAGGGATGCATGACTGACACGGAAGGAAGGTTTGTTCCAGTACAAACTGATGCTCCTTGCAATCTTGTATAATGATTGTAAATGTTGTAAATATCTATTTTGATCTGATGTTCAAATGTGGAAGATGAATTTGTCTTGTCTCAAATGCAGTCCATGCAATTGGATTGGCCATTATATAACCACTAGAATAAATCATGCTTCTGTAATATTATGGCACAGTTTACTTAATAGTGGTTAAGCCCGGTTGCCAAGAGAACTAGACAGAGAGGCAATCAAGCAGATTCACAGGGCAAGCCCAGAAATGGATAATCAATAGAGGACTGAGTTTATTGATGCAGCTTCAGCCAGGTGGAAATTTTTGCCATAATCCCTTAAACCAGTGGAAGCCCTGTCATGTGTGACATAGAATTTGAGATGGCAAGGTTCCAGGGAGCGACAGGATGCTGAGGCCTTTCTCCTCTCACCAATGAAGAAGAAGGTGGGGTGAATGCCCCCTTTTGCCCTGAAAAGCATTGTACTTTGGCAAGCACTCAAGTTGGAGGGCTTTCAGTCCACAGAAATGGACATAGACTGGTGACAATCTACCACTGAGGATGCTGGGACCTGCACTGTCAGCCCCCATTCCTGGTGGGAGTGGAAATTCCACTGAGGATTTGAAGCACTTCTCACCTCTGTTACCTTGCATACATACTCAGCTAAATCACTGGGACCTTTGGGGTCATGGGAATGGAGCAACAGAGGTGGCATACGTGGGCACTTAAGGATCATAGAGTTGAACAGGTCCTGTTCACACAGCCTAGCGATGGACAAATCTGTCTGTTATGGTTTATTTCTGTTTGTGTTCTTTTCCAATCTTAGGCCTGGTTAGCCCTATTTGCATATATATTAGCAATTTTTAAAAAAGGCTACATGAAGGTTTGACACATTATCATATCTCTTGCAATGCATGCATTTTTGTATGCAGTTTTGCCTAGTACATGCATTTCTTCAAAGAAATTTCCCCCAAATAGAATGTACTTTTTTGTTGTAGTTTCTAATAATTTACACATTTTGGTATGCATCCTTTGGTTAGGGAACTAACAGCATTATAAGAGTTGGAGATATGTGAATTTCAAAGGAGAGTTGTGTTTTGCTTTGCACATTGATTCAGGCAGTGTGAATTTAGTAGATATGCATTAAAATGCAAACTGAATAAATTTCTTCCCTACCTCTATCACAGCCTGATTGCAAGTGATTCCAATCTACTAACGAATAATCAGGGCTGTTCACTTTTTTGCCCCTGTTTCATTTCTCACAACATCCCTACTGCTAATAATGCAATTCTTTCCATGTGTACCCAGATGTAACTCCCAGAATTACAGCATGACAGAGGATTCTTAGTTGTCTAGGGCATGGTCCTTTTACTCTAATGGCACATTGAGCAGCAATCTCACTGAAGCTAAGGAGGTTTAGATTTCATCAGTGCCTATATACCCCATATATGCCAGGGATGGGTGAACCTGCCATTTCACTTTCTCTCCTATGTTTATTTTTCTAGTCTTAAGAGCAGTTTTCCACATTACTACATCAGTTTACAATTCTTTTACAGTCCTCATGAAAATTCACCAGCATTCTCTTCCACATTTGTCCCAACATACACATTTTAATGCAATTTTGCCTAATACACACATTTTTGCAAAGCAATTTCCCCAAACATAATGCATTTTGGTATGTTATTTTCAGTAATATATGCATTTTTATGAACACTTTGCCCTAATATATGCATTTTTGTAGAAATTACTTGTCTGGAGAACTTTTTCTTCAAACCTTTTCTTGTAAAATTCAGAGGAGTATGAATTTCAAAGGATGGCTGTGTTTCAGTTTGGTTATTGTCATACAGAGCAATTCAAATCATGGGAAGCCAGTGGAAGGGGGGGCTGGCAGAGGAGGAGCCAGCAGAAAGTTGTGCAGCATCCACTCCCTGTTCGGGAGCTGCCCAGCCGGCTGAACACCGATTCAGTCAGGAGCCATGTGCTGGGGCTAGAAAAGCAAAGGCCAGCTCCTGCAAATACCCCTATCGGGGAGCAAGCGCTCCCAAATGACCACAAAGGAAATCATTTTACCTGGATCAGGACCTATGGGAGTCCCCTCAATGCAAGGAAGAGGATACATAAATCCCCCCTCGGCTCCTCCCCCACCACACTCCCAGAATGCCCCGCTTTGGGGGCTTCCACATAGAGACCTTCTACCAGCTCTCTATCCACCAGGCTGGCCATCTGTGGTGGACCCTCAGTGGTACCGACAGGATCCTGGTGATGCTGCGGCTGAGCTGGGAACCTGCCACTTCAGCTGTAGGTCCGCCACATCCAACTCCCCCCAGCCCGGCACAAATACAAGTTGGATTGCACACTTAGAAAGTGTAAATTAGGTAGATTCATCTTTAAACACAAACTTAATCAAATTTCTCCCCCATCCTTAATGCATACTGCTTTGAGTTCTGTTGTGGAAGATGTGATATACATGCAATTAATAAGGTCAAATTTTAATTCTGTGTTTATTTTATTGATATCTACAATTATTCACATCGAACAGAAACACTACTAAACAAATAAAACTCTGGATAAGAGAAAAGGCTCAATGACTACAATGCCGTGACAGCTAAGCTAATATAATATTCTTTTTCATTATGGGTCTAATATAGAAGACCATCACAGTTATCATCAGACCGAGGCTGCAAAAAAAAAGTGTCCTACTTTGCCTGTCTCTTGAAAACATGAATTCAATGTGCAAACTTCTCTATTTATTTTTATTATTACATTTATATCCCACCTTTGCTCCAAGGAGCTCAAAGTGACATACATGGTTCTTTCCCTCTGCAATTTTATCCTTACAACAACCCTGATCTCTTAGGTCTTAGTTCAACACTCATAACTTCATATTGGTGCCATTGTTCACAATGGCAGTTTCCTGAAGTTTACTGTAATAAGATTCCCATTGCTCTTCCACAGTTGTGTTATCACAAGTCCAGCAACAAGTAACATGAATCTAATCAAGTCTGTAAATTTTATTTCCCCCACCAACAACTTAAGCAATGAAAGTAGCATTCACGTTGGGGTGTTAACAACCGTTTGCCCAGTGATGGTGTTGGTCTCCTTGAGTACATCATCCCAAAAGCTCAGTGCCTGTGGGCATTCCCACCACAGTGCCTTACCCTTTAAGTCCTCCAACAGTCTGGTGGCATTGTACCCACCATGTGTGTCACTTCACTGGTGTTTAATTCTGTTAACTGTAAGTTTGTGTTTTAAGAGGTTTGTCCTGAGCAGTATGCTGTAGTTGAAGGGGACATGGGAGGAGGAGAGAAAAATAGGCTGAGAATGTGACTGCATTTTATGAATAAAGCTCTTAAGAATCACTAGAATCTATTTCTCAGGTCCAAAAACTAGGGTATAATACCATCTGTCGATTGTTTTGAATTTCAGTGTATGGAGCTGACTATTTCCCTAATTGCCCCATCAGTGTGGAATGGATTGGAAGATCTGTGGAGGGCTGCTGAATAGATTTAGACCTCCTTTGTGACAGGGGTTTAAACTAGATGGCCTTGTGGTGCTGCCTAATGAATCAGAAATTTTAAAAAATAAATTTAATTTTCACCTTTTCCACAGTCTTCCTTTTGAATCCTATTTCCCGTTTCACACATTCATATTTTAACATGCATTGGCCTAATTACCCCAGGCACAAAGCAAGTCCATTTTTAGCTATCTACTGTAAAGTAAGCATTGTTGCTATTCTTACTCAGAATCAGCACCATGTGTCATATATTCCCACACTAGCCTAATATTTACTAAGGTCACAGGGTTGGCTGCCCCTTATCAAACACATTCCCTGGAAACTTGGCAGGAGTTCCACTTTGAAAAGACCTGCTCTGTAGTGTTGGTTACTGTTGTTAGGCTTCCTTTGCTTTTTTCCTGGTTTTTTTTCCTGCTGTGTAATTTCTGATAAATGCCATTTGGATTAATGGAATAGTGGTAGTGATCAATATGTTAACATGTAGACATGCAACCTTTTTTATGGGCTCTGCTCCTGTGCTTATTATTTATTTATTTATTTATTTATTTATTATTTAATTTGTATCCCACCCTTCCTCCCAGCAGGAGCCCAGGGCGGCAAACAAAGCGCTAAAAATGCTTTAAAACATCATAAAAACAGATCTTAAAATACATTAAAACAAAACAGCGTTAAAAACGTATAAAAAACAACTTTAAAAAAGGGTTAAAAGCATTATTAAAAAACTTATTTAGCAATTCTAACACAGACGTGCTTGCAATAGCTGCATAACATGCTCTTAATTTAGCAGGGGCAGATTTGTCCCTCACTTACAGAGAGGAAAAGCTTCACCTGCTTCATTTGTGCATATCATCCTGCCTTTAAAAAGGCAGAGAGTGAGACCAGCAAAAAGAAAAAAAAAGTAGCATCCCTAAATACATAAGATCTGCTGGATCAGGCCAGAGGCCCATCTAATCCAGCATCCTAATCTCACAGTGGCCGACACGATGTCTATGGGGAAGCCACAAACAGGACCTCAGCACAAGAGCACTCTTTCCTCCTGCAGTTTCCAGTGGAGCTGGTATGTAGCCATTGTGGCTAGTAGCCACTGATAGCCTTATTCTCCATGAATTTGTCAAACCTCCTTTTAAAGCCATCCAGGTCGATGGCCATCATTGCCTCTCGTGTGAGCAAATGCCATAGTTTAACACTTCTGTAGCACTTGTAGAACATCATAACATCAATAGAGTTATTTCAGCAGAACAGATTCTGAAGCAGAAATGGGAGTGGGAGAAAGAGAAGACATGGAGGATTAATTTCTTCTGAGAATGGGCAGAAATGGAGTAACTTGCCAGGCCAAAACAGAGGCAGTTTGTTAATGTTAATAAAAGTCATGTTAATAAAAGTCACTGTTAATTAAAAAAAAATCAATGTGCAGGGGAAGTTGTTTTTCATGTGTCTGTCCTGTTCAAACATAACAATGGGGGTGGATGTCTGATTTTTCCATGAAGGAGAGTGCAGATAGGGTTCAGGTTCAGGGCCTGAGACTGATCCTGTATCTTTAGGAGAAGAGAAAGTTAGCCAAGTGCAGGTGTTCTTGCAAAGCTGTAATGGGAAAAACCACAAGGTGGAATTCTCCCTTCTCCCTGCACAATGTTTAAAGACACAGAAGACCCCCCTACTAACAAGTGGAGCCAGGCAGCCATTTTATCATTTCTACATGAAACTAGGCAGGAGAGACAACTCTTAACAACTGACTAACATCTGCTAGACCACTTCTGAGCCGCTTTTTGCACACACCCTCCTCTTTGTGCCATCCTGGTAATCAAATTGGTACTGAAGTGTGCCAAGTAAGAGGAGTAAATGGTGTGTCATTTGAAAGAAGCTAAGGCCCCATCTACACTAGACATTTAAAGCAGCATCATACCATGTTAAACAGTTATGGCTTCCTTCAAAGAAACCTGAGAAGTGTAGTTTGTGGAGGGTGCTGAGTGTTGTTAGAAGACCCCTATTATCCTCATAGAGCTACAGTTGTCAGAGTTCCCTTGGAAGAAGGGTTGATTATTAAACCACTCTGAGAACTGTAGCTCTGTGAAGGGAATAAGGGTCTCCTAACAACTCACTGATTCATAGGGTTGCCATAAGTTGCAATCGACTTGAAGGCACATAACAACAACAACTCTCAGCACCTTTAACAAACTACAGTTCCCAGGATTATTTGAAGGAAGCCATGACTGTTGAATATGGTATGAGGCTGCTTTAAGTGTTTTAGTGCAGATGGGGCCTAATTCTATGAAGTCTGAGGGAAGCTCCAGGGACTCACGTGGAAGTCACAGTGTCCTTTGTCCTGTTTATCTTTGGTGTTTGCGGACCCGCTGATTGTCTTTCTATCTGCCTTCAGATGAAGTGGTGGTGTCAACACTCCCAACCAAAATAAACCATCCTGACTAACAAATTGGATAGAGAAACTCTTCTGGCTTAGCGGGGAAAGCTTTTAATAGCAACCCTTTGATTTTAGATATACAAATGGCGAGTTATTTTAGGCGTAAAGAACCCAAGAGACTTTCAGGATCCTTGGCCTGCGACCCGTTTTCACACACGTTGCTCAGGACCTTCTGTCACAGTTAACTTCTGTCAAGAATGCATTTACTCTACCCTAGTGACCTTTAGCCTTTCCAGACCAACAGGACACCATTTCAGGAGGAGCAGTAAGGTCCAAAATGCCCTGCTCTTGGGGAGCATTAACTGCCAAAATAAAACACAACACAGTGCATTTTAAGGCTACTTGTCATAGTTATTTCTTTATCTCTCTCTCTCTCACACACAATAACTGTCAGTAACATAAAGACAAATAGCTTGTAAGATCACTTAGATCATCTGGGGAAATTCTGCTTGTAGTAACCCATCCCACAGAGTAAATTGGCCAATGACAATAGCATTTTCTGCCATTGTCGCTGTACCATGGAATGCCCTTCTCTCTGCTGTACAAGAATCAGGCAACTATCATTTACTTCAGATGTCTTGTACAGGTGTATCTTTTTGCCCAGGCCCATTAGATCGGACCCTGTTTTTGTTTGAATTCCATGAATTCCAGTTTTTATTTCTTTTTATATGCTTTAATACTCCAGTTTTACTGGTTTTATGCTGCGTTTTTGTCTTAATGATATTGTTTGTTGTTTTTATGTGGTATACTGCTTAGAGATTTTTTAAAAAAAATTATGCTTTTAAATAAATCAATTAAATTTAAAATATCACTCCACCTTTTACAAACAACAGAGTAATACAACTCAGGGGAAGCTGGCGAAAGGGGCACCAGCAGAGGAGGAGCCGGCGGAGACCTCTGTGGCATCCATTTGCCATTCAGGAACTGCTGGGACAGCAGAACGTTGGCTCCGCCGGGAGCTACGCACATGAACAGAAAACTCCAGCCCTCACAAATATTCCTACTGGTGAGTAAGCACTTTCCATTGACTTCCATTATAATTATTTTCTTAGACCGACCTTTTTCTCAGCGTAACTTTGGCTGAGATTGGGACCCGCAGGAGCGCTCCGAATGGGAGCTGGATGCTTCATACCCCTCTGGCCCCTCCTCCACCCCCTGGACACCCCTGCTGGCACCCCTTCTGCCAAGTTGAGCTTCCCTGGTGGACCCCCAACTGAGCTGGCAGGGTCCCTACTCTGCTGCAGTTGAGCCAGGGTGAGGGGCTTCTGCCAGCAGAGCTGGGACCCTGCCAGCTCAGCAGGGGGTCCGCCACATCCAACTCCCCTCAATCCAGTGTAAATACAAGTTGGCTTGTGGCCTAAATAGGTTTATGCCATTGACATGCAGAACCAGTTCCCATTAGGGATGTGCTAGAATTCTGCTCAAATTGTATTTGGTACCGAATTTTCCATTAATTAACTTATTCTCTGTTGCAGATTGAATTTGTATGTAGTGATTTTTCACTGCTATTTTTGAAAACAGAATTTTTTTAAAAAAAATCTGCCTCTAAAATATCAGTATTAAGAATGATAATTTTACCAATATCTCCTTTCATTTATCAATATTTCCTTTAAAATTATCAATTATTTCCTTTAAAATTATAATTTCCTTAAAAAAATATGACCATTAATATTCATTGTTTTTGTGAGGGAAAAAACCAGATTAGTAAAAGCAACAACCCAGTGTGGTGTAGTGGTTAAAGTGTTGGACTACGAACTGGGAGACCAGGGTTTGAATCCCCACACAGCCATAAAGCTCACTGGGTGACCTTGTGCCAGTCACTGCCTCTCAGCCTCAGAGGAAGGCAATGGTAAACTACCTCTGAATACCGCTTACCATGAAAGCCCTATTCACAGGGTCACCATAACTCAGGATCGACTTGAAGGCAGTCCATTTCCAATTTTCAAAAGGAGTGACTAGCAGACAAAGAAAGGACTTGAATTGATACTGGCATGTTTGGTCAACAGAATGCTTTCAAACCTCATCAGCTAATGGATCCCAGCCCTAGTACCTATTTAATTGTGTAAATTACAATAGTTTCTCTGCGGCCCCTATCCAGAGAAAATTAGTCATGCTTAGGCCCTATTGAAATTGATAAGACAATATTATGCATGCTTTCTTGGAAATCTGCTGGATAATCCTTCTAGAATGTAAATTTTGTTTTTAATTAAACATTTCAGAGTTACAAATTCAAAGAAAACACAATCAGCCTTCAAACAGACTTCGAGCAATGACAATGACAAAGTGGCATATCTTCGTTTGCAAGCGTGGTGTGATTCAAACGAGGACAGCAGGACTCTGATGCCTTTAACAGTTGTGTAAAGGTAGCAGTTACAGTTGGTGCAGATTTGCTCATCCTGTGGAAATAAGCTGTGTCCAGCAACATTCTGTGCAAGCCTTTCTAATAGAAAAGGCCTGTCTTCCTTTGCTTCTGGTCAATACTCTTCTGCATCTGAGACTGATATGCAATCCTGCCTCTTAATAACTATTTGGCAATGAAAAGTCAGGTTAGTAACCAGCTCCAATGGGCATTTGTTTGGATTCAAACACGAACCTACCTAATTTGCATGTTCTGAAACGATATGTGAACCGAAACACAACCATCTTTCAAAATTTGTACCTCACAGAATTTTGCAGTACAGATCTCCAGCAAAGCAATGTGTGCAAAAACGCCTGTTCTCAGGTAAAGAGTGCATAAAATGGATAGATTAGTGAAAATAGCATGTTAAAATGTATCGTATTAGGGAAAATTGCTTTCTAATTGTGTATATTATATGTATGTTAAGCAAAATTCCATACAAAAGTATGCATATCAGGAGAAATTCACCCTAAAATGCAGATTAAGTTTCATGAATGTTTGTGTTTGTGTTTGTGTTGCAGATTTCTATGAAGATGTAGCAAATTAAATTTAAGATCAGAAAAATGAGAAACCAAAATGGATAGATTCACCCATTCCTTGTTCAAAGGGAAGAGTTTTAGTCATAGGTATAATATACACACCTGTCAACTGTCACAGAGTTTGCTGGGAATTCTCTAGCTAGCAAAGTTACATGACTTCCCCCTTACTTACTGCACAAAGGAGAATCCCCAGCTCTTTTGTCCAGTTACCAGCATAAACAGATATCTTAGCAGAGTAGTGCCAGTACATAGCTGATTACCAGGAATTTCTGCACAGACACATACTCGTTTCACTCAGTACTCTATACACCAAGTCATTCTTTGTTTGGCTTTTTTATTAATGCTTTCTGAATGATGGGAATTTAAAAAATACTACCAGCAGCAA
Source organism: Rhineura floridana (assembly GCF_030035675.1). Classification (NCBI taxonomy): domain Eukaryota; kingdom Metazoa; phylum Chordata; class Lepidosauria; order Squamata; family Rhineuridae; genus Rhineura; species Rhineura floridana. The sequence goes on along the minus strand of NC_084492.1, from coordinate 20,796,155 downwards.
AAATAGTTTTGAAAGATACCTTTTAAGTCAACAGAACCAGGGCGGAGACTAAATGGTTTTGTAGGAAACTGCATCCCATTTTCTTCTCCCAGAGATACAGGATCATTTTGAGATGTTCTGAATTTTAAACAACCGGCTTTCATTTTATCAGTCTTGTATTGTTCAATGTATTTAATAAGCATTGTATTATATGAATGTTTTAAAGTTCTTTTTTCTTCTTTGTAAAATTTATAATCCCAATAATCACCATAACAGTATTTTAACTACCCCAAAAAACAAGTACACACACACAAAATATACGTTTAAAAATATATTGCAAGACCACTGTTCTCACCTTCCTAGGCAAACAACAGAACATTGTTCAAACAACCTCTTTTAATTATAGCATTGTATCAAATATACCAACTCATTATTGGAACAAGAACAATTGGCCTCATATACTGTATTAGTGCTACTGTTAACATTTTGCAATGCTTTTCTATTTATCAGGAACTTTTACAATAATCTCGTATCTTCAAACTGAGAGGTGTGTTTGGCAGACAGAAAAATGGGAAACAGATCAGAGCCTCTACCTCTGCGGCTAAAAAGAAGAGAAAATAAGGTACTATGTGCTATAAAGAACATAGTGCACTCTTTGCCTGGAAATCCTTACTTTGCTTTTATTCCTTTGGTAGTCACTGAGGAAGTGAGCAGCTCCTAGTCAATACAGAGTGTTCTAAGGATATTCAGATTGACATTGCTTCAGTGCCAATCTGAGTGGTGGAAGCACACTCACATTTTGGACATTGGTACCATCTTCTCTCTCTATCTCCCCACCCACAACCAAGTTTAGGGTAAGCCTGCTTTCTTGTTTTACAAGAAAGAGAGCTGATTAGCCAGCCTCTGTGTCAATCACAAAGCCTTGTTATTTTCTGGAGCAATTGGCTGGCCTTTGACTCAGTCATGAAGTCACAACCTCCTGCCTTGCTTGGAGCAGTTTTTAAAGTGCAAGAAAGAGTCGAAAACAAAGTGCCAAAAAAAGAGTTTGAGCTAATAAGCATTAAAGGTGCTTGAAACATAAAGGAGACAGCCTGCCTGGAACATCAAGAGTATGGGGCAGCCTAAGATCTGGGAATTGTTTTTATGTCTGTCATTATAGGAGTGAAGGTCAGGGAAACAATTTATTCATGTTGCTGTCATGTCACATTTTCGTGGTGTTACAGCTCACTGAGGCTTAAGCGCACTTAGGTAAACCTTTCAAATTTCTTACTATGCTTAAGCCTCATTGAGCTAAATGGGGCTTACTTCTGAGCTGTAGTGTAGTGGCAAATTCAGAAGTGAAGGGTCCCTTCATGATAGTCACATCCATGTCCCCTTCTAAGATTATATAACCTTCTAAGATTATAGAAGAATCTGGCCAGGCTTGAATACCGCTTTCCGCTTCTCTGTCAACTGTCACCATTTGACTGTCCTTTCTCACTGTCAGGTATTGCTTGAATTACTGAATTCAGTGTCTACACCTTTATCTCCTGCTGCTACTATAATGTAGATAGGATGTTATCAGGATTCATTGTTTTTTCTTCTGCAGTTACAGAATTCTCACTCTCCATAACTTGGCTTTTTAAGTAGGAACTAATAAAGACTTCTTTGCAATTGACCTTAATTAGGACTCTTCTCAGTGGCTCACACATTCCCCTTTCATGCTGATTGGCTTGTACGATGCTGGAGACATAGGGACCTTGCTGGAATCTGGCTCCCAAAAAAATAAGGGGTCTAAGACCCGCTGGGACTCTGAATGACTATACCTCTGCTTCTGAGTTAACATTTATAGGTTCATTAAATGTGCAGACATCCTGATCTGTGTGAGATCTGCCAAGGATGCCTTCTCATAAGATAAACCTTCTTAAACCAAAGTCCCAGAAGTAGTGTTGCAATGGAATTTGTGAATGCCAAGCTGTGCAGGTCAAATCAAGCTGTTCTCCTAACTGACAGTTACGAGCTGGAATTTCTTTTTTAGGTGGTGCATCAGTTTTATTTATAGACACCACCACCCCGCTCGCTGCAGAATAAATTCATCTGGTCAAAAAACAAGGCCTTACTTGCTAAAAATAAATTATAAAGTTGTGTCAGCAAATATCAGATGATAGTCGTGCTAAAAGTGGGAAATGAATACTTCTGGCTCATTTATGATTTATGACAGAACAGTAGAAATGGCATCTAGCAAAAGGTTGATGGAAATAACCATTCCTCTGAGTTTGCAGCCATATAGCAATGCAAGCTTTGCTTACATCAGTAGCTTATCTGATTACTGCTTAAATAGAAAGCCTGGACATAGGGTTGCTTAGCACAAAATTGTAAACAGAAGTAGGACTAATGAAGACAAGAACTGATGCTGGTGAAATGCAAATTAGCACATGCCCATCCCAGTTGCAGCCATTTGTTCCATACAATCTAATGGGAGTGGTAAATTTGATTAGACCATATTTCAAGCAGCTTCTGGTGTAGTCAATTTCATTTCCAAGGAAAACTAAGGACATATTGAATTATTGTGCTTTGCCTTCTGTGGGTGTTTTTTCTTTTCTTTTTTAAAAAAAATTACATATGTGGATAAGCAGAACCTTTCACAAGAAAGTACTATAGGCACAACTGAGACAAAATTAGGCATTTTAAAATCTTATTCCTTTCTATGAGGAAAATAAGCACATAATTAACTTCATTGCAACCAGTGGGACTTACTCGTGCTTAACTGTGACTGAATCATGCTCCAGGAATGGATGACTGAAGATGGTAGAACAATAAGCATCATTTTTATTTCATTATTTACTTATTATAGTATTCATTCTCTGCCTTATAGCCCTAAGTGTCTCACAAAAGATTCTCACAATAAAATCCCAAGAGACTTTTACGAATTGTTTAGGGGACTGGTGAATCTTGGTTTGCTGTCATCCAAACTACCAGGGGCCTGCTGTGACAAATTTGCAGAGGAGATGTCAGAACACTGCCTGGTTGCATTGTTTGGGTTCAGTTGTTGCGTCCTGAGAACATGAACAATATACTTGAAGGAGTTTAGCCAGTCACCTGTCCCCTCTACCCTTGCCCAGTTTGGCTTCTTCAGCTGGCTGGAAGGGGATAATTGGGTGGGCCCCGGGGGTGGTAAATGCAGGAGGGGGAAGCACCTGCTGCCTTGAAGGAGCTGGTGGTGCATCCACTCCTGAAGCTGTGTGACATTGTACAAAAATGAGTGTATTGGTGGAAAGTGTGCATAACAAACTCATATCAGTGGCAATAACACATCAAAATGCAGTATATTGGGGAAATTACTTGCAAAACTGTGTATATCAAGCAAAATTGCATGCAAAAATGTGTGGATTAGGTGACATTTGCACTAAAATACTGATGAATTTTCATGAGGGTTTTCTTAAAACAAACAAACAAACAAACAAAAAATCCCTCAAACTGATGCAGAAATTCAGAGAACTTAAAGACTCGAAAAATGAGAAGCTGAGAGAAACCAGAACGAGCAGATTTGCCCACCTTTGACCATAATACAAAACCTTTGCCAAAGTTCTGAGCTTAAACTCTACAGCATTGATTAAAACAGCCTGCTCTTGGGCATTTTTGCAACCCTCTCCTGGATCCTCTTTACATCCATTATAAAGCAACTTCCTGATGTAAGAGTTTGGCACATTAGAAAACCATTTTTTCTCCCTCAGTTTAAATAGCAGAAAATGGTTAAACAAGCTGGAAACTAAAGCTGTTAATCTTAAAGTGACACATTCTTTTTTTTTTTACTCTCCCCTCTCTCTCAAACATAATTTTTCTTCTGCTTTTTCATGGGCAGGATGAATAAAAGATGAATTGGTAGGTGGAGCCATCTGAAGTATTTATTACTAGCAGGCAGTGAAAATGGCAAGAGAATATTTGTAAAAGCCTGTGTGGAGAAACCACTTTAAAAATGTATTATATAAACCATCCAGTCTAAAAAAGAAAATGAAAGTAACTGGGAAGCCTCCCTTCTAGCCCAAAGCCTACAACATGACCGAGAGATATTAAGGCTATTACAAGTGGGACTTGCAACAAAATGTTGCAGCGCGGTGTGCTCCTGTTCATTCTTTCAGCTAGTCAGACAGGATCTCTTCCAGGATGCTCCATTCCATCTCCTCCCAAAAAACATTTAGCAGTATTCTGTGGCAATGAGCATGTTCAGTTCCTACTGGGCTGTGTTTGAGGTCTACCCTCCCATAGTTTTTTTTCTTACAGATTTTTGTTTATATTTCTGCAAAGCCTGGGGTTTCCCCAAGCCTGTTGATACTTCCTTTTCATGTACTGCGGGTGATGATATTTTGGCTGCATAAGAGACAACCCAGCTTGAACATTGGAAATAGAAGGAGTGATGAGACAGGCCCATCCTCTGTTGCATAAGGACCAAAAGCAGCACATGTTTAGACAGGCCCACATCGCTTTTGAGTGACCCACCAAGCCAGAGACAGTCCACTAGCTATTGAATGTAGCCTGCTAGGTGCTTGATCACGCCTTTTGTAATCCCAGGCAGGGAGCATGAACAGGTCATTTAGAGCAGGATCTTAGTGGTCAGGGTGTGTGTGAGTGTTCCCCACCCCCTCAGACTCAGGCCCCCTCTTGGAATTTTTGCACCCATCAACAGTTAGGCCACATTCACACCATAAATTTATTCCACTATTATTCCGCTTTAAACAGTCATGGCTTCCCTCATGGAATCCAGGGAAGTGTAGTTTGTGAAGGGTGCTGAGAGTTGTTAGGAGACCTCCGTTCCCCTCACAGAGCTACAGTTCCTTGAGTGGTTTAACAGTCAGTCCTTCTTCCCAAAGAACTCTAGGAACTGTAGCTCTGTGAGGGGAATGGGGGTCTCCTAACAACTTTTCCCTTCACAAACTACACTTCCCTGAGGGAAGAGAAGCCTGTTTAAAGTGGAATAATAGTAGAATAAACGTATGGCGTGAATGTGACCTTAGCAGATGGACAGAGGCACCAGGTCACAGTGGTGAGATGTATTGTTCTTCTTTACATTATAATAAATAAATAAATAAATAAATAAATATAAATGGTTGTCCTCTTTTATTCCTCCTCCTCCTCTTCCTCTTGGGTGATGTGTAAGTCGCCACCCTGCTAGAGCTGGGTTGATTCAGCACCATGGACTTCAATGGGACTGAACCAGCTTGCTTGTGGTCACACCTACCGCTGGGGCCCATTGGGACTGGAAGGGCGGAAGGCAAAGAGCCCCAAGAGTAGGTGGAGTCAGAGCCAATGACAGGCAGACCCAACCCATTCTAGGCTTGTCCCCATTCTCCTCCTCGGTGAGTTCTACAAGGGCCACGTGGAGACTAAGGAGGTGGGAGTTGGCAGTGAGTGCCACCCTTGGGCTGGTTGTAAGTAAGAAGGCAGGCAGATGGGAGCTGGCTGAGGGCAGACTGAGGTTGGTGGGGCAGATCCCTGTTTGCCCTAGTGGACCAGTCTCTGCTGCATTCACACATGGCTTTCTCCAAAGAGTCCTTGGAACCATAGTTCACCCTTCACAGAGCTACAGCTCCCAAGCTCCTTTGGGGCAAGCCATGTGCTTTTAAATATATGGTGTGGATGAGACCTATGTGCAGGACATCTAGTTCCCAAACTATGGACTCCAGCCGTTCAATGCTGCATAGAAAGCAGCTTTAAAACTCCCCTGAGTTTAAGAAACAGTGTCAGGCTGTGGCACTGAGTAGCTACTTTTTGCCTGGGTTAAAATACACACACATGCAAAATTTGAAGCAAAATCTGTAGTGAAGGCTGTGCACCAAAACAAAACAAAATATTTTTAAACTCTGAGTGCAGAGAACATTTTGTTTTTCACGCTGGCTTTTATGTTGTCTACCCCCTGCGGTAGAATGCTTAGCCTAATCCAGCCCCAAGAAAGAGACAGGCAACACTACGGAATGCTACAGGGCTACTCTTAATGCTCGGTAGCAGCTCTCCCCCTTGCTGTCTATACATTTTCAAGCTGTCCTCCGCAGCCAGGAGACCATTTTTAAATTAGAGATTCATTTTACAGGTGGTAAAATTATGTAGCAGAAACCAAATTCTGCCATTATATGGTGAACACAAGGATGTGCAGGAATTAATATATACAGAGCCCTGCTGCATCAGACAAATGGTCCATCAAAATCAAACTTGATTGCCAGCCCATCATCTGCCATATCAATCTACCCAGGCATGTGCAGGAGTGTAGTTGTCCAGGGTCTTAGGGGGTCTTAGACCCTTTGCTTTTTTGGGAGCAGGGTCCTAGCAAGGTCCCTGTGTCTTCAGCATCCTATGAGACAATCAGCATGAAAGGGGAGTGTGTTAGTCACTGAGAAGAGTCTTCTTGTATGCTTCCTTGTCCTTTCCTACTAATTGGAGCTAATCAGAGTGAAGGGAGGTGAGTCAGCCATTGAGAAGACTCTTCTCAGCAGCTAACACTCTCCCCTTTCATGCTTATTGGCTCCTAGGGATATCTATTGTTGTGAGAGAAGGCATTAACAAGGATCTCATTCTCAACCCAGCAGCAAAAAAAAGGGGGGAGGCGTGGCTGTGACTAACATAAATGGGACCTGTACTTCTGAATTTGCCACTATACTACTGGGCATGTGCCAAGATGTAAAACTGAGGCTCTTCAAGTTCCCTCACCATCAAAAGTAAGGCCTATAGCAACCAGGAACAGTGCCTGTTTGGTCGCGACACCTCACATATGGTATATCCTCTCCACCAAGTCTCACCTGGTACCTACTTTGCTATCATTTGGTGCCAGCTGAATATGAACATAACTGGGTTATACTCCCTTGTTTATTGCATGTCTTCCTGGCCACCGTAGCACATGTATGCCATTTGCATTTGTTGCAGCAGCTGCATGTGGTTTTTAGACATTTAAAAATGGAGGTACTTTTTGTACTTGACTTAAAATAAAGTGTGAATTAGCCGCTAGTTGTGCCCCGCCATAGGAAAGGTTACATTGTCCGTCCTCTGTGAACCTCTGTCATGTCAAATGAAATACTGACATCTTCTGGCTGATGCTTGCTATGCCATCTTCAAGATCTTCCTAGGAGATTCTAACAAGAAGGGATGGGCGAATTTGTGAATTTTGGTTTCTCCCAGTTCCTCATTTTTCTGCTTAAGTTCAGTTCTCTACATTTCCACACTAGTTTACACATTTTTTAAAAAAAGTCCTCATAAAAATTCAGAATTTTAGTGCAAATTTCTCCTGCTATGTTGTTGTTGTTATGTGCCTTCAAGTCGATTACTACTTATGGCGACCCTATGAATCAGTGACCTCCAACAGCATCTGTCATGAACCACCCTGTTCAGATCTTGTAAGTTCAGGTCTGTGGCTTCCTTTATGGAATTAATCCGTCTCTTGTCTGGTCTTCCTCTTTTTCCCAGCATTATTATCTTTTTTAGTGAACCATGTCTTCTCATTATGTGTCCAAAGTATGATAACCTCAGTTTCATCATTGTAGCTTCTAGTGATTGTTCTGGTTTAATTTGTTCTAACACCCAATTATTGGTCTTTTTCACGGTCCATGGTATCCGCAAACCTCTCCTCCAACACCACATTTCAAATGAGTGGATTTTTCTTTTATCCACTATCTTCACTGTCCAACTTTCACATCCATACATAGAGATCGGGATTACCATGGTCTGAATGATCCTGACTTTAGTGTTCAGTGATACATCTTTGCATTTGAGGACCTTTTTTAGTTCTCTCAGAGCCGCCCTCCCCAGTCCTAGCCTTCTTCTGATTTCTTGACTATGGTCTCCATTTTGGTTAATGACTGTGCCGAGGTATCGATAATCCTTGACAAGTTCAGTGTCCTTGTTGTTAACTTTAAAGCTACATAAATCTTCTGTTGTCATTACTTTAGTCTTTTTGATGTTCAGCTGTAGACCTGCTTTTGTGCTTTCCTTTTTAACTTTCATCAGCATTCGTTTCAAATCATTACTGGTTTCTGCTAGTAGTATGGTATCGTCTGCATATCTTAAATTATTGATATTTCTCCCTCCCATTTTCACACCTCCTTCATCTTCGTCCAATCCTGCTTTCCGTATGATATGTTCTGTGTATAGATTGAACAAATAGGGTGATAAAATACACCCCTGTCTCACACCCTTTCCAATGGGGAACCATATTGTTTCAAAAAGTGTGAATTAGGTAGGTTTGCCTTTAAATGCGAGCTGAATCTAATTTCTCCCCATCCCCACCCACCAACCTGGCTCTCCTCTAGATGTCAATATTTTGCAGGAGGGATTCAATAGCATACCCGCAGATTTAGGTTTGCATAATCAAAGTGGTTTAAAGTGCTCTTGCACAACAATTGTACTAAACTGTACTTTTTGCAGTAATGAAATTTAAAATTTAAAATTTATTTTAATGTTTTTGGGATTTTACTATTTACAATTTTATTATGTACATGTTTGATTTTATTTTTGTAAGCTGTCCTGAGTGCGCTATTATAGGGTAGAAGGGCGGGATAGAAATATTTTAAATAAATAAATAAACAGGAGTTATGCCACAGCTGCACAAGCCAGCCCGTTCCTTGTCTGTAACTGCCAGCTGGGAGGCAATTGGGCTCCTTGGGACTCTGCAGCTTGCCCACGGCTGCACAGGTGGCAGGGCACATAACCCCTGAGCCACTTGCTGTGGGGGTGATCTTTAGCTGGCCCTTTTACACCCAGAAGACTTGATGATAGAACATAGTTAAACTATGAGATTCAATGCCACAAGCTATAGCAATAGAATAGGTATCACCTTATATGGCTGTTTAAAAGCTTTAGACAAGTTAATGGAGGAAAAGATAATCAATGACTACTAGTTATAATGGCTGGATATTATCTCCAGTATCAGAGGTACCGTGCCTCTGAATACCAGTCACTGGGGAACACCACCATGAGATGGCTATTGCACTCATATTCTGTTTGTAGGCTTCCCATAAGTACTTGGTTGGGCCCGATGGGAACAAAATGTTGGATTAGATGGGCTTTTGGTCTGACCCAGTGAGGCTTTCCTTAGGTTCTTATGCTCTGTCTGCTTGTATAACTAAACTTCGATGTGTGTACAACACAGAAATGTTGCTGAAAATTGACATCAGGGTTGCCAGGTCTCAGGTTTTTGCCCAGAGACTCCAGTTTTTGGGGGTGCTCTCTGGGTTGCTGGGTGAGCCAGCTTAATCTCTGGACTCTTAGCTTTCATTTTAAAAAAGAGTTAAGTTTCTAGGTGGTCTGGTTCAAAAGATATAAACCAAAATGTCAGTCATCCCCTCACAATTTTTGTTAGTTCGGGCTGCTCTAATCCCTGCCCTTTCAGGTTTTAGCCAATAAGTGAAGTCAGGGTTGTGATTGACAAGGTTTGTTGACCCGCAGGCAATACCTAAACCCACAGTTTCCTTTTCCTGCTTGTCTCACATCAGGAATTCAGTAAATATATATAGCTTTCAGCAGCATAAAGAGTACTTTCTCTGTACAGGATTGGGATTTGTGTCTGAGTAAACATACATAGGATTGCACTACAACAGAAGATCACAGCAGGATCTTGGTAGGCATAAAAGAGTACATGCAGGGTTTTTTAAATTACTTGCAAAAATGGCATATTATACATGTTATCTTTCAAATAAATTTTGAACAGACGTTTTTAAAAGTGTACATGCTGCAGTGTTATACTTCTAATTAAGGAGTCAAACAAGTTTAAATTTTACTGGGCTGTTGAAGAGGGCAGTTTATTTGACTTATTCATAACCTGTTTAGAAAACCTTCCCAGTATGAAGCTTTTCTGGGAGTAAAGCTGCAATACAAATTCCACATACCTGGGATGTAACCTCATTAAATTCAGTAGGACTTACTTTTGAGTATACATAGTTAAGATTGTGCTGAAAATTAATGGGAATGTTGAGTGAACATAGAAACGGATTGTGTTGTAAATCTTTTGTTCCCCCTTCTCTCTTTTTTTAAGCAGTTAAGCAGGGCTTACTTAGGTGTCACTGCTTTTATTTGGCAAGAAACTAATACTTTAAAAATGTTGTGCAATGGCCAACTGGTTTTGACAATAAACTGTTATATGGGGTGTATGTATTTTTACATCTCCAGTGTATATGGATATGGAATATTTCCAACAACCCTGCGAGGTAGGGTTGGAAACTAAGGCAGCTCACAACAAGAAATAAAGCCATTTAAAATCCAACAATGATAAGACAAGTATAAAACAGTTGCAAAGCAGCTTAACGTGGCATGATTCTGAATTTTGGATTGGGTGACTGAAGTTCCTTATCACTGAATTGCAGTCCTGTGCATGCTTCCCTATCTGAGTAAGCCCCATTGAATACATTGGGACTTGCTACTGAGTAAACATGCATAGGATTTCTCTCTAAATATCTTTACAGGTTGTGTAAATAATAAACATCTTTGACATTCATGCTTATATAAATAGTCTCGGAGGTATTGTTGCGGTCCCCTAGACTATTGGTACTGGGGGACTTCAACGTCCATGCCGAGACTGCTTTATCTGGGGCAGCTCAGGACTTCATGGCCTCCATGACAACCATGGGGCTGTCTCAGGTTGTTACTGGCCCAACGCATGTGTCGGAACATACTCTTGATTTGATCTTCGCCACTGGGCATGGATATGGTGATCTGGTGGTTGGGGGTTTTTCATCTACCCCATTGTCATGGACAGATCACCGCTTGCTGAAGTTTAGGCTCACAGCGACCCTTTCCCTCTGCAAGGATGGGGGACCTATTAAATTGGTCCGCCCCCGGAGACTAATGGATCCTGAGGGTTTCTAAAGGGCTCTGGGGGATTTTCCGACTGAGAAGACTGGCGCTCCTGTCGAAGCCCTGGTTGAATTGTGGAATACGGAGATGACCCGGGCGGTTGACACGATCGCTCCCATGCACCCCCTCCTATGTAGAGCTCATACAGCTCCATGGTATACCTCGGAGCTGAGAGTGATGAAGCAAGAGAGGAGGAGGCTTGAGTGCAGATGGAGGCGAACTCCTGACGAATGCAATTATGCCTTGGTAAGTGCCTGTTCTAAGCGGTACATAGTAGCGGTGAGGGCAGCAAAAAAGAGATATTTTGCTGCCACAATTAAGGCATCTCTTTCCCGCCCAGCGGAGCTCTTTAAAACTGTACGAGGGCTTTTACATTCTGGCCCTCGGGATATTATAGATTCATCTGTAGCCCGCTGTGAAGAGTTCGCCAGGCACTTCCAAGATAAGATCGCATGCATTCGTCGGGACTTAGACTCCAATATTATAGCAGCTGGTCCTAATGAAGCATCCAGATCACGGTCTTGTCCTCATTTATTGGATGTTGACAAGATCCTTGGACTGGTGCGGGCGGCCACGTCTGTTCTAGATCCTTGCCCCTCTTGGCTGGTGAAAGCTGGCAGGACCGGAACCGCCGGCTGGGCCAAGGAGGTAATAAATGCCTATTTAAGAGAGGGAGTGGTCCCTGACTGCCTAAAAGAGGCGGTGGTGAGACCGCTCCTGAAGAAACCCTCCTTGGACCCAGATAACTTGAACAACTATAGACCTGTGGCGAATGTTCCGTTCCTGGGCAAGGTTCTGGAACGGGTGGTTGCCGGCCAGCTCCAGGGGCTCCTGGATGACACTGATTATCTTGATCCATTTCAATCCGGTGTTAGGCCCGGTTTTGGCACCGAAACAGCCTTGGTCGCCCTGTATGATGACCTTTGTCGGGAGAGGGACAGGGGGAGTGTGACTCTGTTGATTCTTCTTGATCTCTCAGCTGCTTTTGATACCATCGACCATGGTATCCTTCTGGGGAGACTCACGGAGTTGGGAGTCAGGGGTACTGCTTGGCAGTGGCTCCGCTCCTACTTGGTGGGTCGTCACCAGAAGGTAGTGCTTGGGGAACACTGCTCGACACCCTGGACTCTCCATTGTGGAGTCCCGCAGGGATTGGTACTGTCCCCCATGCTTTTCAACATCTACATGCAGCCGCTGGGTGCAGTCATCAGGAGTTTTGGGGTGCGTTGTCATCAGTATGCTGATGACACGCAACTCTATTTCTCCTTTTCATCCTCTTCAGGTGAGGCTGTTAACGTGCTAAACCGTTGCCTGACCGTGATAATGGACTGGATGGGGGCTAACAAACTGAAGCTCAATCCAGACAAGACCGAGACGCTGTTGGTGAGTGCCTTCACTGCCCAGATGGAGGATGTTCATCCTGTTCTTGATGGGGTTACACTCCCCTTGAAGGAACAGGTTCGTAGCTTGGGAGTCCTTTTCGATCCTTCCTTGTCTCTCGAGGCCCAGGTGGCCTCGGTGGCACGGAACGCTTTTTACCATCTTCGACTGGTAGCCCAGCTACGTCCCTTATCTGGATAGTGATGACCTCGCCTCAGTTGTTCACGCTCTGGTAACTTCTAGGTTGGACTACTGCAATGTGCTCTACGTTGGGCTGCCCTTGAAGATAGTTCGGAAACTACAGCTAGTCCAGAATGCAGCGGCCAGACTACTGACGTGGACCAGAAGGTCCGCTCATATAACACCCGTTCTGGCCCGTCTGCACTGGCTTCCTATTTGTTTCCGGGCTAAATTCAAAGTGCTGGTTTTGACCTATAAAGCCCTACACGGCATGGGACCGCAATACCTGGTGGAACGCCTCTCCCAATACGAACCTACCCGTACACTGTGCTTGACATCTAAGGCCCTCCTCCGAGTGCCATCCCATCGAGAAGCTCGGAGGGTGGTGACCAGAACTAGGGCCTTCTTGGTGGTGGCCCCCGAATTGTGGAATAGTCTCCCCGATGAGGTACGCCTGGCGCCGACGCTGCTATCTTTTCGGCGCCAGGTGAAAACCTTTTTATACTCCCAGGCATTTTAAAATGTATCTTAATAATTGTTTTTATCGTGTATTTTAAACAGTATCTTATTATTGTTATATTTTGATGTTGCTTGGTTGTTGTTGTTTGTTGTTTTGACTTTTGATTCTGTTATATTTACTGTATTTCTATATTTTGCTTGTTTTATCTTTTATGTACACCGCCCAGGGAGCCTTTTTGGCTTAGGGCGGTATATAAATTAAATTAAATTAAATAAATAAATATTATGTCTTGATATGTATCTGATTTCACACTATGGTTGTACATTATTATTTACAAATTATTGATTTCTTTGTTTTAAGTGTGCTCTTCTTCCTTGGGGTGATCAAGGTTTTCACCCTGAGGGGGTAGAGTAGGCTGAAAGATGATGCGTAGGCCATGATCACCCAGGAAACTTTGCAGCTGATTTCCATTTTAAAATTTAATTAGAATGATTTATATGCAGGCAAAGTTTATGACGTAATACATTTAAAGCATATCCAACTCACATTTAAAGTGCATGACTTCCCCCAAAGAATCCTGGGTACTGTAGTTTCCCCCTCACAGTTATAGTTCCCACCACCCTTGACAAACTACAGTTCCCAGGATTCTGTAGTGGATTTATGTTCTTTAAATGTATGTTGAATGTGCTTTAAATGCATGGTGTGGATCTGTGGATCTAGTATGTTGTGCATTCATTAGTGGATTGAAAAGAACAATTTTAAAATATACTTTTTTAAACAGGGCTGTAGCTCAGTGGTAGGGTACATGCTTTGCATGCAAAGGTCCAAAATTCAATCTCTGGCAGAGACTATTGCCTGGAATCCTGGAGAGCCAATGCTAGTCAATTGTCATCAGTACTGAGCTAGATGGCCTGACTCAGTATAAATGAGGAAAGAGACCCAAGGGCCACAGTGACTCCAACATTTATTTATGTATTTTATTTACAAATATATATACTGCTTTATTGTAAAAAACCTCAAAGCAGTTTACAGAAGGAATTAAAACAATACAATTATTGGCAAAAACAGTTAAAGACAGGTATTTAAAAACATTCAAAATAATAAAGCCAACAATGAGTTAAAAACAGATAAAAACATAATAGTTTCTGCATGCCTGGGTAAGCTTGCCTAAACAAAAATGTTTTAGCAGTTGCCAAAATGAGTACAATGAAGGCACCTGTCTAATATAAATAGACAGGGAGTTCCAAAGCACAGGTACTGCCACACTAAAGGATCAATTTCTTACAAGAGCAGAACAAGTACTATGTGGAACCTGTAATACGGAAAGCACACTTTGATCTTGGCCTGTTAGCAAATCGACAACCATTACAGATTTCAGAACAGAGGTATTATGTGCTGATAGGGTCTCATACATGACAGCAGTCGTGCCACAGCATTCTGCACTAACCGCAGTCCCTGGGTCAGGTTGTGCTGCGTGGGGATTTCTGTGACCTTAGCTGACTGGCTGCCAGGATTCTTTTAGTTTTGGTTAGGAACCCTGACTGGTTGTGGAAGTTTTCTGTTTTACTCATAGGAATCTTGTTGTGGTTGGTATGCTATTACATTTAGGAAATCATCACTGTCTTCATTTTTGTTTTCCTATTTGCATTTCATTTACCTCTGATCTCACTCTCTTACATCCATCCATAGAAGCAACAACAGTGGTTCGATGCACTCAGCTGAACCCCCTTAAACCCACTTATGATGCACCTTTTTTTCTTGCATTACAGCTTGTTTCTTGCCCAATAGTGGTGAAAGAGAATTCACATACTGGGAAGTGTGGCTTCAATCTACTGCCTGTGAAGGTAGACCAAACTGTGTGTTTTCCCTCTGTCAATTATTACACACTAGAATTGGGTTGGCTGTCAAAGTGAGTTTATAGCAGCCCGCAGAGTAGGCAGGAAACAGTAGAGAATCTTCTTAACTCTTACTAATTTCTCAAACCTCTTTCTGAAGGGTCAAGTCTGTAAAGATGTTTGGAGCAGCTACGTTAAAGGTAGGCAGGGCATTCCAACCCTCTTTGATATGGATATCGTTGCAGAAGATCCCTAGTCAAACCTTACCAAAAGCACAGTCCTAACCATATCTACTCAGAAGTAAGCCCTGTTGAGCTCTATAGCTCTTAGTGTTTAGAATTGCAGCCTTCAGGGCCATCATTCTTTACTCGTGAATGCTCCCATCTAACATCCCAACACTAGGCTTTCTTCCTACAATGGCCTTCTGGTGACTGGCCTGGCCTGAGGACACTTAAACTCTTCTCGCCAGAAGCAAGCAGGCTAGATTAAATGTTCCTTACCCAGGCTATCTAAGCAGGTGAGAAGCAATGATCCCATCACTTCAGCTGGACCTAGAAGTACCCTTATTTAGCTAAGATTTCTATCTTAATTTCGTATCAGAGAAATGTTATTGTTTAACTGGTATGCTCCAAGCAACTGTGGTTGATGCTTAATGTATCATGTTTAATGACATCACCAGGGCACACCCCTGAAATATCAGGGTTTGGAATGCTTCTGACTTGGCAACTCTAATTGACATTGTACACAGAAATTGAGAAAATATCATGGAGGGACCATGAAAAGTAGAGAGTGAGGTGAAAAGCCATAGCTCACGGATACAGCACATGCTTTGTAGGGTTTCAGGTTCAACCCCCAGCTTCTCTCCAGTTAAAAAGGCTTCCAGTAGATGGGCTAGGAAAGACCCTAGAAAGCCACTGCCAGAGTAGACAAGATGGGGAACGTGGACCAGTTTATGTTTTTGAAAATAGTTTGGTAAAATAGGTGTTGAGGAAGGATTTAGCAGAGATTTAGTCAGCTTGATGAACAAGGAAGTCATTGGCCTGGTTCCCATATGAGCCTTGTGCCACTGTAGTTTGGTGAGCAACTGGGAGTGCAATGGTCAAACAAACCGTAGTTATGGAAGGGTGCTGGGGTCACATGTAACACCAAGCCATAATTAAAAGAAACCAAGGTTTGTAAACCCACAGTAAGTCATGGTTTCAGATTGTGGTTTGTTGCAGTAAAAACACAATTAAGCTGCTGGCCAGGATTCACACATGCTAAGTTGTGATTTAAGAAACCATAGCTTAATAAACCATGGTTTAGCATTAGGTGTGAACTAGGCCATTGTTTTACATTGTTGGTAGGTGATAGCACGGCAGAACACATAGAAACAGGAATGGAAGGACAACAGGGTTTTGCTCGCAGATGGGATACAGTAGGCAGGGGTCCAAATAACAGATAAGGGACTTTGGAACAGAAAAGTACATTTATTGAGCAGAACTGCTTTGAAGTGATTCAGCAAGTCAGATATGCCAGAAAGATAAGCTGCAAGGAGGTGTCTGTAGATCAGAAAGCATGGAATGAAGTGTCACATGGGCACTTAGAGAAGCTGTACATCACATGCCCTTCAGAAGAAACCCTAATCTGAGGAAATTCAGAAGTTGCCTCAGAAGCACTATAGTTCCTACCACATAGATGAATGGCAATCAACTGTGTTTGCTGCAGCTACAAAAGGAGGAAGTGCAGCCAATAGTATCATCTGCATATCCATCAAACACTTTCTAAATATTAATTTTCACTCTAAATTAAATTGGGCGTGCCTTCGTTTGAAAGATGCGCTAGCCCTGTTTTTACAAAAAAAATACAAGTATGGCCTTTAAAACAGTAATTGCCAATTAGCAAGTAACAGTTCAACACAATCTTCATTAACATTTTTAAAAAAACATTTAGAACTCTTAAATGACACATACTCTTTATTTTGAAGATGCCATACGAGTGCTTCACTCACATCTAACTTAATTATTCACAACTGATTAAAAACCAGAAGAAGACCCTTTTAAGCAGCCCTTAGAGACTGTACTTGATGCTAGAATCTTCATCTACTAAATGGATACCATTTCCCACATTTGATGATGATCTTATGCAACACTTGGGCACGCTGCTAATAAGTAATACCTAGACATGTATTCCAACAAATACGGCTAACCTTGCCCTCTTAACTGAATGTTCTTGCTTCGAAGCAATTTTATTTTGTATTCTGTTTTATTGTCATTCTGTTCCTTTTGTATATATACTGTATTTTGTATCTCTTGTTTTATAGTGGGTCCTTGACCGTAATAAACTTATGATGATGACATGTATTCCAATTCAGCGATATTTTATGGTCTAAGTCTTGTCTGTGTACAAAACCATGCAGAGTAGTTTTGTTTTAAAGTGCTGGCAGAAAGGCAAACTTTTCATTATTATTTTTTTTTTAGAAACTGATTCTAAAATAAGAAGCATTAAAATTCTACAGAACTGAATATATGTTGCAAACCTCACCCACTTTCTTTTGTTTTCCTTCTTACTTCAGTTCTCCTCCCACCCACTTTCTTTCCCTTTTAGATAAACATACCTGCAAGCCTCAAGGTATATCATACTTAGGAGATAGAAATGATTTCTTACCTACATTAAAACTAAGTCATTAATTGCAGTTCATAGCTTCCCCCACTCCACTCTCATTTCTCTGTGCAGAGCATGACATTTAAGATTTTAATTCCCTAGGCTTTATTCCTGAACCTTATGCTATCAGATGTGGTCTTCAAACAAGTCCCGAACTTTGACTCACAGAATGGAAAATTCCACCTGTATAGACGATTCACTGCCCAATACAAGGTCATTGTATTCTTTATATGGTAGTTTGAAATGCCTTAAATGTGCCTTTATCTGATTGGTTTGAATTAAGAACGCAACTGTTATGAAGTCAACCGCTTACTTGAAATTAAATTTACAGTTAAGTGCTTTTCTGAAATCAGGATTCAAAGTATGAGTGATCTGGAATAATATAAAACACTAAAATGTTTTTTAGGGAGCATTTGTCAAGAAGATTCAATAGTCATGAACAACTAGCACTGTATGTACATCCAAGACTGTATTTCCATATAGTCTACAAGCAAAACTTCATGTTTTAAAAAATGTATAATTTTTAAGCAAATAAAAAAACCCACAACCTTATTTGTATGCTCCCAACAAGCCAAAAGTAGTTGGTTTCCACTAGTAATGATTTGCTTCAAAAAAAAACACCATCAGTTATATATCCAAATGTTTATACATGCAAAAATGTATTAGAAAGGAAGTTTTTCTGAAAAAAAGAAGTATTCTGCCAAGTACTTTGCAAGACTACAACATAGCTAATTTGAGGCATTTAAAAAAGGGCAAAATTCCCAAAGGCTTGAGAAGTTCTGGGGTACAGCAATAATTGGTACTATGGTAGTAGAAGTAGTAAACAAGAGCTTTGAATCCCTGCAGTACAGTATAAATGTGTTCAAGTAGCAATTAGTCCAGTGCATAAACAATGTCACAGCCAGAACAAGAAGAAAGCCAGTTTTCAAACTTTAAACAGGGTGCAGCAGAAAGCTGAGTACAAGAGCCAATCAAATTAACATTTTCTTTTAAACGGCTGCAGTGTTTTATAAAAGAAACCTTCCCTGTTGGAATAAATGCAGAGGATTTATCATGTTTGCATGGAAGTAAGTCTCACTGAAATATCATGTTTTGGAGGCACAATTTCCAGAGAGTCTTTTCCAACATGAGACCCTTCTGTTCAGCTCCTTTCAACACATGTGGAGCCAGAGTAGCGCCTCATAGACTGTCCCTCAAAACAGTTTGTCTTGGGAGCACACCCAAACTAACCCCTCTCCCACACACAGTATTTGCACTCATGGCTATCTTGGAACTTGGACTTCAAATAAAAAGTGCTGTCTACCATTCTAAAAGATTTATCTTGTTTAACGCAAGTATTCTCAGTTCACAAAGACATTGTCACAAATTCCAACAGCAATGAGATTTGGCCACCTGTATTAGGGCTTTAAACAACAAGCAGATGTTTGTTCTACTAAAATAAATACCTTTACATGGCTTTAACCCAGCTATCGCCAACCTGGTGCCCTCCAGATGTTTTGGACTACAACTCCCATCAGCCTCAACCAGCATGGCTGTACTGGCTGCAGATAATGGGAGTGGGTAGTTCAAAACATCCGGAAGGCATCAGGTTTGGGGTGGCTGTTTTAACCAAAAGAAGCTATTTGATTTTTACATGAACTCTTATTTTTAAAGAAGCCACTATTAGACCGCTGAAGATAGGACAGGGGAATTTCTACACAATAGTATTTCTAGGTCCCCAGAATTAAAACATATGGTCTTATAAAGACAGGTCAGTTATTCATTCTCTCTGTAGTAACCTTCAATTATATCTGAATCAAAATAGATCACAGTAACTGTGATATCATCCCTATACATGCGTGCCAAATCATCAGGAAGAGTCAACATTGCCACAAGCTTCTCTGGATCAATCTCTCCATGTTCATTATTGCCAACTGCATGTCGGATGAGGTGGGTAGCCACATTCTGGTCACTGGATTGGATGTGCTTGGCCTTCCTCTGGAGAAGCAAGTTTTGCATGTAACCTAGGTTGGGTGGTTTCTTAAAAGCAAGTGGCGTTTTCTGGATGTCACCTTCAAGCAGATGCTCGGCAACAAGCTTGACCACCTCTTCATTACTCAACATGTCCCACAGCCCATCTGAAGCAATCACTAAAAATTTATCCTGCTGCCTTATCTTATGGTAGGTGACTTCAGGTTCTGCAGTTAAATACGGAGGTGTATGATAGTTTGGTGGCACGTACTCATAAATGTTTAAAGCTTCTGTGTTGCAACCATTTCCCAGCACATTGTGCTGAAGTTCCTGGCTCCACTTAAACCTGACATCTCCGAAAGCTCTAGAAGGCATAAGAACTCCTAGCAACCTGTTGTTCACAATGAGAGTGTCCTCTTCAGAGGATGGGTGCTCCCTTTTCAGCCTTAAAGTTTCTGATTTGTTGAAGGCATTGTGGTCTCGGGTAAGAGAGAGGGCGGACCATGCCCCATCTTTATTTTGAACCCCTAGGATTGCTCTGCAGTCTCCAGTATTTGCAACATGCAAATTAACACTGTCAATGTGAGCCACACATGCTGTTGCACCTGAGAAAGCCACCTGGAGAGCTATGTTCCTTATCAGTTCATTTTCTGAGGGAGCCTGAACCTCCAAAGAGATGTCTGAATCCAGCCTTTTAAATGCATAGGTTAAGGCTTCTTCTGTAGTAAGGCATGGCTCCATGTCCAGGTTCAGCAAGTCCTGCCAATAAACCCTGAGCTGCTCCAAATACAGAGAGGCGACTTCTTGAAAGAACCTGTCATTTGGGTGCTTGTGCCACTGCAGAATAGGCAGAACGGGTTTCATGGACTCCATGGCAGATTCAATTTCTTCCAGTGTTTGTTGAGACAAAAGAGAAACAGCGATGTAAAAAAACAGTCTCTCACTGACCGACTGGGCACAGGCATAACCTGCATGGCCATCAAAGACCCCAAACATCATCCCTCTGGTCTGCAAGCAAGTAGCTGCACTTCTACGGTCTTCACTCGGGGTGTTGGCAGCCAAGTGATTACTCTCAAATTTCAGCACTGAGCTCGGGTTTTTCCCATCGAATTCAGGTACTGTAATGGACAACTCATTTGCCCTTAAGATGTCATTTATCTGTGATGGTGTCAGGTGGAAGGAGAAGTCTTCTTCTTCTGTGGAAGTATGTCTGAAAGCTTTTCTCACAGTGAAAACACTGTCCATGCTACAGCTGCAACTTGAGAGAAAAAAAGAAAAAGAACCTTTGGCAAGCAAACTCCTCCATGCTACTTTCTTCTGGCTTGAAAAGCACCTGGAATACAAACGTCCTTTTCCATGCAAAGTGCAGATAATGCTTCTTGCTGAGATTATACTCCACGAGGTCATAGCACTTGACATCGTAAGAATCAATTCTGCTCCAAAGCAGGATGATTTGAGAAGCCTACAGGTAAAAATAAAATTGTTGTTAAATTGGAAAATATGCAACACTCCTTCATGTAAACCCTACAACCCAGCACTGATGTTAAACAGAGATCTGTACCAAGAGGCTATTGAAGAAATAGCTTTGTAACTTAATTATAAATTACAGTCATAACCCTGAACTTTACAGACTACTAGCAAATTAAGCTGATTTTAAACCAACAACTATAGGTGTTGGCGAATTACACCAAGACACCCTGATGCCAAAAACACATTTACTTAGAAATAAGCCCATGTTTTCAGTGCCAGCCCACTTGGGATTGTTTATTTCTTCTCGAAAGGCTACTTGCCCAAAAGATATTCTGCATTATCCAACCCTTTGAAGAGTTATTTCACATCAGAAATACCCTCAATAGCTGCAAACAAACTGAAGTACATTCAAGTTAAGGGACTTGTGCCTAAATAACTCCCAGATATAACAGATCTAGTTTGGAATACCTTGCAGAATTATTCCAGGAAGGTCCAGAAGTTCTGTTTAATCCCCACTGTTAGCATGAAATATGCAAAATAAGTAATGTGATCTTTTCTATTGCACTAGCTGAGGTTATCATACTTTGGACACATCATGAGAAGCCATGATTCACTACAGAAGACAATTATGCTGGGAAAAACAGAAGGCAGTAGAAAAAGAGGAAGGCCAAACAAGAGATGGATTGATTCCATAAAGGAAGCCACAGACCTGAACTTACAAGATCTGAACAGGGTGGTTCATGACAGATGCTTTTGGAGGTCACTGACACATAGGGTCACCATAAGTCGTAATCGACTTGAAGGCACATAACAACAACAGCTTCTCTCTGGCTGTAATCCTATGCAGACTCACTTTGGAATAAGTCAAGTCTCACTGAAATCCGAGTAAGCACGTTTAAGATCACTCTTATTAGCATAGAATACAAGTTCTGCAAACATTCGTGCCCTGACAGAAATTAGCTCAATAAAAGTTTAAGTTCTTTCTGTCTCTTCTATGCATACCATGAAAACATTTATTGATTTTATAAGTCTTGGAATAGCATCTGCTTACAGATCCACTCACAAATACTATCTTAAGCTCTTTTACAGACTCTCATTCAAGGCAGGGGAAGAAGGAAGTGTGGCATCATGGTGGCACTACATGTGGGGGCTTTCTAATAAGTGCACATAGGTTTAGGGCAGGACCTGCTGCCACTTTATCACTCCTCTGCTCCACATGAAGGAGCACCTTACAGAAGTTCCAATGAATGTGTGCAAGGTCAGTGGTGAAGCCTGCCACTGTACTACTATCCTCCATGCATTTTTATTCTTCTTAAATGAATACCTGTAAAGGGATTTTGTTTACCTTATCTGTGGAAAAGAATCCAAGTAGCCCTGGAAACTATCACTGAAGCTGTCTTTCTTCAAGAACAGTGACCAACTACTTAGCAGGTAAGTTTGCTCTGATTTTAATAGGTTCTCAGTTACATTCTGTTCTACTCCCTAGGCCAAGAATGCACCACTGCTGACTGCAACTGGAATTGCTTGCACATCATTCAAAAACTGTCTGGCACATGCAACACCTTTTGAGAACAAATGCAAACTTCCCTTTCAGGTAATCAGACAAAACACTAAGTTTTAATTGCTGAACAGGCAGCTACATTAACAGAGCAGTCTAACCACCAGGCAGCTGGCAAAGGGGAGGCCAGTGGAAAGCTCAGTGGGATCCTCTACTCGCTCGGGAGCTGCCGGTCCAGCTGAACACCGGCTCCATTGGGAGCTGTGTACATGAGCTGGTTGGAAAGTGCTGGTTCTGGCCAACAGGCCTCCCAGGGAGTAAGCACTGAATGGGATTAAAACAATTTTTTTTACTCTGCTGGCCTTTTGGCCGGTGGAGTTCAAAGGGGGATCGGCACCTGGAGGAGGGGTCTGAATGCAAGAAGGATCTTGCGTAAGTCCTCCCCTGTGGCTCCACCACTACCACGCCTCTGGAATGTCCTGTTTTTGAGCCTTCCGACAGCTTCCGCTGGGCCTCTGTCCACTGGGTGGCTGGCCATTCCTGGCAGACCCCCAGTGATACTGGGAGGCTCCTAGCACAGCCACATCTCTGCTACAGTGGGGGGCTGCTATTGGCAGAGCTGGGTGCAGTTAGAAGCCTCCTGGCGCCACCGGAGATCCATGGCATCCCAGCCCAGCAGAGAAATGAGTTGGATTGCTGCCTCACACTATTAAAATGGTCTCTTGTAAAATATATCGATCAGAAGAGTTTTGCTGTATGTATCTAGTATCCAGCTGTATTTACATGTCTGGCTGTAGATATACTCAGAACAGAAACTTCGGAAACTGATTTGTTCTTTTTGTTGTGTTCAGCAAACAAGACACACAAAATGTTAATATCATATAAAGGTTCTTATTGCCTACCCGTCTAAGGGTTTAAAGCAGGCCTGCATAGCGTGTGACACATCAATTTATTTATTTATTTATTACATTTATATACCGCCCCATAGCCGAAGCTCTCTGGGCGGTTTACAGCAATTAAAAACAATAAAAACAAATATACAAATTTTAAAATACACAAAAAAATTTAAATTTAAAAACACATGCTAAAATGCCTGGGACAAGAGGAAAGTCTTGACCTGGCGCTGAAAAGATAACAGTGTTGGTGCCAGGCGCACCTCGTCAAAGAGATCAGTCCATAATTTGGGGGCCACCACTGAGAAGGCCCTCTCCCTTGTTGCCAGACTCCCAGCTTCCCTCAGAGTAGGCACCCGGAGGGCCTTAGATGTTGAGCGTAGTGTACCTGAGGCACTACCTGAGCTTCGAGTGACAGATATGGTTCTAGGAGAACCCCCAAGCTATGAACCTGCTCCTTCAGGGGGAGTGCAACCCCATCCAGGACAGGTTGGACATCCACCATCCAGTCAGAAGAACCACCCACTAGCAGCATCTCAGTCTTGTCTCGATTGAGCCTCAAGCCAAACACAGCCCACCAGCTAGGTACCAAAGACTGTCAGATGCTTCATGATTCCATTTCTGTATTACCAGGCATGCAACAAAAAGGGGGTTTATGAAACTCCTGGTGACTACCATATGCAGCTGGTGGGGCTGAATTTGGCTTTGTGGGTCACAAATTTTACAGACCTCTTTTAAAAGGATTGTCACAAAATACTTTTTACAGATTAATTTTTTCATGTTATTCTTTTAGCCCAATTTAAGCCCTGGTGTAGTCTTATATGAGCCAGTGTGGTGGTGTTAGAGTGTTGATTAGGACTCAGGAGACCAGGGTTCAAACCTCTTTATAGCCATGAAGCTCACTGGATAACCTTGGGTCAGTCACTGTCCCTTAACCTAATTTACCTCACAAGACAAAATGGGGAAGGGAAAGAAGCATGTACACCACCTTAAAGCTACTTGAAGGACAGGTGGGATGTAAATGAAATAAATACATATAATTCCTACTAAAATCTATGGGACAGTTGCAGATTTATGCACCAGCCCTAAACACACCTATTAGCAATTCCCATTGGCTTCATTTGGGGTCCAATGGTTTGCAAAAGAGCAGCCTCAGTACAGCAAGCTTCTACATGTGCTTTTTTTAAAAGAAGAAAAACATTTTCCAAATATGCACTTACAATCTAGTGATTGTCAAATCCTTGGTAACAGCTGAGCATTATCCAGGAGTGACTGGTCTCTTAGAACTGTGAGATCACGAAAACAAAAGATAAAACAAAATTCAAAGTAATAAAGATCCAGACAATAAATGCTATGCTCTGTTTATTAATCACGTTTCTCTCTTTAATGAGCCCTCCAAGTAATTTGCTAACCAAGCACATCAAGGTATGCAGTCACTGAACTATCACAGCTATCATGTGTCGGATAAATGCCTCATCGTGCTCATGATATGTAAATATGTTACAGCTGGGAATATGTAACTCAAAGTCCCTTTGCCTTGGTTTGATTTAATATGAGGCAGCGATCATTTTACAAGAAGTAGGATTGCCAGGACCTACAAACATTGCCTATTGCACTAATTTCTCTAGCAGGACAGCATGCTGTGGGACTGCTGGAACTTTTGACACCTGAGAGAGACATTTTTAGACCCATCCTCTTCTTCTGACTGTATACTGTTTTAATTGATTTTAAAACTGTTGTAACCTGCCCTGGGGCCTTACGATGAAAGACGGGTAAGAAATCCATTAAATTAATTCATTAAATTAAATAAGGAGTTCTGCTACCTACAGCAGCTAAGAGAGAAGGATGGGTGAATGAACAACTACAGCACTGATACAGAGGATGTTTGTCAGCTACTAACTCATTTGTCAGGTTTGTCAAAATCAACTGGCACAATCTCCAGGTCTGATCGCAAGATTTTTTTTTAATGAGTCATGGAGCAGAGTCAATGCCTTCTCCATCTTTTTTCAAACATTTAACCCAAAATTATGTCTGTGTATGCAAGTTTAACCTCCATGTAGCCAATAATGACTGGTCCACCCATTACTTTGGTCAAAGACAAGGTTTCTGAACACTCCTTTTCATAAGTACAGCAATTGTTCTTGATTTTCTTCATGTGATTTTCAAGAGGCATTTGCACTTTTTATCACTTTCCTTCCCCCCCTTCCTTATTTCCCTCCATCACTTACCCTTTCTCCCACCTACAATATGGCTTCCTTCTGTTTATAGAAACAAAAAATGAAACACCTGGCATTTATTTACCTTGTTAGTAATATATGTCTCCTCTATATCGCGAAGCGTCACTGACCCAGATGTCCTGCTTTGTACATCTGTTGAAAATCCAAGTAAATAAGAGGGTTTTTTTAAAAAACGATTGAAACAAATTTATAAATGCTCTCATAACAGAAGCTGTTATTCCCTCTAATAGCAAACTTGGTAGTCACATGCCATTCAGTAGATCAGTTAAACTAGGCCACCCACACTCAGTGACTTCTGCATTGGAAGCGGACTCAAGAGGTATGCAGAAAAAATTGCTTTGTTGGGGGAAAGTGACAGGAACAGATGCACAAATACAAAAAAGCTCTCCAGTGAGATGAGATTGTCATAAATTAAAAGCTTTTTATTTATTTATTATTTGATTTATATCCCGCCCTTCCTCCCAGCAGGAGCCCAGGGTGGCAAACAGAAACACTTAATTGACAGAAAGCTTTGACAGTTAAAATGCAAGATTAGTAAACTACTAAGATCATGGGGATTTCCTACCTCATTTAACAGAGACAATAATGGTGTGTGTGTTTAAATTGGCTCTAGAGGGGCTAGTTTCCTCTGCCATGCCGCATCTTCAACAAGGGAGGGTGGGATGATTGCTCCTAAATAGCATGGAGAAAAAACAGATAATCCCACCTCCTCCGCTGTACTGTTCAGAACAGAGCATGTTTATACAGTCATTTCTAAAACCTCTCCCCTCTATTAGAGCTACAGTGCTCAGGATCAGAGTTAGTGATATAGTGGGGGGAATCTGACCGCCCCAAGCTATCCTACTAAGGTTAGGGTCAGAGGTATAGTTGTCTGTGGTCTGGGGTGTGTGTCTTAGTCCCCTTACTTTTTTGGGAACAGAGTCCCAGCAGGATCCCTATGTTTTCAGCATCCTACGAACGAATCAGCATGAAAGGGGAGTGTTGTTAGCCACAAAACTTGAAAAAAGTGGTTCTCTCCTTGGTTGCAGCTCAGCTGGGATGGAGTCTGTTTACTTTTTTCTCATTTCTAAAGAGCTATCAGTAGGTTCAACAAAGTTAAAAATGCCAGCAAAAGTTTCTTAAAAGGAAATGGGGGAGGAAATTATTAAGCAGGCTTACCGAAAAGAATCTGAAACATACAGAGCTGCCATTCCCATATGACAAGTTTACACACTCTTACAGCACAAAGTAACCATGCCTACCCCAAAGTAAGTCCCACTGAATTAAATGCAACTTACTCCCAGTGGCCTTATATACAGTATACCTTCATTTATACAGATCCAATCAAATATAACATGGATATTGTCCATCAATTAAGATTAAAGCCTACAAACAGTATAGATGAACATTTCTTAAATCTGCTGCTAACACATGCAAAATAAAAGCACAGCAACGGTATGAACCTATCTCTTTTGAATTTCTAACCACTGCAAAATCATTTCTACCCCTAAGCCCTTGGAATTTTAGTAATTTTTCTCCCCACTTCTTTGCTAGGGGCTGTGCCTTTGGTAAAAACAAAAGAATAGTAACAATTTATGACAGTTCCTAAGAATTTGGTCTGGCAGGCTAGAACAATGGTTCTTAATTTTTTTTGAGTTATGGATCCCTTTAAGAATCTGATGAAAGCTATTGACCCCCATCAATCAATAAATAAAATTTATGTTATTACATTGGAAATTTGTGTGTGCGTACCCAATTCACGGACTCCTGAAGCTAATTCCTAGGGGTCCGTGGACCAAAGGTTAAGAGCCCTGGTCTAGAACCTGGAAATAGTTTTGGAATCGAGTTGCCAACTTCCAAACCAACTCCTGCAGCTGTCCCTTTTACAGCCATTTGATCTGTACCAGCAATTAACTGGTGATAATGTTAGACAATTGAAAGTATATACAATGAAACGTAAAACCTAAGTATTGCAAATAAATAACGTTTAGCTTTCTCGCCCATGAAAAGATTTACCTGCTGACTTCAATCATTGCACATCAATCACACCTCTGATCAATAGACAAGGCCAGGCCAAGCCGACGGGTTTTATTTTGTTGTAGGGGTTCCCAAACACCCCAATCCTTACCAGTTGACAATTGTTCTGTTCCCCGGAGAACACGCTAAACCATTCAGCCCGTAATAGACAAAACAAAGCTGGCGAGTTTTAGTAGGACCTGCTCGACTCCTCCCCCGGAACGCTGTGATTGGCTGTGGCGAGGGGCGTGATGAGACGACATTGGAGCCCACAGGCGGGGTCAAGAGAATCTCCACTCCCAGCCACGCTGGTCTGCTATGGAGACTTCTGAGAAGGGCGGGGCCGGCGGGCGATCGTAATTAAACACCCGCAGTCTTAGGCTGTAATCCAATACATTTACCTGGGAGTAAATCCCACTGAATCCAGTGGAGTTTACTTCTGAGTAGACATGCATTGGATTGCCTTAGCTAGGGAACCAGCTCTCCGAACGCCTTTCGAATGAGTACGTGTGAAGTGACAAGGGGGGGGGGAGCGTGTCTCATTCATCCCGAGCCCGAGCTCTGATTTTCCTCAGAGATAAATCCCATCGAGTCCAATGGAACTCACTCCTAAAGATTCAGCGTCCACGGGGCACCTCCTTTAAAACATGTGCAGAGGGTAGCGGTTTCCGTTTCACGGCTGTCACTACAGTCACTAAGTGAGTCGCTACAACCAACACATAGGACGGCGGTGGGAGAGAAGCCAGTGCTCCCAAATTCGCCTCGGCCCCGCCGACATGGCTCTCTTTTTCGGAAATGACAACCCGCTCCTGGGCCTGCTTACTCGGGAATAAGCCCCGCTTATCTTCTCTGAGGCCTGATCCCCGAGAGGTGTGTTGGCACTGGCGCCTTCGGCTGCAATCCTAATCCTAACCTTTCCCTAGGTGTAAGACCCCACTAAACTCAGTGGGGCTTGTAACTGAGCAGGCACCTATAGGATCGCGTTGTGACAGTCCGACAGTATCCTAAGCATTAAAAAAACCTCTCACTAGTCCCACTGAGAGCAACGGGGGTGGGGCTGATTCTTAGGAGTGCCGACTTGCAATGTAATCCTATGTGCCTACTCTGAAGCAAGCCCCACTGGGGTCAATGGACCTTATTCCCAGGGATGCGTATAAGGGATGGCTGCAATCAAGGCGGCAGCCGGTTCACACACTGAGGCAAGCATGTCTCCCTCAGAGGACGACGGACGCTCAGCCCTTCCCTCCCACAGCCCAGCTCGAAGCGCGGCTCGTTTCTTCCTTCGTCTCAAAACAGCATGGCAGGCAGGCAGGCAGGCAGGCAGGCTGCCGTTTTCCCTCGGGACATTTCGCGCCCCCTTACCCGCTTCGCGTGGGAAAGAAGGAGAGCCGGTGGCCGCGGCCCCTCAGCGCCGTCGCCGTTTAATCGCGTCGCCTCAGCCCCTCAGAGCAGCTCATGGTTGCTCAAGCCTTTCCCCCTCCCCCAGCGCAGCTCGTTCGCCTGGTTATGATGGACGGCACGGCAGCTCCCGCGAGGGCCGCCTCCTCCTCGTCTCTTCGCCGGCCCTCCCTCCTTGTCCTTGTTTCACTTCGCCCTCGGGCGACTCTGAGGGGCTGGCAGCCGCCCAGGTTTCCTCCTACGGCAATGGAGGAGACTGGTCACGGGAAGTCTGTTGCCCGGTTCTTTTCTCTTCCCTCACTTAACCCAGTCTAGGCTGGTGTGTGCGCATATTTATATTTACCCCTGCCAAAGAAAGGGCGGCTTTTCTGCCTCCATCAAGAGGCTTACGTTGACTCTAACATGAGGGGAGGGAGCGAAGAGGAAGGCAAGAAAAGTCGTGCTTATGACGGAGGCCTCGTCAATCATCTCCATGTACTTGTCTTCGTCCTATTAATTTAAACAATATGAGAACCAAAATACAGCCCTCTGAAATTCACATGTATTCAAATTTTGTGATACAGTTCACCAACCAATGTTTACAAAAGTGTATATATTAGGGGAAAGTGTGCATACAAATGAATATATAAATGAAAATAACATGCAAATGCGTTATATGATGAGAAATGGCTTGCAAAAATGTGTAGTCAAAACGGCCTACAAAAAGACATTTTTTTGTGTGGAGAAATCCACACTAACTGTTGGAGAATTTTCAGGATTTTTTTGTAAACTGCAAATTGCTGCAGAAATGTGGAGAACTGAAATTAAGCTTGGGGAAAAAAATGAGAGAATTGAAACGGACAGATCTTTCCACCCCTATTTTGAACTCGCTAGCCTGCGTCTTCAGGCTGGATAAGCAAAGAAGCTTATGTGGCAGTTTAAAGATCAAAAAAGCCTGTGTGGCATTGAAGTTAGAGTGGGTTGGAACTAGGACCTGGGAGAGAAGGGTTCAAATCCCTATCCAGCCATTGGACCAGTGGCTATTTCTCTGCCTAACTTACCTCACAGGGTTGTTGTAAGGAGAAAAAGGAGGGGAAGAACCATTTATGCCACCCCATGGTGCTTGAAGGAAGGGTAGGCTATAAATGAAATAAATAAATACATGGCCAATTTAGTATGGCAGACACTTTCTGATGCATCATGAAGTGTTAGAAGGAACAGATATATATGAGTACTGGGGTAGAGGTGAACAGTGAGGTCAAGTGGAAAGGTCTAATAAGAGTGAGGAAGGAGGAAGAGAGGAGGGAAGGAAGTTGGTAGATGTGATGGAAAAACCCCGGTATGAATTTTTTTACAGACTACATGCAATATATTGCAAATTGCTGAGTGGGGTTTTTCCATGACAGCTAACATTCTTTCTCTTCCCCATTTTAAAATTTTAAATTCTATATGGCTTTTTTGCTTCAAATTCAGCATGAAGTTCTGGGGAACCCAAAAGCATGACCATGACTTTTTACCCATTGGCCCTTTTTTTCTAATTGGGCCAATGCAGCCAACCTCTGTTTTTTTGTTTCTTCTTTCCATAAGCCAGTGCTATGAAATAGCTAGACTAGAGAGATTTAAACCAAGGAGGCCTGAGTTCAAATCCTCACTCAGAAAAAAAAATTAAAAAGTAAGCAAATAAAATCCCTGATCAGGCAGAAAACTTACTGGATAAGACCAGTATCGCTCACAGCCTAACTCATCACTTTGGGTTGTTGTAAGAAAATAAAGGGAGTGGGGAAACTATCTGTAAAAGTTTTTTAACAATAACAATCCTGCATCCTGGCCCCACTGAACTGAGTGTGACTTATTTCTGAATAAATAAGAGGATTGCTGAGTAAATTTTACTCTTTATGGTGCCACAGAACTGCTGAAACACACTTAATCACCCTAGCTCTTTTCTTATGGTATCTTAAAAAGATCACTTGTAAACATCGTACAATGGGTAAACCCTATTGATGGGATGCTTGCTAATTTTTTATCTTCTCTTCTTGGCTGGTGCTTTTTAAAAAAAACTAATGAAGGTGAATTTTTTTTAAAGAATGATATAATCCCAGCACCAAGATCCTTCCCACATGTTCCAAGACCTCTGTGGGTGTATTCAGCGATGAGTATAGTCATACAGCAGCTTTTAAAAAGCTGACAAGGTGATATTACCATGTGGGGAGAACTTTACTTGGTCTGAATAAGATACTGTTGTACACACTTTACCACTATACCAGTGAGGTGTAGTGGTTAGAGTGTTGGACTGTGACTTGGGAGACCAGAGTTCAAACCCCTGCTTGGCCATGAAGCTCACTGGGTAATCTTGGGCCAGTCACTGTCTCTCAGCCTAACCTACCTCACAGGGTTGTTATGAGCATTAAATTGGAAGGGGGACCCATGTTTATATGCTACCTTGAGCTCCTTGAAGGAAAGGTGGGATATACATATAATAATAAATAATGATAAATGAAATATACCGCATTAGAACAATCTGTAAATAGGAACCATGAAGGCCAGGTATGAGCCCATGGGCCTCATCAGACTCCTTAAAATCTCCAATATGGTCTACAGCACCTACCACACTCAACATGAATTACTGAACCATTGTCAGGTTTAGATAGTAAAAGGGCTAGACCGCTGGTTCTCAAACTTTTTTTTCCTATGGACCACTCAAAAAAGGGGTAGACCACGTAATGATTTTGCTGCCTGTTATAAAAATTGTAATGTGCTGTGCTAGATGCTGTATGTTAATTGTATTTTTATTGCCTATTTTATTTGTTATATTTGTATTCCATAGAATTACAAATTGTAATACAATAAAATACAATATAGAAAATTAAAAATCAATTACAATACAATTTAAAATCATTTTGAATATTTAATATGGATATGTCACCGCACACCCAGCAACCTCTGGGCTAGACTACAAACAGCAGCTGCTACACATAGCCAGGGCCCAAGGTCTTGTGATGAACTTATATTGTTAGTAATCAGAAGCAAACATACAATACTACTGAGTTAAACAGTAACTAAGGTTTTGCATATAAGAAATATTGGTGATGGCAATGAAGTGTTCAGCTCATTCTGCAAGGACAAGAGAACTTCCTGGGTAAGCCCATTTATGGTCTGATTATCTGCAAGAATAACAGGCACAGTCATAAAATATTTGATATTATCAATCTGAACACAGTTTACTTTTTATAACATAAAATAATATAAATCCAACTGGTTGAATATTGTTGATTCTGTACTATGGCCCTGTTTGCTTGCATCCTGTGCACTTTAAATATTTCCTTAACCGTGTCTTCACACTGCAACATGGCACTGCCTGAAAATTGCAGTGGAGGCCCACTAGCTGTAGCAAAACAAATAATGTCTGCATAAGCAATCTCCAAATAATAGAACACCTTCAATAGGTCATATAGACCTACTGAAATAACTGCACATTAAGATCATGCATCTGATAAAGTGGGCTCTCATCCACAAAAGCTTATGCCATAGTCATTGTACCATTTTTTAAGGTGCTACAAAACTCTTCGCTGTTTTTGCATATTGGGATGTTTAAGTAAGATGACATTGGTTTGTTTTTAAATGTATCCAGTTCTCTTACATTTCACCATTTAACGAATCAGAAAATAGCTTTAAGAATTAAGATACATTACATAAAAATCCAAATTGTTTTTTTTCTTTCATGCACAGATAAATTTATTAGTGCTAATTCTAGTCCAAACTGTGTTTATTCCCATAAATACTGCAATGTTTATCTAGCATGATACCAAGCCACAACAAAATATAACACTTTGGATAAGAGAGCCTAACGGCCCTAATTTCTAAAAGTGATTTGCTCTATGACAGAGAATGTCCTCTGTGCTTTATCAGAACAAAGTAGGTTCTGCTATCCTTACACAGAAGGAAGTACTTGGGAGAGGGAAACACCTTAAGGTGCTATGCTCTGTGCCTTTTCCTTTTCACAAAGTTTGATCCTTCCAACATAGCATATTTATATTCTATAACTGAGTTCTACACAAAGTCTCAGAAATATTCCCTGTTTGTCTGGGGAGGGGAAAAATGCAAAAGAGAAGCTTGCAATATGTACATTTAACATTCACAGTTTGAAGCATAATGCAGCACAATCCTATACAGGTCTACTCAGATGTAACACCCACTGAATTTAATGGGCTATACAAGTTAAATGTGCATAGGATTGCAGCCTTATTAGCAGCTCTAATTCTAGAATGTATATTTATAGCCATTCTCTGGAAAAAAGTGATCAGCATTCTCTGTGATTGTCACACATAGCCACAATGTAAATGGATGGGAGACACATCAGTCAGAACAGGAATAACTACTACCCTAAATGACCTTGGATTCATTTTCTTTTGAAAGTGTGTAACACAGACAAGAAGCATGAGGCAGAAAGGCACCTAAATCTCATTGTCAAGCCCCCTGCTCCAATTAAAACTTCTTCCACACATTAAGTGCCTACCCAATGACCCGTATCATTCCAACAGCTGTCTTCCCCAAGCAGACGGACAATATATATGAACAAAGTGCCCCAGAGCCACCTGCAAAAAAGACCGATCCAAGTCTAATAAAGGCGAGAAGGATTTTTTAGCCACAGATGATCTCACGTAATGCTGAATATCTTATGACAAGCATGAATAAGATTTTATCCTCTTATTGGCAGACAATGTCATTCATAATGTTTTACGTAACAACGGTAGCTTTGGTTGGTGCCCATTATGACTGGTGGAAGACAAGGAGCCCAAAGAGTAGGTACAGCCATAGCCAATTACAGGCAGAGCCAACAAATTCTGGTCTTGTCTCCATCCTTCTCCCTGCTGAATTCTACAAAGACAACACTTGAGACAAAGGAGGAGGAGGACGCTGACAGGGACTTCTGCCTCCTGGACTGCTTGTAAGAAGGCAGGCAGGTAGGTGTGGGCTGGCTGAGGACAGATCGAAATTTGAGGGACAGTGCCCTATTCACCCTAATGGATCAGTCTTCACTAAACAAAGGTTATGATAACCCAATTCACACCTGGCTGGTTCAATAGCTGTGATGCTGCTCCATTTACAGTTCTAAGAAATTCAGTGCTAGCGAGCCAGACGTATAAAGCCCTAGACAACTGGAGACCTAGAGACCTGAAAGAATGCCTGCTTCCTTAAACACCTGACCAGACTTTGAAGTCATCAGGGGGAATATAATTGTTGTGGTTCCACTGTTGTCCGAGATAATGTGGTGTCAATGTCTTCTCTCAGGTGGGAGCAGCATCAATACTCATGGAATTTTGACACTAGCTAAGGCCAAATGAGATGGATTGATTCCGTAAAGGAAGCCACAGACCTGAACTTACAAGATCTGAACAGGGTGATTAATGACAGATGCTTTTGGAGGTCACTGATTCATAGGGTTGCCATAAGTTGTAATTGACTTGAAGGCACATAACAAAAATGTGGCTATTTACCCAAGCATTTGACTAAAGTGGGGCTCTTGCTTGACTAATGTAGTTACACTGTTCGTATATTATTTGTTTTTACATTCAGTGGTTGAAGTCTTATACATGTCTCAGTAAATGCCACAGAATTCAATGGAACAAATGTCTGGGTAAGTCTGTATAGGATTGCAGTCTAAATTACAGCTGGGGGGCAGATGCCAAACAGACTAGGGCTCATGCACTTTTAATAGCTGTGTGGGAGAAGAAAATCCGCACCAGCTTCGGTGCCCACCTGCTGTGTAGTCACTTTTCTCCACCGTTTTTGGCTGCATGGGTTGTTCGCCATTTTAGATCCGCCCCCTACACTGTGTATGGACATCATTTTGTTTCTTGCTGCTGACAAACAAACTTCTGGTTGCTCTAGCCTTCCTTTCCCCCACTTTCCCCCCTGAACAAGTTCCCTCCCTCAGTCCTTTAAACCAGCGACACAGTCCATTTACTTGCTATTTTTACTTCTCTCAATGTATATTTTTATATGTTAGGCTTAGATGTATGCCGCTGTCCTCGTCGCCCTCCTCCTTCCCGGCCCTGCTGGGTGCCCTTTACTGCAGCGGCTTCGCCCAGGAGGCTGATGCTATCACACACCAGCTGCTACAAGGAGAGGGCCACGGCAGGCCCCTCAGGAGGAGGAAGAGGTGGCCCTGGGAGGGTGGCGGCGGCGGAGTCCCAGCTTGGTTCTCGTATCTCTCAATTGCTGGCAATGAATACACACACACAAACACAAAAATATACACACTGTGCACTGTAAACATTTCATTCATTCTTCACAAAAAAGGACTATGTGTAGAGGAAATGAAACTGACAACAGAAAAAAGTAATTTAGTGTCAGTTGCACCCCCCACTGTCTTCCAGCTTAGCATGAAATTGATAGAAAACCTCTTCCCTTCTTGATTAGGGATGGGGATGTTCCAGAGGGAATTAACATGTAAATTTGGGGGTGGGGTCACAAGGAAACAGCGATACTAATAAACGCAAACGTGTGTGAATGTAAATCAGCAAAACAGTGAATTGGAAGGTAGGGAGGATGGATGTGTGTGAACCATGGAACTCCATCTCGATGGAAAAAGCTTCATATTCAATATGGATTTTTGCTCCCATGTGAACCTGGCCAGAGAGAGAAAGAGCAAACATGGTGTGTGTGTATGCCCCTTGCCTGCCTGTTCAAGTGTACGAAGGCTTCAAGTGGTCTGTATGCAAGGCTTACCTGACCTGGTTGTTTCATTTCAGACATGCGTATAGTTAGTTTTGAATAAAACATTTGCTGAAATATATTGAACTGCTTTTTATTGTAGTGTAGGACCTATCCTTATTTTCCCCCATGTTATTCCTAC